>NC_079493.1:93399379-93710065 GCF_030052815.1 Hevea brasiliensis
TAAAGAGAATCAAAATGAATGGTTGAGATCACTCTTCATAATATTTGTCCTTTTCTTCTTTCCATCAGCGGTCCCAAATTTCCTTATCCGAACGATCAGGGGTTAAGAGCGAAAGACGCTATTGTCGTCTTCTCTCTTGATCTAAGGGTTCCGGGTTTGTCCTTACAAGTGGGATCAACGGTGGAGATTAGGATGTACAGGACTGTCATGACATACCCTGGCACCTGTCAGCATTGCGGGCGATTCTTAGGCGTGCGGCGAGATCTCGTCTGCAACGCCTTAACTACCTCGGCTCTGATTCTGACGACGGTTATTGGAATTTGTCTTATTCTTTTTGCCTACCGATCCCTCCTCTTTCCGATCTTTTTCACATGTTCTTTCCGACCTTTCATGCTGGTCTCCCACCTTCCGATCTACTATTCCGATCTTTTCCCTTCTTCAGATCCGGTCTGGTCAAAGTATTAATTGTCCCTCGATTCGGCGTTAAGCCGTTTACGCTTCGACAATAAATGCTCATTTTCCCTATATATACTCCATCGTGAGACATTTCTTTCATCTGATTTTCCTCTCTTCCTTTCTTACTTTCCCTGTTCTAGCTGCTCCGATGGAAGTTCTGGCTATAACTGTGGCTTTGATCTTTTTCCGATGGACTTCTTTGCTCACCGACTGAAAATTTATGATCCCGGTGATCGAATGACCTTAACTGACGATGGTGAGAGGACTGGATTTGACCGATCTGTATTGTGGACCTTGGTTGTACCGATCTCGAGTCGCTCAACTGAGTTCATTTGGTTTCTCATCACATTGAGTGTTAAACGGCGGTTTTCCTCCACATTGGGTGTTCGACGGTAGTCGGTTTGGTGTGTAACATCGGTAACGATGTCTCTCATCTTCATGGGAGTCATAGTCACCCCATCATTTGCACATCTATCCGATGTCAGCAGTAGGTCTCCTGGTCAAACACATCTTTTGATTCAGCCACGAGACTAGGCTTTGACATAGGCCTTTTAGATAGGATGTTCCACCGGTCTCTAGAGATCGCCCAAATGATGTAATCCTAAAATGTAATCAGATCTCTAGAGATCGCCCAAATGATGTAGTTAGACCTTTATTGTAATCCGATCCCTAGAGATCGCCCAAATGATGTAGTTAGACCTTTATTGTAATCCGATCTCTAGAGATCACAGAAATGATGTGATCCAATGTTAGTGTAATCCGATCCCTAGAGATCGCCCAAATGATGCAATCCGATCTTTTGAAAATAAAGACTTTATTTTATCGGTTATCATCTTATTATTTTTGCATTGATCATTTTCCCGATCTGGTTCTTTACCTGAATGACACTTAACTGATCCTTTATTCAAAATATTTAACTTATTATGCCGATCTCCAATTAACCCATCTCTGAACATTCGGATATTTGAGAGAAGTGTCAGAACAGCTGTCGAGTCCCACCAATCGATGCGCTGCCTAGAACCTCGCGAGCATTAAATGCTCGGACTAGTATAAATAGGGGTGGGAGGGTTAGCCAGTTATTCTCTCATTCCATTTTCAATCCCTGCTCACAACTTGAAGTTCTCTCGTTTTCTCAAGTTCTTAGCGCCGATCGGACTCGGTAAGGCTTTGATCCTCTTTTAATTTAAATTCTTTGTTTCTTTTGAAAATGAGCGGTGCAGAAGGTCGAGAAGCGGCGAGCCCTCCTTCCATTCGGTTCTCGTGGTCATCGTCGATGAAGAAGAAGCGATCGAATAGCGTTCAACAAGAACCTCCCGGGGCCTCCGCTCCAACTCGGGGCGGTCATACCATCAAGGCTCGCACCTTCTTGAGGAGAAGACTCTCCCTATAGACGAGTTACCATCGGTTCTTTGAGAATCCGATCTACAATCGTTTAGCCAAGAATATAATATTCGGCCTGATTCGTACGAGCTAATCAAGTGCCACGGCGATCTTCGTGTCGATCACTCCTTTGAAGAGACTGACATGGTTATGGTGTACGAGGAGCATTAAAGGCGGTGCGAGGTTCCCTCTAGGCGATTTCTACAAGGAGGTCTTAAAACTTCACCGAGCATGCATTGTTCAAATTCACCCCAACTCGTGGCGGATCTTGGTAGCCTTCGAGGTCTATGCCGAGCTAAGGGAATCGGACCTACGGCTAAGGTGTTCGCCAGGCTGCCTGGACTAACTCATTTGAAAGGATGACGAACCTTTGGTTCTTTCGGTGAAGCCTCATTGCGAGCTCTTTTACGATCGCCCTCATCCCTTAAGAATTGGAAGAACCAGTTTCTTCATTACGAGGAGCAAAGATCAGAAATGCTGAGGACTTCCAGTAGGGTGGTACCGGGGCCCTTGCTTAGGGTACATTACTCTGAGTCAGGTGGAAAGCTTAATAGTGTTGGATCTGAAGAGTCAGGCCGCCACCCAAAAGTATTCTTGTTTGGATGCAGTGACTGCGGAGATGCACCATTGGACTATTCAATTGCTCACCGGCCAAGACCGCGAACTTCCGCTCTCGACCTCGGCATTGGTATTTTCTATATCTCGATTCTCACGACCTTAGCGATCTCACTAACCTTTTCTTTGTGCGGTATGGCGGGTGGTGAGGGTTCTAGGAAGCGGAAGAAGGAAAGAGAGATCTCGAAGATAAAGGAGATGAAGCGTTGGAACGACTTCAAACACCGGTCATGAGCACAGGGAGATACAAAGAGACCCGCCTCAACCTTGGTCCGCCGACCTTAGAAAGCTGTCCGATCTCCTCCTAGAGCGGAAGAGCGGCCTCCACCTCTCCCAATTGTTCCAAGCACGAGAAGGGGGCCTACTCAAGCTTACGGGAGGACCTCTTCTCGTGGCGCTCAAATCTTGATCGACTCCTTGAAGAATAACCGATGTTAGAGAGAACCCGATTTTGCCAAAGTCACGGGTTCTACCATCTTCTTCGGGAGGATCGGGACGGCTATCCGGGAATGGTCTTGATGATATCTTGACTCGATCCATGAGCCTAAGCGTGGAATGTGCAGTGAACGGACCATGGTTAGGGAAAAGATTCGTGCGTCAGGTAAGGAGATCGGGAAGAAGAATGAGGCGGCTTCCCTCCGATCCCAACTCTAATCCGCTAGAGTTTTTATATATCAAGTCGAGGGACGGGCAAAGTTCCAAGAAGACAAGCTGGCCGAACAGAATCATATTTTGCCTGAGAGCGACCCTGCTCTTGCGGAAGTCCAGGCGCTTCACGCCAACGAAGCTGCTCAGGTCGCCCAACTCATCGAGGAGCTTAAGGAGAAAGACGAGGAGCTTAAGGCGAAGGATGAGGAGCTTAAAGAGAAGGATGAAGAGATGGTGACAGGGATAGCCGGAGCCTATGTGAATGCTCACAAGGACCTCTTGGACGAACTCCAGAAGCGCTACCCTGAAGAGGACTTCTCCTGGATGGCCGACCTGGCTCCTGAGGGCGACGATGAGGACGGTGGGAGGAAGCCGAGGTGAGAGAGAGTGAGGAGAATGTAAATCAGGCTGGGGGTGATCCCCCAGCCGAATAACTTGTACAAATTATGAAATGAAATGGAATGCCTCTTTGTTCAATGAAGGGTTGTGATCGGAAAATTTTAAACCATTGTTTGTCTGAGTATTTGATTGTATGAGCACAGCAAGACAAAAATGCAATTATTAATCTAAGTATAAGAGATCGGAAAGCACAATAAGCATTAGATCGGTGGGGAAGAAATGCTGAACGGGACTTGATTAAAATTGAAAATTTAACTTGAAAACTTAAGATTGGAACCCTCGTTAAACCGAACCAAAACCTTAGCTCTTAATCTTCCGAAAAGGAGATCGGCACTAAAGCGGTAAGAAAAGATCTAATGCTAGTTCACTTCATTTATCAACAGAGATCAGGGATATACCCAAGAGATCGGTAAATGATTTGAGAAATCGGCAGGGCTTTAACGAATGTTAGGACTTAGCATTGATTCAATTCCTTTTGAGGAGAGTTCGGAAATATGGTCATCTGGTAAAAAAAATGAAGAGAAGTCGGAATTGTCATTGGCTGGCCCAGGGAGACCTAGTGCTGGGGATCGGTTTCAAAGTCTTGTTGATTTTGGGGATCGGCCAAAATATGGTGTCGACACTATTTATATGGTCAAATTCTGCAGGTTCAGATTTCTATCTCCAAGTTTAAGGCTCATTTCGGATAGCTTAAGGTCATTTTCGGGGCAAGGTATCTTCATGAAAATTCTAGCCCTATGTCTTAAGTTTCGTTTCCAATTGGTTTCACACCAATTAGAGTTGTGTAGATTAAGTTATGGGCTTCCAAACACACTGAATTCAATGTGCAAAATTCTGCCCTAAGTTCAATTTTTCATTTGTTCAATTACTTCCACTAACCAAGCTCAATTCACATTTAATTTACTCAAAATGACTATAATTTAATATTGACACATCAATGGCACTTCTTAGCACAAACCCCACAATTTCAAACACCAAAGTTTGTAATTTTCCCTAATCCTACCATTTCATTACTTCCATTCATCAACCCAATGTCAATTCAAACTAAATAACCTTAAATGATCATAATTTAACACTACACACACCAATTTCACTCTCTAGCATCAAAACCCAATTTCCTTATGAACCCTAATCTCTCATAATTAAATTTATATACATTTCGTGCAATTTCTTTGCCCCAATCATGTATACTACTTCAACTAAGCTTAATCTCATCATCAATTTCATTCAAAGACATCAAACCCTAACTTTTCTCCAATTTGGCCAAAACCCTAGTTTAGATTCCATACATGTTTTCTTTCATTTTCTTATGAAATTTCATCATAAATTAACTTCATTCAAAGCTTATACAACTAATCTAACATGAAAAGAAACCTACCTCAAGTGACCACTTCTAATCTTCAATTTCTTCTAACACTTTTATTCTCTTAGTTTCTAATCTCTCAATGAAACATAAATTTGATGTTTTCTACCAATTAGATAGAAAACCCATGGAGAAAAAGTGGAGAAAATCAAGGGTTGAGAGAGGTTGTAAGTGAAAGAATGAAGAGAGAAGAAAGAAAAGAGAGGGAGAGGAGGTGTGTGGGGGGCAACTAAATGAGAGAGGGAGGAAGATGGCTTCCTTTTATAGTTATCCCAATTATTTATTTATTTATTTATTTTTTATTGAGTTGTTCAAAGCCCATTGGTCCTAAAATTTTAATTGGGTCAAAATGGACTTAAAATTCTAGATTTTTGTTTATTTTATTTTCCTTTCACTTTATACTTGAATTCTTTTCCTAAAAAAAATTATTTCATAATTCAATTCATTAATTTCACTTAAATTAATTAACATTTTGGTCAAAAGTCAACTCTTGAGGTGAATTGACTAAAATGCCCCTCATCGGATCATAATCCCTTTTTTTCAATATACTTGGTGAGTCCTTATATTTTTGGGGTCATTTGAATTTTTATTGTGTCTATCTCCATTAATTTTCTATTTATTTTTAGTCCTCAAGGTGTCTTTGAATAGTACTAGTCACATGCCAAAAATGGTACTATTCACAACTCGGAGGTTCGGGGTGTTACAATTCTCCCCTCCTTAAAAATAAAATTTCGACTTCAAAATTTATCGGGTCTCATTCTCTGAATAGCTGTGGGTGTTGTCTCCTCATGTCCTCCTCATGTTCCCATGTAGCCTCCTAGCCTGAATGATGGTTCCACAGCACTTTGACTAGAGGTATCTGTTTGTTCCTCAGCTGTTTTACCTCATATGCCAAGATCTTTATGGGCTCTTCATCATATGTCAGGTCTGGATTCACTTCAATCTCCTCTACTGGCAAAATGTGAGAGGGGTATGATCTGTACCTCCTCAACATGGATACATGGAAGACATTATGAATCTTTTTCAACTCCGGAGGCAATGCAAGTCTATATGCCAATGGACCCACTCTTTTTAGAACCTCATACAGCCCAATGAAGCAAGGACCTAGTTTCCCCTTTCTACTAAACCTCATGATCCTCTTCCATGGGGAAACTTTCAGGAACACCTTGTCACCCACACTATACCGAGTATCTCTTCTCTTTAGGTCAATGTAGGACTTTTGTCTATCCGTTGTAACTTTGAGTCTGTCTCTAATGAGCTTAACATTTTCTTTTGTTAGCTGCACTAATTCTGGACCAATCAACTTCCTCTCGCCCACTTCATCCTAACACAAGGGAGTTCTACACTTTCTGCCATAAAGTGCTTCGTATGGAGGCATTCCGATGCTTGACTGATAACTATTGCTGTAGGCAAATTCAATTAAAGGCAAGTGTGTGTCCCAACTCCCTTCAAACTCAATCACACAAGCCCGAAGCATATCCTCCAAAATCTGAATGATCCTTTCGTGGCATGTCTGCGTGGATGGAATCTTTGTCTTGAAGTTCAATCTAGTCCCTAGGGCTTTTTGGAGACTACCCCAGAATCTAGAAGTGAACCTAGGATCTCTATCAGACACAATAGACATTGACACTCCATGCAACCTCACCACTTCGTCAATGTATAGTTTGGCCAATCTTTCCAGGCTGTAATCCATTTTCACTGGCAAAAAGTGTGCAGACTTGGTCAATCTATCAACAATAACCTAAAATGCATCATGATTCTTTTGTGTACGTGGAAGTCCTATTATGAAATCCATAGTGATTCTTTCCTATTTCCACTCAAGAATTGGCAATGGCTGTAGCAACCTTGCAGGCACTTGGTGTTCTGCCTTTACTTACTGACAAGTTAGCCATTTGGCAACATATTCTGCAATGTCTTTCTTCATTCCTCTCCACCAATAGTGCTCTTTCACACTTCTGTACATTTTGGTTCCACCAGTGTGCATTGCAAAAGGTGAATCATGTGCTTCCTTTAAAAATGGTCTGCCTCAGTTCAACATTCTCAGGAATGCACATTTTACCCTTATATAACAACAAGCTCTCATCAATTACTGATAATTCTGGTTTCTTGCCATCACGAGCCTCTTTCATTAACTTCACATACTTATCATCCTTCTGTGCAATTGCTTTAATTTATTCTGCCAGTATTGGCTTCACTTGCCAAGTAACTACCATCTGCCCATCTTCATTAATCTCCAAATTAGCATGCAATGCCCTTAACTCATACACCATGGACAATGGAGGAACCCTCAAACCAGCCATAGTCTTGTGACTTAAAGCATCAGCTACAACATTAGCTTTTCCAGGCTAATAGTCTATCAAACAATCATAATCTTTTATCAGCTTTAACCATCTCCTCTGCCTCAAATTTAACTCCTTGTGTGTGCCCAAGTACTTCAAACTTTTATGATCTGTGTATATATAACATCTCTCTCCATACAAGTAATGTCTCCAGATCTTCAAGGCAAAGACAATGGCTGCTAGCTCCAAGTCATGTGTAGGATAATTCCTCTCATGCGCTTTAAGCTGGCGTGAAGCATAGGCAATGACATTTCTATCTTGCATCAACACGCGGCCTAATCCGTTATGAGAAGCATCACTGTATATGATATACTCCTTACCCAAAGTGGGCAAGGTTAACACTGGAGCTTCAGTTAAACGCCTCTTTAACTCATCAAAACTTTCCTGGCACCGATCAGTCCACTGAAATTTTACATTCTTCCTAAGTAGCTTAGTCAGTGGAGATGCTAGCATGGAGAATCCCTTCACAAACCTTCGGTAATACCCGGCTAAACCAAGGAAACTCTGAACTTTCATGACATTTCTAGGTGGCTTCCAATTAAGAATGGCTTCTACTTTGCTAGAATCCACCTGGATACCCTCTGCAGATACAATATGCCCCAAAAATGTAATCTCTTTTAGCCAAAACTCACATTTCGATAGTTTGGCATACAGCTGCTTCTCCCTCAAAGTCTGCAATACTATCCTCAAGTGTTTATCGTGTTCTTCTGCATCTTTGAGTACACTAAAATATCATTAATGAACACCATAACAAACTGGTCCAAAAATGGCCTAAAGATAGTGTTCATTAGACCCATAAAAGCAGCTGGAGCATTAGTTAACCCAAATGGCATTAGCAAGAACTCATAGTGGCCATACCGAGTCCTAAAGGTAGTTTTAGGAATACTTTTCTCCTGCACCCTTAACTGGTAGTAGCCCGATCTCAAGTCAATTTTGGAGAATACAGTTGCTTCCTTCAACTGATCAAATAAATCATCGATCCGTGGTAGAGGATATCTATTTTTTATGGTCACCTTATTCAACTGTCTGTAGTCTATGCATAGGCGGAGAGTACCATCCTTTTTCTTCACAAATAATACTGGTGCTCCCCAAGATGACACGCTAGGGTGGATGAAACCCTTATCTAACAATTCCTGTAATTGTACCTTCAACTCTTTCAACTCAGCAGGTGCCATCCTATAAGGAGTGATGGAGATTGGCTCCACACCAGGCATAGTCTCAATTTCAAATTGCACCTCTCTTTCTAGAGGCAATCTCGGTAATTCTTCCAGAAAAACATCCGGAAAATCCCATACCGTAGGAATATCTTTAAGATCTGGAGTCCCCACCTGGGTGTCTATCACATGAGCTAGATAAGCTTCACATCCCTTTCTAATCATCTTTCTAGCAAGTGCAGCTAAAATGATGTTGGATGGCAATAACTGCCTCTCCCCATGTATCACTATGTCTGCATACTCGGGAAGACCAAAAGTGACTGTCTTCAGTCTACAGTCGATCATGGCATGATACCGGGCTAACCAATCCATGCCCAAGATGATATCATAATCTCGGAAGGGCATTTCAATTAAGTTTGATAAGAATGTATGTCCTTGGATCACCAGAGGACAATCCTTATACAATTTGTTCACCCTAACCTCTTGTCCTAAAGGACTAGTCACTAGCACATCATAATCCATTTTCAAGCAAGGAATGGCAACAGAACATGCAATACTGGCACTAGCATAAGAATGTGTAGAACTAGGGTCAAACAGCACATATACATCTCTACCAAAGATGGAGAAAGTACCAGCCACAACATCTGATGTCTCAGCTTCATCCCTCTGGCGCATGGTGTACACCCTGACTGGTGCACCACTCTGCTCTGGTTGGCTTACTATGCCCTGGCTACCAGAAGTGTTACCTCTACCCCTGCCTCGGCCTCTACTAGCTGTCTATTGTCCTCTGGAAGCAGAACCTTGAATAGATCCCTCAATGGTGGTAGGCAGCCCAGACCTGCGAGCACTAGTGCAATCTCTAGCAAAATGCCCACTTCCACTACAGTTGTAACAGGCTCCTATGGCCTTATAACATACTCCTCCATGATTCCTACCACAAGTTTCACAGGTACGAGCAAGAAAGGAACCCCTAGATGTCTGCTGTCTGAATCTTGGTGGCCTCTGCCCTGAGAATCTTCCCCTACTAGATCCTCTGTTACTTGGTCCCCCAAAGCCCTTTCTCTTACCCGAATAGTTACTAGAACTCTGACCTGTGGGCTTACTGCTCTTCTCTTTTTCAGTAGTTACCTTCTCAAATGTCCCTTCCAGTTCTATCCTTTCCAATTCAAGGGCCTGTGATATCAACCCAGAGAAGTTGTCATGTCGAAACCCAACCACTTGCAATCTCAAACTAGACCTCAAACCGGCCTTAAACCGTTTGCATCTGTCTCTACTGGTAGTGAGTAGGCTTCTAGCATAATGGCTGAGGCGAGAAAAGTCTCTCTCATACTCGGCTATAGTCTTGTTCCCTTGCTTCAAACTAAGAAACTCCTGTGGCTTCATATCCACATAGGTATCAGGAACATACTTCTATCTAAACTCCCTTAGAAAGTCATCCCATGTCAGCACTGGCGGCTCAGCCAAACTGTGGGAAATAGTCTTTCACCACTCATATGCATCTCCATGCAGCAGGGAAATTGAATATTCAAACTTCAACTCATCTGTGCAGTGCAATTCCTTGAAGAGCCTCTCCATCCGTTCTAACCATTGCTCAGCTTCCAATGGGTCCACTGTACCCTTGAACTCTGTTGCCCCATACTTCATTAACTTGTCATATTGTCTAGCTGGGGATGGTGGTTGCACTGGAGGTGCTTGCACAGGAGCTTGGACTGGTATATTGCCAGCCATTTGCTGAAATAATGCAGCCATCTGGCTGGACGAGCAGAAAGCGCATGGGTGGGACGGGTGTAGCTGACCCACTGGCATTCTGAGGAGCTGGGGCCTCCCCCTGTACCTCAGCTACTACTGATTGCTCTACCGTGTGATCCCCCTCTTCCATACTGAATCACAAAGAATTCTACCCCCTGGACAACCAACACAAGGAGATTTCTCTCCATTAGTCCATATTTATGATGTAATGCACTATATGTATCAATTAATAACAGTTGAGCAATTGTACTTATCAAAATTTTTTAAACATACAATTTCAAAACTTGTGTAAAAACCAAAGTTCTGATACCACTAAAACATGTCACACCTTATCCCTGGTAAGGCATGACATGTTCCCGTAGCATACCTAATGAATTACCAAACTCCACCTACCGATAACCCATTAGTTATGCTATAAAGGATTTTAAAACCAATCATAGCTTTTTATCTTATCAATTCTTTTACGGAAAACTGCATAAGAATAGTTAAAATTCCATGGAAACATTCATTGGAAATAATGATAGAATAAATATTGCAAAAGTTACATTTTCATAAGTCTCAAAGTGAAATACAAAATATTTACAAACTCAAAATGTGATAGCAATGCCGTGCTTTTAAATACAAACTGCTCAATGTCCGTACATCCATACATATAGGTACAAAATACATTAAAAGGAAATTACAGGGGTATACCTATGATATATACCCACAATCAATACCAAATGTTGCTTCCAAGTCTCTCACTCGGTAGCCTTCTCTTTTCCCTTACCTACGACAGCATAAAGAAGCTATCGCTGAGTATATCACTCAGTGGTGCACAACTAATAACTTTAAAACTTAAGGTAAAACACAATTTATCAAAGCATAATAAATCAAATTTTTCTTAAGCATGAAAACTTCACAATAGTTCTAAGTCCATAAGAGACATTTATTGAAATAACATTTCAAATGAGAAATCACACTTCATAAATCACAATTCACAAAGCATTAGTGTTGCCAACATCAACACACAGTTTAGGCCATGACACAAAATTTCACGATCAGTGCCGTGTTGTACACCATGACAAAGTAATCTCAACCTCACTAACCATTATTAATGAGGGAAGGGCTAGCTAGCTAATGAGTACTCATGTAGTCTTACCCCACTAACCGTTATTAATGGGAGACATAATCAATATCAATTATCAACCTCAAGAAGCCGTTACTATTGGAGAGTTTCGAAACGGACTGTCATGCTAACTGTAGTTTCAAAATAGTTTCCAAAAATTTTCCACTCAACAATCACGTTTATAAACCAATAAACACATTCAAATTCATCATAATATCCATAAAAAGGTGGCAACACCCAAATTTCTCAAATGCAAGAGAAAAATCATATTTCAGTCAAAGTAAACTTGTTCAAAGCAAACTCATTCAAATAAACACATTCCAAACAATTTACAAGTTTAAAAATGAAGAAAAGGTTAGTTGTGCACAAACCTTCAATGCTCTCCTTTTTCTTTACTCACTATTCCTTGTCCGTCCCAACCTCTTTCTCTACTAAAAATACACAAATAGAATGTCTCAATACGCATCTCAATTACTACCAAGAACTCAATACATGAATGTCTAATGCATCCCAAATTAGCTTTGCAAATTTTTGAAAATTTTGGTTTTGGACAACTTGGTGCCCCAATCTTTGAATCCAATTTTTACCTAGTTTTGATCATAATTTGGTGAGGTGTTCTTCATGAAAATTTTTCATCTAGGTCTTAACTTTATTTTCCTTTTTGAATCGCCTAATTCGGAGCTATGTAGCTCAAGTTACGCCCAAAACACGATTACTATTCACGTCACTATTCATGCTGCAGATTTAGTTCTAGCAGATTTATTGATCCAACTTCGTTCAGCAATTTGATCAAGTTAAGTCCATAATTTGGTCTAATGTTCTTCATATGAAATGTTCTAATATGTCTTAGATTTCCATCGATTCAAGAATCGCCTAAATTGGAGTTTTCTCGAGAGAGTTATGGCCATGCAAAGTTTACTATTCATTAGTAAATCTGCAATTCTACAGATTCAGTGATTCAAATTTTCTCAGCAATTTGATTGGGTTAAGTCCATAATTTGGCCTCAAGTTCTGCATATTAAATGTTCTACTATATCTTAGGTTTCCATCGGTTCAAGAATTTCCTAAATCGGAGTTTTCTAGAGAGAGTTATGGCCATGCAAATTTTACTATTCATATGGTCAAATTCTGCAGGTTCCAGATTTCTGTCTCCAAGTTCAAGGCCATACTAAATCTGATGAACACTATCTTCAGACCATACCTCGAACAATTTGTTATGGTATTCATAGATGAAGTATTGGTCTATTCGAGGAGTGCCGAAGAGCATGATAGATATCTGCGGATTATACTACAGACTTTGAGGGATAAACAGTTATACGCCAAATTGTCAAAGTGTGAATTTTGGCTGAAGGAAATATCCTTCTTGGGGCATATAGTATCGGCATAGGGCATCAAGGTAGATCCAAGTAAGATAGAAGTTGTCCTTAATTGGAGACCACCCAGAAATATCACTGAGATTCGCAGTTCTCTGGGTTTAGCTGGATACTACCGCCGATTTGTGAAAGGGTTCTCCATGTTGGCAACTCCATTGACTAAGCTACTTTGAAAGGATATAAAATTTCAGTGAACAGATAGATGTCAACAGAGTTTTGATGAGTTGAAGAGGTGTTTAACAGAGGCTCCAGTCCTAACTTTACCTACACCGAGTAAAGAATACACAGTTTATAGCGATGCTTCTCACAATGGGTTAGGCTGTGTACTGATGCAAGATCGAAATGTCATTGCCTATGCATCATGCCAGCTGAAACCACATGAGAGGAACTATCCGACACATGACTTGGAGCTTGCAGCTATTGTGTTTACTCTTAAGATCTAGAGACACTATTTGTATGGGGAGAAGTGCTACATCTACACAGATCATAAGAGTTTGAAGCATTTGTGCACTCAGAAGGAGTTGAATTTGAGACAGAGGAGATTATTAGAGTTGATAAAAGACTATGATTGTTTGATAGACTATCAGCCAAGGAAAGCTAATGTGGTGGCTAACGCCTTAAGTCGTAAGACTATGGCAAGTCTACAGGTTACTCCTTTGTCTATGGTACATGAGTTGAGAGTATTGCATGCCAGCTTAGAGATTAATGATGAGGGGCAGACAGCAGTTGCATGGCATATACAACCAGTGTTGATTGATCAGATCAGAATGGCTGCTCAAAATGATCAGAAGTATCAGAAGCTGTTAGAAGAAGTCAGAATGGGCAAGAAACCAGAATTCTCAGTAAGAGATGACGGACTACTGCTTCACTGGGGCAGAATATGCGTTCTCAATAATGTTGACTTGAGGTAGATCATTTTGAAGGAAGCACATGAGTCTCCTTTTGCTATGCACCCTGGTGGCATAGAAATATACAAAGGACTAAAAGAACACTACTGGTGGATGGGTATGAAAAGAAATGTAGCAAAATTTGTTTCCAAATGCCTAAATTATCAGTAAGTGAAGGCAGAGCATCAAGTACTAGCTGGTTTGTTACATCCACTACCAGTACCAGAATGGAAATGGGAGAGATTAACAATGGATTTTGTAATGGGACTTCCGAGGACACAGAAGAGTCATGATGCAGTATGGGTTATAGTTGACAGACTGACCAAGTCTGCTCATTTTCTGCCTGTCTGGATGGACTACAATTTAGAAAGATTGGCCAAGTTGTACATTAATGAGATAGTAAGACTGCATTGAGTGCCAGTATCCATTGGATCAGATAGAGATCCTAGGTTCACTTCTAGATTCTGGGGTAGTCTTCAGAGAGCCCTAGGAACTAGATTAAACTTTAGCATGGCATTCCACCCACAGATAGATGGCCAGTCTGAAAGGGTAATTCAGATCTTGGAGGACAAGCTACGGGGTGTGATTGAGTTTGAGGGCAGTTGGGATACACACTTGCCTTTGATTGAGTTTGCTTATAACAATAGCTACCAATCAAGCATTGGGATGCCTCCATATGAAGCTTTGTATGGGGAAAAGTGTAGAACCCCATTGTGTTGGGATGAAGTGGGTGAAAGAAAGAAGACTGGGCCAGAAATTATTCAGCAAACTGAGAAAAAAATCAGATTGATCAGAGATCAACTTAAGACTGCATCAGACTATCAGAAGTCCTATATTAATCTGAAGAGAAGGGATATTGAATATGCAGTGGGTGACAAAGTATTCCTCAAGGTTTCCCCTTAAAAAAAAATTATGAGATTCGACAGAAAGGAGAAACTGAGTCCTCATTTCATTAGGCCATATGAGGTTCTCGAGAGAGTGGGTCCTTTGGCATATCGTTTGGCACTACCTCCAGAGTTGGAGAAGATACATAACGTCTTCCATGTATCGATGTTGAGGAGGTATAGATCTGACCCAACTCATGTACTACCAGTAGAAGAGATTGAGGTGAATCCAGACCTCACATATGAGGAAGAACCCATAGAGATTCTGGCTTATGAGGTGAAGCAGCTATGGAACAAGCAAATACCGTTGGTAACAGTGCTGTGGAACCATCATTCGGGCCAGGAGGCTACTTGGGAACGAGAGGAGGATATGAGGAGACAGCACCCACAGCTGTTCAGAGACTAATACCAGGTAAAATTTTGAGACGAAATTTATTTTAAAGGGGGGAGAATTGTAATACCCCTATTTGCATAGCCTAGTACATTTTACTATCCAGTGACCGGTATCGGTCCAGACAAGTAAGAGAATTAGAACCACATCTAAGACACCTAGATAAGTCTTGAACACAAATAATTAGTAATCGCCAATTAGTTAAGTATAAATAAGAAAAACAGAACACAAGAAGTTAAATGAGCCGGGAGTCACAGCGATGGATGACCTTCTCGGGAATGACTGCGAGGTCAGTCTAAACTCAAATTTTGAATCTTAAAATGTGACGCTGCAGTCCTTAGGACTATTGCGAACACAGTGGAAAAGAGAAAATCATGAAAAAGAATTGTTAAGCAGGTCAAATAATTAGGTCAGGGATCCAAAATAAATATTGAATTACTTGTAAACCGGATCAAACCGGCGAGGGGCAATTTGATCAATTCACCCCTAGAGTTGACTCCTGACCTAACTGTCCAATAAAATTGGAGAAAAGAAAATTTTGGGATCAAAAATTAAATTAAAGAACTAATGAAAAAATAAATAAAAAAGAAAAAGAAAAAAAAAGTTGAAAAAGTTTATTTACATCATGCATGATATAAGCATGATGTAATAAACCTAATATTTAAAAAATTGAAATTGTGGGATAAATCCTAATACTTAAAAGATAAAAATAAAAAGAAAATTCATTTCATCTTCCTCAACATAACCAGCCGCCCCACCTCTCTTACTTTTCTCTCTCAAAAACTCCATTGAAGCCCACTTTGAGCTTGAGAAAGCCTACATCCAAGCACCTAAATCCATAAACTCCTCCAGTAAATCTTGTATTTGGACCTTGCTAAGCAACTTAAGAGCAAAAAAAAGAAAGGAATCAAAGAGTTGAGAAGAGGAAATTTTGTCTCAACATGGTTAGTAATCTAAACTTGAAAATTTATAGTTAAATGATTATGTTCTAGTTTAATTAACTTAGAAATTGTGTAAAATCAAACAAAAACAATTGCTGAGGGACCAAATAGAAATTTTGGCCAGCTAGGGTTAGGGTTTGAAATGAATGAGTTTGATAGTTTTGAATGGTTATTTGAAATGAATTAGGTGTATTGATCATGAATGTGCACTTTGAATGCATTAGATTGAACTTTATGTGTAGCTAGGGTTTTGAGCTTATGAAAAATTGGAGAAAAAGTTGAGAATTGGTCAATTAATGTTATCGACCTTATTTGACTTGAGAAATGGTCAATTGTGACCATTTGTGGTGTGTATGAATTGTTGGAAATAAGTTCCAATTCGGATAGGTTAGGGTCAATTTGTAGGTAGCTTGACCCAGGTCCCTTTCAGGGATCAAAACTGTAAATTTACCAATCTAATTGGTGTGAGGCCAATTGGGAATGAAACTAGACACAAGATGGCACATTTTTCATTCAGGAATCATGCCCAGAAAGTGACCATAACTTAGTGAACAATTAGGCCAAATCCGAAATTGGGCACACTGACCTGTACAAAAATAACCAAATGAACAATAGTTACGTAAATGACCATAACTTGGTCTAGGAAAGTCCAAATTTTATACTGATAGAAAGCTGAGACATAGCTCTATAACTTTCATGAAGAAAACAAACCCAAATTTTGATTATAAGCTGTCCAAAAACTTACCTGCAATCAACACACAAAAATGGCCAATATCCAGAAAATGCCCAGAATTTTGGGTAACACCAAATCTTGCCAGCCATGTTCAAATGGCCATAACTAGGGCTACAAAACTCCAAATGGAGTGATTTAAAAAGAGAAATAAAGTTAAGACAATAAGGAACAACTTCTATAAAGAAAACTTAGCCAAATTACCACAGTAACTTGACTAATAGAATAGTGCAAAACCGAGCACCAAATCTGAAATTTTGGAAGTTTTACCTAAGAAACTTAAAGTTTGAGAAAACAACCAAAACCAATAAATTAGATAACCAAAATGTGGTATGTGGGTGAAATTGAAATTCCCATACCTACTAAGAATTAAAAAGTCAACAAATTGACTTGAATAGTATCGTAAATAGTAACCCCGAAGTGCAAATTTTAAAGAATGTCAAGTAAGCATATTAAAGTTAGATATAAATAGATTTGAATTTATTTTTGGAATTATGATACTGAAACACTGTGAAATTGTGTGTTTCAGTTGAAAAGAATACCGGGAAAGAACCCGAGGCATCAAGTCAAGGCCAAGGGCGACTCGCACAAGGTTTGTGCACAACATAGAAATTTCTATAAATTTTCTTCTGCAAATTATTTTGAATGAATTGTGATATTAAATTGTGACTTAATTGTATTGAAATGTTTATTATGCTTTTGACTTAAATTGTTGAAAGTTTACTTGTATGGGTTTGAAATGGCAATAAATGTTTGATAAATTGTTAAGATAGTTTTGAAACCACATTGTCATGATCATATATTTGAATGTCTCACTAGTATGACTAGTGGGAGAAATTAGGTTTGAATTTTGATTCCTTCTCTAGCTGAAGTGTTGAGGTGTGTGCCAGTAGAAGAAGAAATTTGAATGGGTACCCATATATTTGAGCTAGCTAGCCTTGTGATTTCTCATAAGCCTCTGGCTATTGAGATGAGTATTGTTCTGAATGGCATGATATAACTGTGTGTTTTTATGAAATTCGTTTTGAGATTTCCTAAATGAGATTGTTTGGACTAAAAAAATTGTAAAATCATGTTTTGTATCTGTTTTTCATGTTCAGTTCAATATTTGAATAAATGTGATTTGAATTATGCATAAACTGTTATTTTAGTATGTTGTGCACCACTGAGTCATAGTACTAAATGATGGCTATTATTGCTATCACAGATATAGAGACTAGAAGAGCAGCAGAGTGAGCTGCTGAGGATCTTGGAGCCACATCCTTAAAAGTTTGTTGGGTATATTTTATACCCTAATTGTAATATTTATTTTGGTGTATGTAAATGTATGTACATGTAATAACTGGTCATGAGCAGTTGTATAGAGTTTGTAATAATATTATTTTGGTTTTGCTAATGTAAAGTTTGGTTGATGAATGTAAATTGTTTTTACTTTAATAAAAAATGAATGGAATTATTGAGTATTGTTTTTTATAAAAATTGAATTGAAGAATGATGTTGAATTGTGTTGAGGTAGTAATGAGTTTGATAAAATAAGATATTGGAAGTGTTTTTACAGGTTTTTGAAGAACTGTTTTCTTAAAATACATACGACACTCTGTCGAAATTTTTCTAAAATTTGCGTAAAAATAAAATAGATAAAAATTTAAACTAGTTTTTAAACTTCTATTAAATGTAAAAAAATGCTCACCACTTCCAAAAAGTAAGAAAATGGTTTTAAAATCCCTTGTAGGGTACTTAATGAATTATCGATAGATGAAGTTTGGTAGTTCATTAGGTATTCTACGGTATCATGTTATGCCTTACAGAGGGGTAAGGTGTGACAATTCTCTTTAGATCATCTTTATCTCTTCACTTTCTTATTTCTAAGAATCAATCTTCTTGATTAAAAGAGATACCCAAATAAATAAATTGATTAATCAAATAAATTTCTTTTTTCCTTCATAAAAATATATTTTTTTTTAATAGTTAAAGGGTATGGTTAACTACTTAAATTGGGGATATCCTTGAATTATTACTGTTTATTAAAATTATTTAAATTAAATAAATAATTTTTTTTCTATAAAATATCTTTTTTAGTAGTTAAAGGGGTAACCATTAAACTAGTTATACATTAACATAATATTTGGTTACTTTAAACCATTTAAAAATTAAATAAATTAAGATAATTTTAGTTTAGCGGCAAGTTTGTCTTAAAGCATACAACAAAAATTTAATTTAAATTAAAATATATAATTTTGGCTTAACGGAAAATTTGCCTCATACCATTCTAAAATTAAAAACAAATTAATTAGTCATCCTGGTTTAACTTTCCTTAAACCATATAATGCTTTATGGTCTAAAAAAAAGTTTCCTTTAAATCTTTAAATGATAATAAAAGAAAAATAGAAATTTTAAATAGTGATATATATAACTAGGAATAATAAAATTATTTCCCCTAGAAACGAAGTCCCTCATTTTATCGAAACCTAATGAAGTATATGAATAAGATATATAGGCCAATATATTGTTCTTTTATGCATGAATGAGGTTATTGGGTACGGCTTTAAGAAATATCTGTTTAAATATCGATAAATCTATAAGTAATATATGTGTTTATGTTCATTTAATTGTCAATTTAGTCATTAATCACATCTCATATTATTTGTCATATAAGACTCACTTCCCACAACATTTTTCATTGTTCAGACATCGATGATGGGATTAAAATAGGCGACTAAAAGTTTCCATTGCTTATTAAAAATCCATAGGAATGGAATGACACCTTTTTCGGACTTAGAGTTCTAATCCAGGTAAGGAAGGGGTCTAATAAAAGGAAATAATAAGCCATATGCATGACATCCATGGTGTGACCCTAGCTCCATTTTAATAAAATTCATTTTTTTCCTCTCCTAAAAGCAAACTAATATGAAGACTTCTATAATAAATATAAATGTTTCAAGATCTATTTTTATTACAGATGTTTTCATAAAATAATCAAAGTTATGTATTTTGACAATGTGACAATAAAAAAGAAAAAACATATATTTAATTTAGCAAAAATTTAACTTGCAAGTTTATTTTTCTACCTACTATTTTATTTTCAAGCAAAATTAATTTTAAGTAAATTCAAGGTCCACAATTTATTTTTGCTTACGCACTTTTAATGCAAATTTATTTTCCGCAAATGATTCAAGATTCACATTTTAATTGCCTTATAGTTTTTGCCTATAATTATTTTTAAATTACAATTAAAATTTATCTATTGTCAAACTTAGAGGCCTTATTTTTTAAAAGGACTTTTTTTTCCTTATTTCAAAATTAATAATTTCAAACCAAACATTTATTTTCTTTAAAATTGCTTAAAATTTAATTTAAAAAAAAAATAAAAATGGAGTCAAATTTCACTTATAGGGTCACTTCACTTAGTTTTGTATTTGACATACTCTAATAATGAGACATTTATATATTCCTACATCTATGCATTTTATCTTTTATAGAGCAAACATGAGGAACTAATATCATAATTCAAACTCCATTTTATGATTATTGACATTAATTTATTGAGCATATTATTAAATCCACCTACCCTATAAAAGGACGATATGGGATGCCTAACACCTTCTCCATGCATATACGGAGTTCGAATCTTAGATCTCTATATTAGAAGTGGTAAACAATTTTTTTTAAATTTAAAAAATGAATGGGTTTCTTTAATTTTTTTTCTCAAAATTAAAGTGGTGACTCCTCACTTTCTACTTCAATGAGAATTGCCTAACTACCGCAAAATGGTTGTTCTTGGTTCTGGTTTTAAGTCTAATAGATTCGAATTGACCCAAATGGGTGACTTGCACTATAATTCTAACATCTCCCACTCACAAATGATGGGTCAACTCTCATTTGAAATTCAGCAAATTTGATACTTTACAAATAGACCGTTTGACTAGTGCATACTTTGAGAGCTCATTTGTTATATACCTGTTATGATAATATAGCGTATCGATTTATGGAGTTTAGTATAGATGCAGTATGCAGCACCCTAGATCATTTGTCACAATTAAGTCTCTTTCAATCTCATTCAAATATCCTAAGTTGATAATTATGTCTTTATTGCAAATATAAACATAATTGCCTAGCCAATAAACTCAAATTATTGTAATAATTCCAATGATCTTTCTTTTTCATGATAATTTTAACCTTAATTTAACTTTCTTTCGAGGAATGCCCTTATAGATCGAATTTTACATCGTCCTTTAGCAACACCCTAAGATAGCAAATATTAAAGTAAGTCTCGAGTAACTGATTAGAGTTGTGAGGCTATTAGTCAGGGTCTCACACAATACCAAGTATAGATCACACTTGTATTTTTATGGACACAAATTGCACATTTGGTGTGAATTATATGCTATGGTATTTACTCAATTCTCATAAAGCATCTGTCTTTATTAAATACCATGCAGATGATGGTTCAGACATCCCAATGTCTATGTTTGAGTTCATTTGTCTACTCTTCACATATTAGAACTCACAATTGGTACTCAAGAGAGATAATGTGACTCAAATTATATATGGTCAATGCAATTACTTAGCTTACAATAATCCTAGTTCCTTATCTCATTTCCAAGGCAACATCTCATGTTATAAGCTTTGAGCTCTATATTATTATCATATAAATAATAATAAGCTTACAACTGTCTTATCCCCATCCACCACTAAAGTTATGGATGTCACACCCTACTCCTCGTAAGGCATAATATGTTCCTATAGTACACTTAATGAATTACCGTACTTCGCCTATCGGTAACCCATTAAATATACTACAAGGAATTTTAAAATAATTTCTGATCATTTTTATAGTGGTGGAAAGGTTGAATATTTATAAAAAAGCCTTTAATTGAAATTTTGGTCATGGATTAAATCCTTGATTAAAATCTGGTGTTACGAAATTTTTTTTAAAATTTCGGCAGAGTGCCGGCTGTATTTTGAGAAAACAGTTCTTCAAAACCTGAAAAGAAAAAACACTTCCAATATGTTTTCTCCACCACAACTCCAATAAACTCAATTTCACCTCCCAATTCGATACAAGCAATTCAATTCAATTTTCAAGTCAAACTCATCATAAAGGAAACAATTCATTCATTAAGGTAATAAAATTAATATTACAAAACTATACAGGTAAATAAAAGTCTCACAATTACATTACAATAATTTGCATTTATTATATACTAAAATATTTTACAAGAGTTTTTGTACAACTGCTCAAATAAATTACATACATATAATTACATACATACATCAAAATCTAATGTACAAGGGTATACCTATGATATATCCAAAGCTAGTCCCAATGTCTTCAAGGAATCCTACTCAGCTGCTCTGTATTCCTTTCACATGTGACAGCATACAAAGCTATCACTGAGTGGTGAACTCAGTGGTGCACAACTATAATTTAAAGAATATATATACGGTGACAATTCAGAACAAAAATTGGAAATGTTGATTTCCTCAAAAATCATAAAATCAAGTTAATATTTTCAATGGTACAAATCAAATAATTAAGTGACCTTAGTCAATAATTAAAATTTTCCAATCGTAATTGGTCATTTGAAGCAATTCCATCAACTATGAAAATAGTTATTACAAAACAAATAGTCTCTTGCAAATTAATTTTACTCAAATAACAGTTTAAAATCACCATTTCTCACTTTTTATCTCACTAACTATGTCGGACTAATCCGTAAGGGCCATCATCAAAGCGATTCTAACTCCCTATGGTCGGGGAGGTCGAATCATGATTATAACTCCCTATGGTCGGGGAGATCGAATCATCGTGCACATTACGACACCACAACAATGTAACTTTCGAAAGGGCCAATGAAAAACTTAGATCT
Source organism: Hevea brasiliensis (assembly GCF_030052815.1). Classification (NCBI taxonomy): domain Eukaryota; kingdom Viridiplantae; phylum Streptophyta; class Magnoliopsida; order Malpighiales; family Euphorbiaceae; genus Hevea; species Hevea brasiliensis. The sequence continues at coordinate 93,421,667 of NC_079493.1, forward strand.
AACCTCTAATAAGAGGAGAATCTAAGCATGTGCACGTACCATGGTAATCAAAACAAAGCTAACTCCATTATCTCCTCAACAAATGAGAGAGACGGGAAATAACCTAGTCAAGCATCTATAGTGAGATATAAAATAATATCATGAATCTCTTTGTCCTTTTTGTGAGCATAAATCACAACACAATTCAATTCAATGTCAATTCCAATATCTAACAATTTTTATGCTTATCACAATTCAAAACATATTTTATCACAATTTTTCCAAAACTAATTTATTCAATCCACAACAATGCTTAATAATTGTTGAAATACCATTTCACAAAGCTAAATTTATGCATACTATAATAATTTCAATAATTATTAAAATAAATCCAATACTTGATAAACATAATACATAAGGAAAATAACATCATTTAATCATATGAAATATTCACAACAAAATAAATTAAAAACTAGTTGTGCACAAACCTCTTTGTCAACTAGTTTACTCCAATTTTCGGTTTTTCCTCGAAGATCCCTTTCCAGTCTCTTTTTCAACTGAAACACACAATTTACATTGTTTCAGTACCATATCTCATAATTAATCCATTAATTTATTTCATGCCTACTTAATTGTATCCTTAATTTGCCTAAAATGGTATCCTTTAAATTTTGCATTTTGGGTTACTATTCATTGTACTATTCAAGTCAAAATATTGACTTTTTCTTACTAAATAGGTTTATTAATTCTAATTACACTCATATACCATATTTTGGGTGTCAATTTTGTTGGCATTGATTGCTGTTGACACCATATTTTGGCCGACCCTCGAAGTCAATCAACTTTGAAATCGATCCCCACCTGACATTTTTTCGGTTACAGATGACTCGACCGATCTCCCATCTAGTTGATGGCTTCCCGATATCTCGTCAAAGGAGGTCAAACAAATGTCAAGCCTCCATGCCATCCAATCTCATTTCCGATCTCTCGTTGAAGGGAATCAAACCAACACCCGGTCCCCATGCCATTCAGTCTCGTCTCCGATCTCTCTTTACAAATGTAGTGGAAAATCATCTAGCTAATGCTAGAATCGAGTCCCGCACTTGTGTGTTCTAGATGTTTCTTAAAATAAAGTTAAAAGGTTTATGTCCGATCTATTTCTTAAAATAAAGTTAAAAAGTTTATGTCCAGTCTATTTCTTAAAACAAAGTTAAAAGGTTTATGTCCGGTCTATTTCTCAAAATAAAGCTAAAGGTTTATGTCTGGTCTATTGATGATCCCGATCCTAAAATTCAAATAAAGTCTTTCAATGTTCTAAAGATTTACCGGGTGTTTGGTCGGGGCTCAACCCGATCCCAAGCTTATCTGTAATGTTTTTCCGATCTCTCATACTTTGGTTAATGGTTGTTTTTAAAGTTTACCGTCCAGTGCGTGCAAAATAATTAAGTTCTCATACAATTAGGACATTTTCCAATCTCAACAAGAAATTGAGCAAAAAGACTTCATTTCATTCTAAAGTAAACATTTACAAGTCATTCGGCTAGAGGATCTGCCCCAGCCTAATCTCTCGGTATATTTTGCTCATTCTCCCTCTCTCTCTCTGATTCCTCCTCGCTCTCCTCTTCGTCTCGAGGAGCCAGGTCCACCATCCAAGAGAAGTCTTCCTCAGGATAACGCCTCCTGAGCTCGGCCAAAAGGTCACTATGGGCGTTCACAAAAGCACCAGCTTCCCTCATCACAAGCTCTTCTTCTTTCACTCTGAGTTTTTAGTGAGGTGAACGACGTCAGCAGTTCGGAGTGCCCGAGCCTCTCCGAGTTCATGAGCCTGTTCGGCCAATTAATCCTCATAGGACTTCATCTGACCTTCGAGTTCGGCAATATAATCTTGGGTGGATGAAAGTTGAGCTTGGGTAGAGGATGCATCCTTGACCGCTTTTAGAATTTCCTGCCTCAGAAGATGAGCTTTTTCCCTGATTATATGTTGGTTCACCAAGCTCTCTACGCTCAAACTCATCGTCTGGGCCAGGAGATCATCAATGCTACCCGGAGTCAACCTATTTCGATCCTCCTGAAGGCATATGGTAGCACCCAGAACTTTGGCCAAGCCTGGATTCTCCCAAACAGATCGGTTCTTCTCCAGAGAATGAATGAGGACCTGGGCGCCGTGGGAAAGGGTCCTCACAGCAGTTTGGGAAGGTCCCCCTTCCGCACTCAAAGGAACAGGTGGAGGTGGTGGCTCTTCTTATTGAGGGGGAGAAAGAGCTACCTCTACTTTAGGGACCGGTTGTATCGAAGGTCGGGACGAGTCTCCCGGTACTTTTCCCAAATCCCGCCTTGGTGTTTGTGATACCGCGGCGATCTTCATTTCCCACACCTTTCTGGAGATCTTCCCTCTTCCGCTTACGGCTCTCCTTCGAAGCCTCGTCGCCAGCCATACCTGCACAAAGAAAAGTCAGTGAGTTCACTAAGGCTCAGAGATCAGAGATGGCGAAGGTACCAAGGCTGAGGTCAAAGAGTTGGAGCTTGCATCCTTCATCGGTGATCAGCCGCATCATCCAATCTCTCAGCTCGGCCATCACTGCATATAAGCAAGAGAACTTCTGGGTAGCCGCCAGATCCTTAAGTTCCATTACCATGGCACCCTCGTCCCTACTCAGGGCGATCCTCTTCAGAATCGGAGGGACCAGATATTGCCAGCTACGGGGGAAACCCTAGAAACTGTTCGGAATCTTGCTCCTCAACATGAAGAAGCGATTTTTCCAATTCTTCAGTGAGGAGGGGAGATTGGTAAAAAGCCCACAGTACGGTTTTGCTTGAAAGAACCAGTACTCGTCGTCCTTTCGACGAGTAAGCCTATGCAGCTCGGCAAACACCTTCGCTGTAGGATCGAGCTTCTTGGCCCTGCATAAGCCTCTGAAAGCCCCCAGGATCCGCCACGAGTTCGGATGCACTTGTGCTACCGAGACTTGGTGAAATTTCAGGACGTCCTTGAAGAAGTCATCAAGGGGAAACTGAAGCCCGGCTTTTAATTGCTCTTCATACACCATGATCACATTATTTTCATCAAAAAAGTGATCGGCTCTGAGATCGCCATGGCATTTGATAAGCTCGAAGGAGTTGGTCCGAAGGTTGTACTCTTGACTAATCGACTGCAGATTGGTTTCTTAAAGGATTGACGGAAGCTCATCCACGGGAAGATTTTCTCTCCCAGAGGAATGTGTTCGTCTTGATTATGCCGCTTGACCATGGGCTAAAGCAGAAGTAGCAAAAGGCTCAGATTGCCCACTTGGTCTGACCACTTCAACTTCATCCGATGACCACGAGACATGGATGGAAGGGGGGCTCGTCGCTCTCTGACCCTCAGCGCCGCTCATTCTCAAAGAAATAAAAAAGCTTAAGTAAGAGAAGGATTAAAGTCCTTATCGGAGTGTGATCGGTGCCGGAAAAACTTGAAGAAATGTTATAGTTGAAATTGAGAGCAGAATGCTAAAAATGGCATAGGGAAGCAACTAAGGGAACCTCTCCCTATTTATACCCGTGTGAGCATTCAATGCTCAAAGAGCTCCAAGCGGTGCATCGATAGGTGTAATTTGCCCACTTTTCTGAAGTGTCGTGGGAAGGTTCCAAAAACAAAATAAATAAAATAAGAGGAGATCGGCTGGCCAAGATAGTCAGATTAAGGTGGATGTTCAGAGTTATAGATCGGCTAAGGGTGATTCAGTTAGGAACCAGATCGGATATGAATATTAGAGATTAAAAAATAACCAATGCAATAATTAAATGATAACTGTCAAATAAAATTTCATTTCATTTCCAAAAGGTCAGATTACATCATTTGGGCGATCTCAAGAGATTGGATTACATCATTAAGAACCTTTAAAGGTCAGATTACATCATTTGGGTGATCTCAAGCGATCGGATTACATCATTAAGAACCTTTAAAGGTCAGATTACATCATTTGGGCGATCTCTAAAGATCGGCATTACATCCTACCTAGCAGGGACCTATGTTAAAGCCTAGTCTTGTGGCTGAACCAAAAGATGTGTTTGATCAGAAAGCCAGCCATAGGTATCGGATAGATGTACAGCTAAGATGGAGTGACTATGACTCTCATGATAATGAGAGGAGTCATCGTCAATGTTATCAACCAGAACCGAGCCACAGTCGGGACTCCCGATGTGGTGAGGAGCCAAATGAACTTCAAAAGGCAGTCACTGATGTTAAGAGGGAAATTAGCAGTCTTCTCACTTGATATCAGTTCACCGATTATATCGGTAGACTGATTCGAGATCGGTACGATCGACATTTTTTATCTTGATTGGTAAATTAGTCCGGTTCTCTCACTGTCATCAGATGTGGTTATCATGATTTTTCGATCACCGGGGTCGTAAATTTTCAGTCGGGGAGCAAAGAGAATAGTCAGAAAAAGATCAAAAGCGGTCACCATGGCCAGAATGTTACCGGAGAAACTAGAACTGAAGAAGAGAGAAATGGAAAGAGGAGAAATGGAATGTGGGAGAAATTCCCCGCTAAGGCATATATATAGGGGGTCTGAGCATTTATTACTAGTGGAAATTGAAGCGGATGCATTGGTAACCGAAGGATTAAATGCTTTGATTGATTCTGGAATGGAAGAGATCGGGAAAGGGGCCTAGTATGAGAGATCGGAAAAGGGTCATAATAGAGAGATCGGAAGGAATGGGAGATCGGAAAGCAAGGAGAGGATGAGACAATTTCCAATAACCCTCTTCATAATCAGAGCCGAGGTAGTTAAAGCATTGTAGGCAAGATCAAATCTTCACCGCATGCTTCATTTGTAGAATCGCCCACAATGCTGACAGACGCCAGGACAGTTATGACAGTCCTGTGCTTTTGAATCTCCACCGTTGATCTTACTCCTAAGGACGAACCTGGAGCTCTTGGATCAAAAAGTGGACGACAGGACCAGCGCCTTTTGTTCCAGGCCTTCGGATCCATCTTAACAAGAAGATCCTAAGCCGTTGGATTGGAAAAGAGAAAGGACAAATATTCTGAATGGGATCTCAGCCGTCCATTTTGATTGTCTTCAATTCTCAGGCATCGAATCATGTCCTTTTGAATCCAAACCTTCCATCTCCCCAGAAGAGATCCTAACCCTTCATGAGGAGCACTCGTTCCCTATAAATAACTGCATGCAATACTGTAGAGGGATGGACGAGAAAAGGTGGTAATTATAGTGGAAAGGCTCTGAAACTTGATTCAGTCTTGCTACTTTGCTATTTTAAGCTTTCAAAAATAGAGAAACTTCAGAAGTTAGTTTTCTTAAGTATCTCCATTGAAGGAGTGTTAGACCCTGAAACTCTTCATTTTCAGTTTGTTCACTACTCTGCGTTACCATTTCTCAGTTCAGTTTCGTCTTCATCATCTTAATATCAACATTATTCTCCAAGCTGAATCTCATTCCAACTCGGTTACTGTCACTTCAGCTCAACTGCATTCTAACTTGGTACTTGTTATTTCAAAGTAAGCATTAGTCCCCAGACTATTAGCTTGCAACTCTACAATATTTGTGGCTCCCCAGTTAGTTCACTAGACTCAATCCCCACAGGTAAGTGTCTAGACCGTTGCTTTATCAAATGCTCGCTTTTTATTTTCTTTGTTTTCATGCTCATAATTTTCATTAAATTCAGCTATGCTAAAGAGCCCCACGTAGATAGCTATTCTCTTGAGTTTACCTTTTATTCATCAGTTCATATTATTTATTTGTTCTTAACATTTATTATCTTCAAATATAGGTGTTCTGATTACGGGTAACGTGTAGGTAGTTTAATAAAATGTTGGTAGCTGTATCTTAACACATGAGTTTCTTTAAACAAATAAAAATAATAAAAGTTTGAATAATAAATCGAAGGAAAAAGTTACGAAGTCAAACTACTAAACGAGCTCAGGAGATAACCTGGTATAGTAGGGATCGAGATGAGATCGAATCCTAGACTAGTAAATGAAAGAGATTGGACATTGCCTACCAAAGAGTTCTGGTAAGGCGATCACAAAGGAGATCGGCAAAAACTCAGTCTAGTATCCTCTCCCTAGTTATAAGGCATCAATGAGTTAAGAGAAGCCTCGCTCAGGTTCCTGGCGTCTTCAGGCGCCAGAACCCTTAGTCTAAGTTTCTTATGGTATACGATCGTAATAAATATGTGGAGATCGGAGGAGAGTTCTTAGCCGATTCTCAACCAAAAATTTTAATAAATATGTGGAGATCGGAAGAGAGTTCTTATCTGAGATTCCTCATGCTAAACTCTAAATTAAACACTTAAAGAGATTGGAGGAGAGTTCTTATCCGATTCTTAACCAAAATTTTAATAAACACGGAGATCAGAGGAGAGTTCTTATCCGAGATCATTCATTAAAAACTTTAAACCAAATATTTTAAGAGGTCGGGGGAGAATTCTTACCCGATCCTCATTCAAACAAAAAACACGGAGATCGGAGGAGAGTTCTTATCCGAGATCCTTTATTAAAAACCTTAAAATAAATATTTTAAGAGGTCGAGGGAGAGTTCTTACCCGATCCTCATTCAAACAAAAAAAACACGGAAATCGGAGGAGAGTTCTTATCCGAAATTTCCCACTCAAAACTCCTAATAAAATACATCTAGAAATCGGGAGAAGTTCCCTGCCCGAGCTCTCTTAACAAAATCCAAAAATCAAAACAAAGCAACCCCAATACACAAGACAAATTCACTCAAACACTTATTCACCAAAGGGCCATCTCACGAACTTGTGTTCCTGGGCAACCCAAAATAAGTGAAATATCAAACAGTCCTTCATTTTGCACAAAGGATTAACATCATCACTATCCCAACCCCCTAATTATCCTTTTAATTTACGAAAGAGCATAAGATTAAATCTGTTTACCCTCATTGAGGGACGAGGTGGGGTGCCTAACACCTTCCCCGCCCGTATATAGACCCCAAACCTGGAATCTCTATTTTCGAAGTGGTTTCTTTTAACTTATTTTCACAAATGGTTTTCTTTAATTTCCCTCAAAATTAAAGTGGTGACTCCTCACTCTTTCCCACTTCGGTGAGTGTTCGTCTAGGCGACCGCAAATACCATGCGACAATTGCCAATTCAATTTCTAATTTCCCTAGTTACAAATCCAAAAATTCATTTTTGGGTCACTGTTTTCTACTATTCCATTAGTCTGGTTAGTGTGGGAATTTGGCTAAGTGTCCCTCACCAAAGTTGTTTCTTATTGTCTTAACTTTAATTCCCTTTTTGAATCACTCCATTTTGAGTTTTATGGCCATTTTTTTAAGGCTGTCCGGATTAGTTACAACCCAGAATTTTGGGCACAATTTTGGTTTTGCAATTTTGGTGTTCCAATTGCAGCTCACTTTTCGGATAGGTTATGGTCAGAATTTGGGTTTGTGTTCTTCATAAAAATTGTAGTTCTATGCCTCAGCTTTCTATCGGTATCAAATTCAGGTCATTTGGACCTTCCTACACCAAGTTATGGTCAAATGAGCAAATACTATTCATTTGGTCATTTTTGTACAGTGGCAGTGTGCCAATTTCAGGTTTAATCTAATTGTTCACTAACTTATAGTCACTTTTTGGGCATGATTTCTACATAAAAAATGTGTTATTATGTGTCTATTTTCATCTGCAATTGGCCTCACACCAATTGGAGTGGCAAAATTACAGTTTTGGTCCCTGAAAGGGACCTATGTCAGGCTGTCCAGGATTGGACCCCTTCCTATCCGAATTTGGTTTTACTTCTAACTATTCAAACACATCCTAATTGGTCTCAATTGACCATTTTGAGTCTCAATTAGGTCAATTTGGTTCAATTTCAAAAATTTCAAATTTTTCTCCAATTCCATAAACCCTAATTCCTCCCTCTTACAATTTTTCATGCAATTAGTGTCATTCTAACATACACATCAATACACTCTTCATCATTCATGCTCAATTACATGGTTAATTCCATTCAAAGCTATCAAACCCTAAACTTCCTCATGCTGGTCGAAAATTTCAACCCTCCATACATCATATTTCTTTTACTTCATAAGCTAAATTTCTCACTAACAACCTTAATTCAAAGATAATTTAACAATTCAAGGTAGAAAGAGACCTTACCTTATCGAGCAGAATTTCTATCCTTTAATTCTCCTCACTTTCTTAGTTTTAATGGCATCCAAGTTTCATATTAAGGTCCACTTGCAAGGTTTACTTAATGGGGTTAGGGAATTTGTGGCTAAACTTAGGGTTGATGAGAGCTTAAGGTGAGCTCCCATATTAGAAATGAAAGAGATGAGAGAGGGAAGAGAGGGTTGGTGTGGTGGCAAGAAGAAGATGGAAGAAGAAATTTTGTTTTCTTTTTAAATTTTAACTTTATTTAAGTCAAAATTATCTCCAATTTTCCTAATTTATAAATTTACATTAATTAAGTCATGCATGTGTCATCCATGATGATGTCATAATCTATTTATTTTCTTTTCTTTTCTTTTCCTTCTTTTTCCTCACTTCTTTAATTTAATTATATATTTCAAAATTTTCATTTCTCAGATTTTATTGGACAGTTAGGTCATAGGTCACCTCTAGGGGTGAATTGAATAATTTGCCTCTTGTCGGTCTGATCCGGTTTACCAATAATACTGTATTTCTTTCGGAACTCTGACTTAATTATTTGATCTGGTTCTCAACCTTTTTCTGTGATTTTCACATTTCCTTTAGCTTCGCAATTTTTTCTAGGACTGCAGTGTCACAATGCCCCATACGAAATTAGGATTTTATGTAACATCCTCCCGGTAGCAACTCCGTACATTCTACTGTTCCGGTGACCAGTGTCGGTCCGGACAGCTAGAACGTCCGGAAAAATATTTAAACTAAAGTTAGGAACCATAATTAACTCAAATATTAATGAGAAAAATTTAGTAAAAATTTTAGAAATAAAATACAGTTAAGTCAAAAGAGCCGGTGCACAAGCGATGGGTAACCAGAGGTAAGTTGCGGTTCTCGCAACGAGGAGCCCTAGACCCGGGAAAAAATTCATAAAATAATTTTTAGGACTCCAGAGAAGGGTCATTGAGATTCCTATGGCATTAGAATGCCAAGAAAATATTTAGAAAAATTTTTCAATCGGTACAGACAATTTTAACCCGTTAAGCCAAACGGAGGGCATTTTGGTCATTTCGCCTTCAGAGACGATTTTTGGCCGACTTGTCCAGTTGAGTAAATAATTATTATGACATAAAATATGAATTAATGTTGATGAAAAATTAATTTGAAGTTAGTAGAAGAGAAAAGAAAAGAAAATACAATAAAATGCCAATTATGACATATTATGAGGTCATTTAAAATTGTCCACCAATCACAATTAAGTAACCATCAAATTAACTAATAAAAAGAGTCAAAAGAGACCAAAGAATTAAAAAGCAAACAGCAGCCCTTCTTCTCCTTCAAAAACGTTTTTCACCTCCTCCCTCACTCCTCCATTAACAAACTTTCTAAAGCTTCAATTTCCATGCTTTCCTCACCCCAAACCCTAAGTCTCTTCACTAAAAACTTGTCTCTACCTCTTGGGAAGTGTTTGGCAGCCTAGAAAGGGAAAGAAAGTGAAGTTTAATCTTGGAAAATTCTGCCATTAAAGAGGTTAGTGCCTATTATGCATACATCTTTCTCTTTCCATGATTAGAGACCTAAAATAAGCAAGAATTTGTGAATTAAATGAATGGAATTTATGTGTATGTATACAATGAATTTTGGCAGCCCTAGGGAGGAACAAGATTAAGTGTTTTTGATGGACTTAGAGTGGACTAAAGATGATGTTTAAGGTATATATATATATGTATGATGAATTGGTGTGCTAACTAAGGTAATTGGTGTAATCCTTGAAAATGAGCTAGGGTTTGGGAGTGAAACTTGGATTTAGCTTGGGAAATTGTTAGAGAACATTTTAATGGTCAATTAGTGACCATTTTAGGTAAGTTGGCCATAAATTGGATTGAAATGTAGCATGGCAAAGTGAAGGAGCATGCTGCCTTGTGAGTCTGTGAGGTGGTGAAATTTCAGTCCACTTGGACTGCCATAGCTTGGGCTGTGTTGGTCCAATTGGTGTTTGGTCAATTGGACATGAAACTAGGCTTATAATGACACATTTTTGCTGAAGAAACCATGCCCAAAAGACCAAAGCAAGAGGACCAAAACTTGGCCCCAATCCGGATCCCCTGACACTGCGAAATGACCAAATGAACAGTAACTGTTCATTTGGCCATAACTCACTGTAGATTTGGTCAATTGACCTGAAAGTTTTACAGCAACAAGTTAAGACATAGAAAAACAACTTTCATGAAGAAACCTACCCCAAATTATGACCAGAACCTAACCCAAATGGCAGTCACAGTTACTATTCAAACCTGCAACTCTGCAGATTTTCATTTGAGCAGTAATGTTTGGAGGACTATAACTCTCTCTAGAAAACTCGGATTTAGACGATTCTTGAACCGATGGAAACCTAAGGTACGGTAGAACATTTCATAAGAAGAAAGTTATACCAAATTATGAACTTAACTTGATCAAATTACTGACCAAAGTTGGACCAAAAATCTGCTAGACCCAAAATCTCAGCATGAGCGATTGCACGTGAGCAGTAAATTTATTTTGGCCATAACTTGAGCTACAGAACTCCAAATGGAGTGATTCAAAAAAGGAAATTCAACTAGACAGAATAAGGAACAACTTTCATGTTTACCATTTCCTCAAATTCCCACTGTAAAAATAACAAATGGAACAATAAAGATGAAGCATGAAAACCGAAAATTTTGCTCAATTAGCATTAAGCTTAAAAATGGTATTGGCAACCAATACCAACAAGTTTGAAATACAAAATGTGGTATGTTTGAGGTGTTAAGACCAATACACCTATTTTCTATCCAAAAGTCAACATTTTTTATGACCAATGAGGTGAATAGTAACACTAAAACCGAAAATTGGCAATTTTGCCAAAATGACCTAAGCTTTGAGAAAGTGATCAAAACCAACAAGTTTTGAATACAAAATGTGGTATGTTGGGAGTACTAAAACCAATGTACCTATTGTTTATGCAAAAGTCAACATTTTAGTTGACTAATGAAATGAATAGTGACATGAAAACTTGAAATTCAAAAATTGTGAAACTTAAAAGTGCAAAATGCCCTAGTAGGCCTAATGTGATTGGTTTGGATAGATTGGCATGCCAATAGGGTATTGTTTTAGCAGTACTGCGAAAGGCTTTATGCCTGTATTCATGGCTTTTATGCCCGTATTCATGGCTTTTATGCCCGTATGCATGGCTTTTATGCCCGATTATGTGATATCATGGCTTTTTAGCCATACTGACTGCATACATGGTTGACGTTCTGCGTCCCATAGTATGACGGCCCGAGGCACCGCGGTGTCCAGTGCCAACGACCCGTTATCCAGTCCAGTCGTCCAGTATAGGTTACTTGGGCATGGAAAAGTATAACTGTGATTGAACTGATTATTAAAGAAAATACGAAAATTAAGTATCAGGAATGATTACAAAAATACAAAGAAGCTCAAGATCATGAAGAAAATAATTAACGAAATGCATGAAGAAGTTAATATCATAAAACATGATTAGCCCTCGACTAAACAATAAGTTAGTAATTACTCATTTCTTATGAACACAATAGCAAGGAAATTATTATTTTATTTGCATATTATATTTTCTTGTATTATTGGCACCACTAAGCTTTATGCTTAGCGCGTCGCTTTTGCAGCGTAGGTGCAAGATTTGGACAGAGGGCCCAGTAGACCACAGTTCGGTAAAGGCGGTTCACGATTACGCATAGCGTCCGTGTCACCTCACAGACTACAGTGCATTGGTAGGACACTAGGTCCCATTTTGTATTTTGAGATTTTTGTAAATTTTGTAATTAAACTCTTATTTTATCATATGTATTTGAACAAATGTAATATAATTTTGTATTAATGTAAGTACTTGTAATTTGTGATTATGAATCACATGTGAGAATTTATTTATGATTTGAGTCTAATGATGATGTGAAATGATTGAATGATAAATAAAGAGGAATTGTTTAGAAAATTGTGTTTGTGAAAGGAAAAGTGAATACATAACTGTGACTTGTACATGATTATCACATGAGATGATTGAATATGATCATAGGAAGTGTTTTTCACAGGTTCCAAAGAACTGTTTCTCCATTTTTAGCCAGTACTCCGCCGGATTTTCTATACAATTTTCGGAACCTCAAATAAATTACAATTTCAATAAATGAATTATATTTCACAAGTTATTTTCAAAACTATGATAAAAACGAATTAAGATAAAATAGAGTGCTCCGGCACACTGAGTGGCATAACTTGCTCGGCTACACTGTAGTCGGGTAAGGGGTGTCACATTTTAACTGATTTTGCAGTCACTTCCCGGTACGGTCACCCATCGCTGTGACCCCCGGCTCATTTAACTTTTTATGTTCTATTTTTCTGATCTATATTTAACCTTCAGGTAATCACTATTAATTTTTTTTCAGGGCTTTTCTAGGTGACTTAATATGATTCTAATCCTCTTAATTGTCCGGACTGACACCGGTCACCGAAACAGTGATTTGCACATGGCTATGCATATAGGGGTATTATAATGAAGGTGATTGTCTATATGAAAAGACCAATCTCTTTATCTGTTTGATGCTTATCAAGTTCTAATATATGTTCCAAACATATATACTCACATTTGTATATGAATCGACAAAATGATTTAGGCATATGAACATGTTTGAGGAAAATACATAGTATAAGTACAATAACATCTACACAAACCCAAACAATACTTAACATGCCTATTGTAATCATCCTTTTACAATAGGTTATCCAATCATGCATAGATATGTACTTCACATTCATTTCTTTTCTTGCAAACATGTCTAACAAAATTATGTTTAATATCAATATGCTTCTAAATAACTTGGTATCATTTTAATCATTTTCGATGTTGATGTCTTTAATCGGATTGGTATTTACTAACCAGCTCAACATTATAGTAGATCTTAAGTCTAGTAGACATTAAAGTATATATTAGACTACCAATTGCATTAACATAAGGGACTTTTCCCATTTCTCTTCTTTCATTGCCTTAATCCACCATTCATGCTTTGCAGGGTGCATAAGAGATGTACTTACAATCACCTCTTTCTATATCTTAAGGAGTAACTATAAATGTTTCCCTTTCAATCTCAAAACGATAATGGGAAACATGCACGACTCGATCATCATGGTTGAGACTAATAAATTGACTCATTAATGTTTATGTTACTCCCACTAGGACCAGTAATATAAGATAGATTCATTACAGTTTGTATTTCAATGGCAATTGAAACTTGTTTCATTGTTAGTTGAAACACTCCCACTTGAAAAAAATCCATTTGAGTTTGTATATCAGAATCGGTGTCGTCCTCAATTTCATATAGAGCTAGGTAGGTTTTGACCTATCTCACTTTGCTGAGGAAGGTCATTTTTTAAGAATGTGACATCTTGTTCACCTATAAATACATGTCCTCTTAATAGTTTTGAGTATCTACTAAAGATACATTTTCTTCACCTTGGACCTAAATTTCCATATTTATGAGAAGGATTGTGAACAAAAATAGCACACCCCAAGGTTTTAAAAAATACGTAAGTCAAATTTTATTAATCCATACACATATGGAGTTGTAGTGACTGATTTGGATAGAACTTGGTTAAGGATAAATGCAATATATCACCCCAATAGGTAATAGACAAATTAAGATTCTCCTACTCCTTCAGGACATATGAGATTTTCATATTGATATATAAATATAATCTAATATGAGAACATATGCAATAAATCCTAATTCATATGCATAAATATCCTATATAATAATTAATTATGCCAACACTTACTCCACATTAGACTTAGAATTGAAAGTTCTCTACGTTCCCAATCATCATTCTAAAATTCCAATGTGCATTAAGATTAACGTAATTAATTATTTAAGGAATTATAATCTTAAATTATGCAAATTCAAGATTAAGCAATATTACATTCAATATCTAATATTGAAATACTTAATAAAAACACACACATATATATGTTTTATATGCATAGTTATTTACATATAAATAAATTTGTAAAGGTATCTACAAAATATGCATAAAAATCTAAAACAAATTTAGATGGTAAAATTAATTTTTAATGAAGTCAATCAAAATTCTAAATTGAATTCATCAAAAAATTAATTTTAATTTGCCCATATAATTTTAGAAAACTCCTTTTCTAAAAATTAAATGAATTAACACTTTTAATTCAATTTCCTAACCATATTAGGAATATTGATTCTAAAATAATTTTAGAATTGATATAATTAATTTTAATGAAATCAATTAAAATTGATTTCAATTCATTTCATCAAATTAATTTAATTTGCCCCATTGTTTGTCTTTTTAATCTTAGAAAATAATTTTTCTAAAATTAAATATTGAATTAAACAATTTAATTTAATAATTTTTGTAATTAACCTCAATTAATTTTAGAAATCAATTTCTAAAATTAATATTGAATTTAACAATTTAATTAAATAAATTCTTTGTCTAATTGCCCTTTAAATAATTCTAAAAACTAATTTCTAAAATTAATTTTGAATTAGACAATTTAATTCAATAAATTTTTTCGTCCAATTACCCCTTAATTAATTCTAGAAACTCATTTCTAAAATTGATATTGAATTAAATAGTTTAATTCGTGTCTCACATGAATCAAAATAATATTAGAATTTTATTTGTTCTAAAAAAATTAATTTTAACAAAACAAAAATATGCATCAGTCAAAATGGGAAAGATTAAGGACAATTATGGCGAAGAAAATTTTAATGGCAATCTTTTAATTTCAAGTAAAAGGAAATAGGCAAGAAGACACGATGGCATTCTTGTGATTTTCATTAAAATCCAAGGAAAATGAAAAGGTGGCACTATTGCAAATATTGCAAAAATAGAGGGGCAAGATCATCAATGGCAGTTTTGTAAATTTCTTAAAACCTTAAGAGATTTACCAAAAGACCATCTTCTTCTTCATTCACGAAAGACCAACACTAAAAATAGCATGATACCTATTAACCATGATTCTTTTTTCCAAACTTACTAAGGCCATATCTTTCTCATTATTAGTTTAAATGGAGCATGCAATATACTGTTTAAAAGAACTTCATTCTTACTTTTTAATGGTACTAATATTGCATAAAAATATAGACCATACGGAAAGATATAAAGGCCTAAAGTATGCCTCTTGATCAATTTTAAAATCTCAGAACTTGAATCATACATCAGTTCATTGGTTCAACCATTAGGTCGACTAGGTCACGCCGAGTCGCTTCCTTGTTTGGTTCAATAGCAAACCTGGACTAGTTTGAGGGCCGATTTACTGGTTCACTGGTTCAATCGACTAGTTCGGTCAAGGTTTAACGCCTATGCATACACACCCAAAGACATTTAAAAATTATCTAAAGTTGTTCCTATTAAGATTAAGATAGATCGGGTATTCACCAAAACCCTCTCAACTACTATTTCTAAAAAGTATGTTGTTGTAGAGAAGGGGAAGAAAAAAGAGGAGACAACATTTACTTTCTAATGGTGTCAAGGGTAATTTCATCAAATTTTACTAAATTTATCAAAATTAAAAGAAAACAATGTAAAAAAATAAAATAAAATTTAGGGACTTAGTATAAAAAAAATCTACAAATGTAAATTGACTAAATAAAATTATAAAAACTCAATAAAAAAAAATAAAAAATTCAAAGATTGAATAATGCGGTTTGCCATTTCCATAATAGCAAAGTATGGCATGTTAGACTCTTGGATGAAAGTAGCCACTAGGGCAACAGCAAGGTGGGACTAATGGATAGGTGTGGGTGGATATGTGTTGGGTCTATGCGGGTTGGGTTGTATATTATCGATTTATTCGTTATGGCCCATTTAAATTTTAAAATTTACATGAGTACCCATATTCACTCAACTCTTATCAACTCCAACCCATCAATTTATCCACTAATTTATAAAAAAATATTTACTTCATACAAACCATATAAAACAAATATTTTAATCTTCTATATTAATTTTTCCTAAATGATAAAAAATTAGATAATATCTTTAGCATATATATATATATATATATATATATACACATGTTTGATTTAAAATTGCGCGTCCTTATACCTCTAAGTAATGAATTAAAAGAAAAAAAAAATTCTCAAATTTTAAAAATAATGTACCAAACCTAATTTTCATTATAATAGTTTTAAATATAAGAACTAAAATCACTTAAAAAACAAGCGATGATCAAAATTTTTTGCTTTTAGTAAACCACAAGTATTTCTTAGTCTACTAGGTTAGGCTTAATTTTGCTCACATCGAAGAGATCTATTATGGGATAAAGCACTTCCAGTGAAAATTTTTTCCATTGACAATGTTTCACCTTACCCCTCTGTAAGGCATAACATGATCCCGTAGAATACCTAATGAACTACCGAACTTCACCTACCGATAACTCATTAAGTACCCTACAAGGGATTTTAAAATAATTTTCTTATTTTTGATAAATGGTGAGCATTTTCTAATAAGTACTTAAAACATTTAGTTAAAATTAAAACTAGTTAATATTTTTGGCCCATTTTATTTTTACGCAAATTTTATAAAAATTTTGACAGAGTTCCCTCTGTATTTTGAGAAAACAGTTCTTCAAATACCTGTAAAAAGCACTTCTAAAAATTTTTCTCAACCACTACTTCGATTTCACAATCAAACTCAAAAATTCTCACAATCATTTCAATAAATTTCTCAAGTTCAAAATTCAATAATCCTCAGCATACTAGCAATACATTTCATTTAAATTAAATAAAATAGTTGTACTCATATTTCATTAGAGACAACACAATTTATGTACATTCTTACAAAATTTACATCAAAAAAATACAAACTAAACTTTATTACAAACTTCATACAAATTTTTGTACAAGCTGCTCAAGACCCATTTGCACGTCCATACATTTATATGCAATACATACATGAAAAGAAATATTTACAATTAGGGTATAAATTATACCCGATGACTTTAAGCTGATAGCTCTTCACACCTCAGCAGCTCAGTCTGCTGCTCCTCTAGTCTCTGTATCTGCGACAGCAATAGAAGCCTTCTCTGAGTACTAGGACTCAGTGGTGCACAACATACTAAAATAATCTTTATGCAAAAATTTAAATCACATTTATTCAAAATTTTGGCTGAACATGAGAATTAAGTACAAATCACGCATTGTGAGATTTTAAATGCAAATAAAGTTCATTTCAAAATATCAAAACACATTTCATAAAACCCACCGTTAGATCATGCCATTCGAAACAAATAGAATCTCAATAGCCAGAGGCTAAGAGAAATCACATCACAAGGCTAGCTAGCTCAAATATATGGATATCCATTCACATCCTCTTCTACTGGCACACCTCAACACTTCTCCAGAGAAGGAATCAAAATTCGAAACTAATTACCCCCACTAGTCGTGCTAGTGAGGTGTTCAAATATATGGTCATGACACTGTGGTTTCAAAACTTATCTTAACAATTTGCTAAACTTTGTCATTTCAAATATACACAATAACTTTCACAATTTAAATCAAACATCATAAATAAGGTCACAATAAACTTTTAACAATTCAAAGCAAAAGTAAAATGCATATTTCATTCACTTTATCAATGAATTTTAAAGCATAGTGATGTTGTGCACAAACCTCAAGCGAGTCGCCTCTTGGCCTTGACTCGGTTCCTCGGGTTTTTTCCCGGTATTCTTTTCAACTGAAACACACAATTTTACAATGTTTCAGTACTAGAACTTAACATAAATCCAAAACAAATTTAGCTTCACATTTACCTAATTCTAACGTGTTAAATTCGACGTTCACAAAATTTTTGTGTTTCGGGTTACTATTTACTACACTATTCAAGTCAAATAGTTGACTTTCTAAGACTTAATAGGTATGGGAACTCCAACTTCGCCCACATACCACATTTTGGTCACTAAACTTGTTGGTTTTGGTTGTTTACTCAAATCCTAAGTCTTTTAGGCAAATTTGGTAAATTTCAGTTTTGGAGTCCTAAGTTGCACTGTTCTATTGGTCACTTTATTGTTGAAATTTGGCAAAACTTTCTTCATAGAAAATGTTTCCCATTGTCTTAAGTTTATGCTCATTTTTGAATCACCCCAATTGGAGTTTTGTAGCTCAAGTTATAGCCAAAATACAATTACTATTCACGTGCACTATTCATGCTGCAATTTTGGTTCTGGCAGATTTTTTATCCAACTTCGTTCAATAATTTGATCAAGTTAAGTCTGCAATTTGGTCTAATTTCCTTTATACGAAATGTTCTACTATGTCTTAGGTTTCCATCGGTTCAAGATTCACCTAAATCGGAGTTTTCTAGAGAGAGTTATAGCCATTGAAACCTTACTGTTCAAATGGCAATCCTGCAGTTTCACAGGTTCAGTAACTCAACTTTGCTCAATAATTTGATTAGGTTAATGGCATAATTTGGGTTGGTGTTCTTCATGAAAGTTTTAGATCTATATCTTATCTAATTATTGGTAAAATTTCAGGTCATTTTGACCTTCCTAGCTCGAGTTATGACCAAATGAACAAATACTGTTCATTTGGTCAGTTTATCTGATGTGATGCTCTTAACCAACTTTGGTCAATTGGTTCACTAGGTTTTGGTCAGTTTTTGGGCATGGTTCCTTAATGAAAATTGTGTCATTTTATGTCTATTTTCATCCCCAATTGGTGGCATATCAATTGGACTTATAGAATTTCCATTTTGGTCCTTCAAAGCTGGCAGCATGACCATTTACCCTACGAATTTGACTTCCATTCTAACAATTCCCACACATCTCCTTTGGTCATTATTGACCATTTTTTCACTTCATAATAGGTTAAACATGCCATTTACTCATTTTTTCTAAATTTTGCCTCAAAACCCTAGGCCTCCAAACCCTAATCACACTAAAATGTTGCATTTATTCACATTTATGCATTTCCGTCTTACTACCATTCTCATGCAAGTTTACTAATACATTTAAATCCATCAAACCATACAAAATCATACTCCCCTTCAACAGGCCAAAATTTCAGTTTGGTCCTTCCCCCATATTTTTATTTCATTTTAAGTTTATTTACAAGCTCTTGATGCCATAGAAACACTAATTAAACAAAAAAAAATTGAAGTTTATATTACTAACCTTGAGCAGAATTTTCTTCCTCATTTTCTTCAAATTTTTCTTCTTTCTTTTCCTTGAATCCTCTTTCCTAGTTGCCCAAACAAAGTCTAGTTATGGTAGGACAATTTTCTATGGTTGGATTTTGGTTCTTCAAGCTCAAAAATGAGCTTTAATGGTGGTTTAAGTGAGGGAGAGGGTGAGGGAGAGAGAGTGACGTTTTGAAAAAGAAGAAAACTTGTGTTTTATTTTTTTTTTCTTTTCTTTCTTTTTATCTATTTTGCTTATGGAAGACCACAAAATCTAATTTAATAAATAAATTAATTTATTTATTTATGGCATCATGCATGAGGTCATGCATGATGTCATCACCTTTTTACTTTTTCATTTTTCTCTCTTTTTTTTATTTTTTTATTAATTCTTTAATTTAATTCTCAATTCTGAAATTTTCTTTTCTCCGTTTTTATTTGACAGTTAGGTCAGAAGTCAGCTCTCGGGGTCAATTGACCAAATTGCCTCTCGCCGATTCATCCCAGTTTGTAATTAATTCCATATTTCTTTCGGCTCCCTGACCTAATTATTTGACTGGCTTAACAGTTCCTTTTCGTGATTTTCACTTTTCCACTGTGTTCATAAGGGTCCTAAGGACCATGGCGTCACTACGATTCGAAATTTGAGTTTAAAATGACTTATGATCATTCCCGAGAAGGTCACCCATCGCTGTGACTCTCGGCTCGTTTAACTTCTTCTGTTCTGTTTTTCTTATTTATATTTAACTAATTGAACATTACTAATTATTTGTGTTTATGGCTTCTCTAGTTGTCTTAAGTGTGGTTCTAATCCCCTTAATTGTCCGGACCGACACCAGTCACCGGAACAGTGAAATATACCAGGCTATGCAATTAGGGGTGTTACAGACAAGCATCAAACACTCGACCTTGCTTAAGGGATACAAACAACTTGTATCAACCTGTTGGTAGCGAAGATCAAAATTTTTAGTTTCCCAATGTTTATCACACATCATTTGTCTTATTTTCTTCTTATCTTTTCTTATGGTGAATAATTTTTAGGTGAATTGTAATTTTATTTCTGTAGTAAGTCAATATTTATGTATCAATTTTTGTATTTTTAGACTTGAATAAATTAATTTTTTATATTTTTAATATATTAATGAATTATTCTTTTCATTTTAAAAAAATCTTAATAAATATTAGAAAAACATTATTACTCTTAATTAAAAAACTATTTATTTCTTAAATTTAAAAAATAATACATTTTCATTTTTTTAAAAACATCGTTTAAAGAAGATTATTATATTTTCAAAAATATTATTTTCAATAAAATATTTAAAAAATTATTCTGAAGTATAAAACAAGAAAATTTCAAAAAATAATTTAATATATAAAAAATTTTACCATTGAGAACCAATATTTAAAGATGATTTTTTCTAAACAATTAAACTTTTCTTTAAATTTTTTTTATGAAAAAACATGAATTATTTTTTTTAATTTTGTTTTTATTTGGAAAATATTTTTTTAGAAATGGTTTTTCAAATCACATATTACTTAGCTTACAAAGACCTTAGTTCCTTGTCTCATTTTCGAGGCGACATCTCATATTATAAGCTTTAAGCTCTTAATTATTATCACATAAATAATAATAAGCTTATAACTATCTCATCCCCATCTACCACTGAAGCTATGGAGGCGATTGTCTATGTGAGAAAGCCAATTTTTTTATTTGTCTGACACTTATCAAGTTGTAATATATGTTCCAAATATATATACTCACATATGGATATGAATTGACAAAATGATAATATAAGTACAATAACATCTACACAAACCCAAACAATACTTAACATGCCTATTATAATCATCCTTTTACAATAGGTTATCAAATCATGCATAAATGTGTACTTCAAGTTCATTTCTTTTCTTGCAAACATGTCTCGAACAAAATTATGTTTAATATCAGTATGCTTCTAGATAACTTACTATCATTTTAACTGTTTTTGATGTTGATGTCTTTAATCAAATTGGTATCTACTAACCATCCCAACAACATAGTAGATGTTAAGTCTAGTAGACATCAAAGCATACATTAGACTACCAATTGCATTAACATAAGGGACTTTTCCCATCTGCCCACTTTTACCATTTCTTTTCTTTCATTGTCTTAATCCACCATTCATCCTTTGCAGGGCATGTGAGGCATGTACTTATAATTACCTCTTTCTATATCTTATGGAGTGAATATAAATGCATCCCTTTCGATCCCAAAATGATAATGGGAAAAATGCACGACTTGATCGTTGTGGTTAAGATTTATAAATTAACTCGTCAATATTTATGTTACTTTTACTATGACTAATAAAATAAGACGGATTCATTACAATTTGTATTTCAATGGCAATTGAAACTTTTTTAATTGTTGGTTGAAATACTCCCACTTGAAAAAAATTCATTTGAGCTTGTATAGCGGAATCGATTTGGTCCTCAATTTCATATAGAGCTAAGTCTTGACCTACCTCACTTTGTTGAGGAAGGTCATTCTCTAAGAATGTGACATCTCACAATTCAAATTCAGTTACCATATGTAACACCCCCGTTTGCATAGCCTGGTAGATTTTACTGTTTTGGTGACTGGTGTCGGTCCAGACAATTAAGGGGATTAGAACCATACTTAAGACAACTAGAGAAACCATAAACACCAATAATTAGTGCTTTCCAATTAGTTAAGTATAAATAAGAAAGACAGAACATAAGAAGTTAAACGAGCCGAGAGTCACGGCGATGGGTGACCTCATCGGGAACGACTGCGAAGTCATTTTAAACTCAATTTTCGAACCGTAAAATGTGACGCCATGGTCCTTAGGACCATTATGAACACAGTGGAAAAGATAAAATCACGAAAAGGAACTGTTAAGTCAGTCAAATAATTAGGTCAGGGAGCCGAAAGAAATATGGAATTATTTGCAAACCGGGATGAACTGGCGAGGGGCAATTTGATCAATTGACCCCGAGAGATGACTCCTGACCTAACTGTCAAATAAAATCAGAGAAAAGAAAATTTTCGAATCGAGAATTAAATTAAAGAACTAATAGAAAAAAAAATAAAAAAAAAAAAGAAAGGAAAATCAAAAAGTAAAAAGGTGATGACATCATGCATGATGTCATAAACAAATTAATTAAATTATTTATTAAATTGATTTGTGGTCTTCCATAAGCCAAGTTTATAAAATAAAAGAAAAGAAAAAAAAAATGGTCATCTTCCCACTTTCCCGTCCACACTCTTTCTCTCTCTCTTTTCTCCTTTGTTCCTCCATAGCCATGAAAAATCAAGCTTTTAAAGCTTGAATCAACCCCATAAATCCCACAAATTTCTTATGTAAATCTTATTGTTGGATCTTGACAAGCTTATTGAGAACAAAAAGAAAGAAGAAATTAGAAGAATTGGAGCTTTTGGAAAAAACTTCAATTGAAGTAAGTTAATCCAACCTTTTCTTTAAGTAAAAATGTTTGAATTAGAGTAGAAATGGATAGAATAACATGAAAAATTGAGAAAATTATGTATGAGAACAAAGATGTAAATTTCAGCCAACCATGGGATTGTGAAGTGTTGATATGTTTTAGTTCAAGTAAATATGTGTACAAGCCTAATTGAGCAAGTAGATGTGATTGGCACACTTTGATTTGATGAATTTTAATAAATTAGAAGTTAGGGTTTGAATGTTAGGATTTGTGAACCAAAATTTGGAGAAATGAGTAAATGGCATGTTTGACCTAGTGTGAGGTGAAAAATGGTCAATAATGACCAAAAGAGATGTGTTTGAATTGTTGGAAGTGAAGCCAAATTCGGAGGTTGCATGGTCATGCTGCTGGCAGCATGACCAAGCCAACTTTGAAGGACCAAAATGGAAATTTTACAAGTCCAATTGATATGCCACCAATTGGGGATGAAAATAGACATAAAATGACACAATTTTCATTAAGGAACCATGCCCAAAAACTGACCAAAACTTAGTGAACCAATTGACCAAAGTGAAATGAGAGCAGGCTGCCACTGCACAAACTGACCAAATGAACAGTAATTGTAACTAGATAAGACATAGATCTAAAACTCAAGCTAGGAAGGTCAAAATGACCTGAGATTTTACCAGTAATTAGATAAGACATATATCTAAAACTTTCATGAAGAACACCACCCCAAATTATGCCATTAACCTAATCAAATTATTGAGCAAAGTTGAGTTCTTGAACACCAAAGCTATGATTTCCATTTGAATAGTAAAGTTCCAATGGTTATAACTCTCTCTAGAAAACTCCGATTTAGGCGATTCTTGAACCAATGGAAACCTAAGACATAGTAGAACATTTCGTGTGAAGGAAATTAGACCAAATTATGGACTTAACTTGATCAAATTACTGAATGAATTTGGATAAAAAATCTGCCAGAACCTAAATTGCAGTATGAGCGATTGCGTGAGCAGTGGTGTATTATGGCTATAACTTGGGCTACAAAACTCCAATTGGGGTGATCCAAAAATGAGAATACACTTAAGACAATAAGGAACATTTTCTATGAAGGAAGGTTTGCCAAATTCTAACATTAGATTGACCAATGGAATAATGCAACTAGGAGCACCAAAACTAAAATTTGACAATTTTGCAAAAAGAACTTAAGCTTTGAGAAAATGACCAAAACCAACAAGTTTGGTGACCAAAATGTGGTATGTGGGTGAAGTTGGAGTTCCCATACCTATTAAGCCTTAAAAAATCAACAATTTGACTTGAATAGTGTAGTGAATAGTAACCCGAAACACAAAAACTTCGAGAACGTCGAAATTAGTACATTAAAGCTAGGTAAAAATGAAGTGAAATTTATTTTTGGATTTATGCTAAGTTATGGTACTGAAACACTGTGAAACTGTGTATTTCAAATTGAAAAGACTTGAAATTCAAGAGAAGAGTCAAGGTTTCAAGGCGACTCAAGTCAGGTTTGTACACAATAATAATTGTTTAAATATTTTAATCTCAAAAATTTGACTTCTTTGATTAATTATGTACTGTGTTGCCATTTTATAATCGTAAATGTGACTTTGGAAATTGATCAAATTTCTCATAAATTGTTTATATAAATTGTTTTGAATTGATTTTATGTTCACACTTAGCATGACAGTATCACATTATTCCTCCTCCATTTATGGGGTTGAGATCGTTTATTTTCCTCCCTCTCTGGCTTGCCAGTTGAGGTTGTAGATCGGATGAGTACTCATTAGCTAGCTAGCCACCTCCCTCATTGATTTCGATTAATGGAGTTGAGATTGCTTTGTCGTGGTGTACAACACGGCATTGATCCGAAATTTTGTGTCATGGCTTAAGTTGTGTATGACTTTGGCAACACTGTGTTTATGAAATTGTTTGACTAAATTGTGTTTAATAGATTATTTAACAAGATGATGTTATTATGAACTTTAATATTTGTGAAATGTGATTAAGAAACATTTAAATTGTGTTTGGCAATGAATGATTTATTTTTTGCATTTTAAATTTTTATTGTGCACCACTGAGTATTTTTATACTCAGCGATAGCTTATTTTGCTGTTGCAGATAAGAGCAAGGAGAAAGCAGCAGAGTGAGCTGCTGTTAAATCGAAGACTACTCTGACCATTTTGTACGGGTATTATTTTATACCCTTGTAGATAATCTTGATGTAAATATAAAAATGTTGTATGTATCAATGTAATTGAGCAGTTGTAAATAAATTGTAATAATATTATTTTGGATTTTCTTCTGTAAATTTAATATTTGTACTTATAAATTTCCTGCTTTATGCTTTGTGAATGGAAATATTAAATATTTTGAGATGAGAAATCTTGAATTGTATTGTGAAATTATTTTTGAAGTGTGTTGAACTGAGTTGATTGAGTTATTGAAGGTTGGGAGTTGTGAAATATTTTTGGAAGTGTTTTTTTTAGGTAATTGAAGAACTGTTTTCTCCAGTTTTCAAACGGAACTCTGTCAAAATTTTTATAAAATTTGCAGTAAAATTTAAAATGGATAAAATTTTTACTAGTATTTAAGCTTTGAATAAATGGTTTTTAATTCTCACTAAAATGCCCACCACTTCCAAAATGAAAGGAAATCGTTTTAAAATCCCTTGTAGGATACTTAATGGGTTATCGGTAGGCGAAGTTCGGTAGTTCATTAAGTATTCTACGAGATCATGTTATGCCTTACGGAGGGGTAAGGTGTGACATCTTTTAGTGGTATCAGAGCATGGTTTTTCAACAAATTTTGACTATGTGTATGAACATTTTATTGATAAGTACAACTGCTCAAGTGTCTTTAATTGATACATATGACATATTTACATCATGAATATGTACTAACGGAGGCCAACCTCCTTGTGTTTAATCTCAGGAAGTAGAAAATTTGATAAAACGGAATGGAAGGAGGAGATCATTCCGAAGAACAATCTGTTGAGGCTGAGGTTCAAGGGGAAGCCCCAGCACTCCAGAACGTGAGTGGGTCAGCCACTCCAGCTCCTGCTCCAGCACCGCAGTTTCCTGCTCAATTTGTACAGCAGATGGCTGCGTTCTTCCAGCAAATGGCGGGTAATGTGCCACCCCAAGCTCAAATGCCAGTACCTGTAGCACAACCACAGCCCTCAGCTCGGCAATATGAAAAACTGATGAAATTTGGGGCCACCGAGTTTAAAGGCACTGTGGATCCACTGGAGGCAGAACAGTGGTTGGAAAGAATGGAACGGGTTTACAGAAAACTGCAGTGTACGGAAGAGATGAAGTTTGAGTATTCTGTTTCCTTATTACAAGGGGATGCATATGGATGGTGGAAGACCATCCCCAACAGCCTGGTTGAGCCACCCGTGTTGACATGGACAGACTTCTTGAGGGAATTCAGGCAGAAATGGGTTCCTGATGCATATGTAGATAAGAAATTACAAGAATTCCTAAGTTTCAAGCAAGGGGACCGAACCGTAGCAGAGTATGAGAGAGACTTCTCAAGGCTAAGCCACTATGCTGGAAGTTTAGTCTCCACCCCCAGAGACAGATGCAAGAGGTTTGAGTCCGGGCTAAGGCCAAGTCTGAGGATGCAAGTCGTGGGTTTCAGACATCAGAATTTCGCTGAATTAATCTCACAGGCCTTGGAACTAGAAAGGATAAAATCTGAAGGGGCAGTGAAGAAGGGTTCACAAGAGAAAGAGAAGGCTGAAAAGACTACTGGACAAGCATCTGAAAGTGGTTCTGGCAAAAGGAAACAGTTTGGGGGATCTAGCTCCCGTAAATCTGGTAGAGGCAGATTTTCTGGCCAAAGACCACCCCGGTCTGGTCAGCCGACCCAACAAGCTTCTCGAGGATCTCTATCAAGACGCATAAAGGTGAAACTTGTGGAAAAACTCATGGCGGGGTTTGTTTCAAAGCTACTGGCGCATGTTTTAACTGTGGAGGGAGCGGACATTTCGCGAAGGATTGCACTAGTCCGCGCCGGCCTGGATCTTTTGCTACATCGGAAGGATCAACCCAAGTCTCTGCACCTAGAGGGTCACCGTCAGCTGCTAGAGGTAGAGGCAGAGGTAGGGGTCCTGGTAGCACTCCTGGAAGTCAGAGCACTGTTAACCAGCCAGTATCCAGTGGCGCACTGATCGGAGTGTATACTATGCGTCAGAGGGAGGAAGCTGAAACATCAGATGTAGTAGCTGGTATTTTCTCCATCCTTGACCAAGATGTGTATGTGTTATTTGATCCTGGCTCCACACATTCGTATGTTAGTGCTAGTGTGATGTATTCTACTGCTATTCAGTGTGTACCAATGGACTATGATGTGCTAGTAACTAGTCCATTAGGCCAGGAGGTCAGGGTAAATAGGCTATATAGGGATTGTCCTTTGGTGATCCAAGGACACATTTTTTTGTCTGATTTAATTGAAATGCACTTCAGAGATTATGATATTATCTTGGGCATGGATTGGTTAGCCAGGCATCATGCGATGATTGACTACAGACTAAAGACAGTCACTTTTGGTCTTCCTCAGTATAGTGATGTAGTAATACATGGGGAGAGGCAGTTTTTGCCTTCAAACATCATTTCAGCTGCACTGGCTAGAAAAATGATTAGAAAAGGGTGTGAGGCGTATTTGGCACATGTGATAGACACCCAAGTGGGAAGTCCAGCACTAAGGGACATTCCTATTGTATGTGACTTTCCGGATGTATTTCCTGTAGAATTGCCAGGATTACCTCCAGAAAGAGAAGTGCAGTTTGAAATTGATGTTATGCCTGGTGTGGACCCAATCTCCATAACACCATATAGAATGGCACCAGCAGAATTAAAAGAGTTAAAAGTTCAGTTGCAAGAGTTGCTTGATAAGGGCTTTATCCGCCCTAGTGTGTCACCTTGGGGAGCGCCAGTATTGTTTGTAAAGAAGAAGGATGGCACTCTCCAGTTATGCATTGACTATCGGCAATTGAATAATGTGACAATAAAGAACAGATACCCATTGCCCCGCATCGATGACTTATTTGATCAGTTAAGGGGTGCAGCTGTGTTCTCCAAAATTGACCTAAGGTCAGGCTATTATCAGCTTAAAGTACAAGAGCAGAGTATTTCTAAAACTGCCTTCAGAACCCGCTATGGCCATTATGAGTTCTTGGTCATGCCATTCGGGTTAACTAATGCTCTGGCTGCTTTTATGGATCTGATGAACACTATCTTCAGACCATACCTCGATCAGTTTGTTGTGGTATTTATTGATGATATATTGGTCTATTCAAGGAATGCAGAAGAGTATGATAGACATCTGCGGATTGTACTGCAGACTTTGAGGGAGAAACAGCTATACGCTAAATTGTCGAAATGTGAATTTTGGCTGAAGGAGATATCCTTTTTGGGGCACATAGTATCAGCAGAGGGTATTAAGGTAGATCCTAGCAAGATTGAAGCTGTCCTTAATTGGAAGCCACCCAAAAATGTCAAGGAGATTCTCAGTTTTCTGGGGTTAGCAGGATACTACCGTCGATTTGTGAAGGGATTCTCCATGTTGGCATCTCCATTGACCAAGCTACTTAGAAAGGATGTGAAATTTCAGTGGACGGACAAATGCCAGCAAAGTTTTGATGAATTGAAAAGATGTTTGACTAAGGCTCCAGTCTTGACTTTACCTACACCAGGTAAAGAATATACAGTTTACAGCGATGCTTCTCACAATGGGTTAGGTTGTGTGTTGATGCAAGATCGAAATGTCATTGCCTATGCATCACGCCAGCTAAAACCACATAAGAGGAATTATCCGACACATGATTTGGAGCTTGCAGCTATCGTGTTTGCTCTTAAGAACTGGAGACATTATTTGTATGGGGAGAAGTGTTACATCTATACAGATCATAAGAGTTTGAAGTATTTGGGCACCCAGAAAGAGCTTAATTTGAGACAGAGGAGATGGTTAGAGTTGATAAAAGACTATGATTGTCTGATAGACTATCAACCAGGGAAAGCTAATGTTGTGGCTGACGCCCTAAGTCATAAGACTATGGCAAGTCTACAGGTTACTCCTTTGTCTTTGGTACATGGGTTGAGATCATTACATGCCAGCTTAGAGATTAATGATGAGGGGCAGATAGCAGTTGCATGGCATGTACAGCCAGTGTTAATTGATCAGATCAGAATGGCTGCTCAGATTGATGAAAAGTATCAGAAGCTGTTGGAGGAAGTTCGGCAGAGCAAGAAACCAGAGTTCTCAATCAGAGATAATGGTTTACTGCTACACCAGGGCAGAATATGTGTTCCTAATGATGTTGATTTGAGGCAGATCATTTTGAAGGAAGCACGTGAGTCTCCTTTTGCCATGCACCCTGGTGGTACGAAAATGTATAGAGGGCTAAAGGAGCATTACTGGTCGATGGGTATGAAGAGAGATGTGGCAGAGTTTGTATCCAAATGCCTAACTTGTCAGCAAGTAAAGGTAGAGCATCAAGTACCAACTGGGTTGTTACATCCACTGTCAGTGCCAGAATGGAAATGGGAAAGAATAACAATGGATTTTGTGATAGGACTTCCAAAGACACAGAAGAGTCATGATGCAGTATGGGTCATTATCGGCTGCATCGACTAAGTTCGCTCATTTTCTGCCAATCAATGGACTACGCTTTAGACAGATTGGCGGGTTGTACATTGATGAGATTGTGAGACTGCATGGAGTGCCAGTATCCATCGTATCGGACAAAGATCCTAGGTTCACTTCTAGATTCTGGGGTAGTCTTCAGAGAGCCCTAGGAACTAGATTGAACTTCAGTACTGCATTCCACCCACAGACAGATGGCCAGTCTGAGAGGGTAATTCAGATCTTGGAGGACATGCTACGGGCTTGTGTGATTGAGTTTGAGGGTAGTTGGGATACACACTTGCCTTTGATTGAGTTTGCTTACAACAACAGCTACCAATCAAGCATTGGGATGCCTCCATATGAAGCTTTGTATGGCAGAAAATGTAGAACCCCGTTGTGTTGGGATGACGTGGGTGAAA
The DNA here is from genome assembly GCF_030052815.1 of Hevea brasiliensis. NCBI lineage: Eukaryota > Viridiplantae > Streptophyta > Magnoliopsida > Malpighiales > Euphorbiaceae > Hevea > Hevea brasiliensis. The sequence goes on from NC_079493.1 coordinate 93,451,468, forward strand.
GAAAAATGATTGGACCCGAAATTGTTCAACAGACTGAAGAGAAAATCAGGGTGATCAGAGATCGACTTAAAACTGCATCAGACCGTCAAAAGTCCTATGTTGATTTGAAAAGAAGGGATATTGAGTATGCAGTGGGTGAGAAAGTTTTCCTCAAGGTTTCTCCTTGGAAGAGGATTATGAGATTCGGCAGGAAGGGGAAACTAAGTCCTCGTTTTATCAGGCCATATGAGGTATTGGAAAGAGTGGGTCCTTTGGCTTATCGTTTGGCACTACCTCCAGAGTTGGAGAAGATACATAACGTCTTCCATGTGTCTATGTTGAGGAGGTATCGATTAGACCCATCTCATGTACTACCAGTAGAAGAAATTGAAATGAATCCAAACCTCACATATGAAGAAGAACCCATAAAGATTCTGGCTTATGAGGTGAAGCAGCTATGGAACAAACAGATACTATTGGTAAAAGTGCTGTGGAACCATCATTCGGGCCAAGAGGCTACTTGAGAACGAGAGGAGGACATGAGGAGACAACACCCACATCTGTTCAGAGATTGATACCAGGTAAAAATTTCGAGACGAAATTTATTTTAAAGGGGGGAGAATTGTAACACCCCCGTTTGCATAGCCTGGTAGATTTCACTGTTCCGGTGACCGGTGTCGGTCCAGACAATTAAGGGGATTAGAACCATACTCAAGACAACTAGAGAAACCATAAACACCAATAATTAGTGATTTCCAATTAGTTAAGTATAAATAAGAAAAACAGAACATAAGAAGTTAAATGAGCCGAGAGTCACAGCGATGGGTGACCTCCTCGGGAACGACTGCGAAGTCATTTTAAACTCAATTTTCGAACCGTAAAATGTGACGCCGCGGTCCTTAGGACCATTATGAACACAGTGGAAAAGAGAAAATCACGAAAAGGAACTGTTAAGCCAGTCAAATAATTAGGTCAGGGAGCCGGAAGAAATATGGAATTATTTGCAAACCGGGATGAACCGACGAGGGGCAATTTGGTCAATTGACCCCGAGAGCTGACTCCTGACCTAACTGTCAAATAAAATCAGAGAAAAGAAAATTTCCGAATCGAGAATTAAATTAAAGAACTAATAGAAAAAAAAAATAAAAAAAAAAGAAAGGAAAATCAAAAAGTAAAAAGGTGATGACATCATGCATGATGTCATAAACAAATTAATTAAATTATTTATTAAATTGATTTGTGGTCTTCCATAAGCCAAGTTTATAAAAAAAAAAAAAGAAAAGAAAAAAAAAATGGTCATCTTCTCACTTTCCCGTCCACACTCTTTCTCTCTCTCTTTTCTCCTTTGTTCCTCCATAGCCATGAAAAATCAAGCTTTTAAAGCTTGAATCAACCCCATAAATCCCATAAATTTCTTATGTAAATCTTATTGTTGGATCTTAACAAGCTTATTGAGAACAAAAAGAAAGAAGAAATTAGAAGAATTCGAGCTTTTGGAAAAAACTTCAATTGAAGTAAGTTGATCCAACCTTTTCTTTAAGTAAAAATGTTTGAATTAGAGTAGAAATGGATAGAATAACATGAAAAATTGAGAAAATTATGTATGAGAACAAAGATGTAAATTTCAGCCAGCCATGGGATTGTGAAGTGTTGATATGTTTTAGTTCAAGTAAATATGTGTACAAGCCTAATTGAGCAAGTAGATGTGATTGGCACACTTTGATTTGATGAATTTTAATAAATTAGAAATTAGGGTTTGAATGTTAGGGTTTGTGAATCAAAATTTGGAGAAATGAGTAAATGGCATGTTTGACCTAGTGTGAGGTGAAAAATGGTCAATAATGACCAAAAGAGATGTGTTTGAATTGTTGGAATTGAAGCCAAATTCGGAGGTTGCATGGTCATGCTGCTGGCAGCATGACCAAGCCAACTTTGAAGGACCAAAACGGAAATTTTACAAGTACAATTGATATGCCACTAATTGGGGATGAAAATAGATATAAAATGACACAATTTTCATTAAGGAACCATGCCCAAAAACTGACCAAAACTTAGTGAACCAATTGACCAAAGTGAAATGAGAGCAGGCTGCCACTGCACAAACTGACCAAATAAACAGTAATTGTTCATTTGGTCATAACTCGAGCTAGGAAGGTCAAAATGACCTGAGCTTTTACCAGTAATTAGATAAGACATAGATCTAAAACTTTCATGAAGAACACCACCCCAAATTATGCCATTAACCTAATCAAATTATTGAGCAAAGTTGAGTTACTGAACCTGCAAAACTGCAGATTTCCATTTGAACAGTAAAGTTCCAATGGTTATAACTCTCTCTAGAAAACTCCGATTTAGGCGATTCTTGAACCGATGGAAACCTAAGACATAGTAGAACATTTCGTATGAAGGAAATTAGACCAAATTATGGACTTAACTTAATCAAATTACTGAACGAAGTTGGATCAAAAATCTGCCAGAACTTAAATTGCAGTATGAACAGTGCACGTGAATAGTAATTGTATTATGGCTATAACTTGAGCTACAAAACTCCAATTGGGGTGATCCAAAAATGAGAATACACTTAAGACAATAAGGAACATTTTCTATGAAGGAAGGTTTGCCAAATTCTAACAGTAGATTGACCAATGGAATAGTGCAACTAGGAGCACCAAAACTAAAATTTGACAATTTTGCAAAAAGAACTTAAGCTTTGAGAAAATGACCAAAACCAACAAGTTTGGTGACCAAAATGTGGTATGTGGGTGAAGTTGGAGTTCCCATACCTATTAAGCCTTAAAAAGTCAACAATTTGACTTGAATAGTATAGTGAATAGTAACCCGAAACACAAAAACTTCGAGAACGTCGAAATTAGTACATTAAAGCTAAGTAAAAATGAAGTGAAATTTATTTTTGGATTTATGCTAAGTTATGGTACTGAAACACTGTGAAACTGTGTGTTTCAGCTGAAAAAGACTTGGAAATTCGAAGAGACTGAGTCAAGGTTTCAAGGCGACTCAAGTCAGGTTTGTACACAATAATAATTGTTTAAATATTTTAATCTCAAAAATTTGACTTCTTTGATTAATTATGTATTGTGTTGCCATTTTATAATCGTAAATGTGACTTTGGAAATTGATCAAATTTCTCATAAATTGTTTATATAAATTGTTTTGAATTGATTTTATGTTCACACTTAGCATGACAGTATCACATTATTCCTCCTCCATTTATGGGGTTGAGATCGTTTATTCTTCTCCCTCTCTGGCTTGCCAGTTGAGGTTGTAGATCGGATGAGTACTCATTAGCTAGCTAACCACCTCCCTCATTGATTTCGATTAATGGGGTTGAGATTGCTTTGTCGTGGTGTACAACACGGCATTGATCCGAAATTTTGTGTCATGGCTTAAGTTGTGTATGACTTTGGCAACACTGTGTTTATGAAATTGTTTGACTAAATTGTGTTTAATAGATTATTTGACAAGATGATGTTATTATGAACTTTAATATTTGTGAAATGTGATTAAGAAACATTTAAATTGTGTTTGGCAATGAATGATTTATTTATTGCATTTTAAATTTTTATTGTGCACCACTGAGTATTTTTATACTCAGCGATAGCTTATTTTGCTGTCACAGATAAGAGCAAGGAGAAAGCAGCAGAGTGGGCTGCTGTTAAATCGAAGACTACTCTGACCATTTTGTACGGGTATTATTTTATACCCTTGTAGATAATCTTGATGTAAATATAAAATTTTGTATGCATCAATGTAGTTGAGCAGTTGTAAATAAATTGTAATAATATTATTTTGGATTTTCTTTTGTAAATTTAATATTTGTACTTATAAATTTCCTACTTTATGCTTTGTGAATGGAAATGTTAAATATTTTGAGATGAGAAATCTTGAATTGTATTGTGAAATTATTTTGAAGTGTATTGAACTGAGTTGATTGAGTTATTGAAGGTTGGGAGTTGTGAAATATTTTTGGAAGTGTTTTTTTTTTACGTAATTGAAGAACTGTTTTCTCCAGTTTTCAAACGGAACTCTGTCAAAATTTTTATAAAATTTGCGGTAAAATTTAAAATGGATAAAATTTTTACTAGTATTTAAGCTTTGAATAAATGGTTTTTAATTCTCACTAAAATGCCCACCACTTCCAAAATGAAAGAAAATCGTTTTAAAATCTCTTGTAGGGTACTTAATGGGTTATCGGTAGGCGAAGTTCGGTAGTTCATTAAGTATTCTACGGGATCATGTTATGCCTTACGGAGGGATAAGGTGTGACACCATATCACTATCTTGTTCACCTATAAATACAAGTCCTCTTGATAGTTTTGAGTATCTACCTATGATACATTTCCTTCACACCCCAAGGCTTCAAAAAACACTTAAGTTGGGTTTTATTAGTCCTTAGAGATATTTAGTTGTAGTAACTGATTTAGATGGAACTTGGTTAAGGATAAATGCGATATATCACCCCAATAGGTAATAGACAAATTAAGAGTCTCTTACTCCTTCAGGACATATGAGATTATCATATTACTATAAAAATATAATCTAATATGAGAACATATGCAATAAATCCTAATTCATATACATAAATACCCTATCTAATAATTAATTATGCTAACACTTATTCCACATTAGACTTAGAATCGAAAGTTCACTATGTTCCCAATCATCATCTAAAATTTTAACAATAAGTTAACGTAATTAATTATTTAAGAAATCATAATCTTAAATTATGCAAATTCAAGATTAAGCAAAATTATATTTAATAACTAATATTGAAATATTTAATAAGACACACATGCATATATGTCTTATATGCATAGTTAGTTACATGTAAATAACTTTGTAAAAATATCTACAAAAGATACATAAAAATCTAAAACAACTTTAGAAGGTAAAATTAATTTTAACGAAGTCAATCAAAATTTTAATTAAATTCATCAAAAAATTAATTTTAATTTGCCACATATAATTTTAGAAAGCTACTTTTCTAAAAATTAAATGAATTAAACCATTTTAATTCAATTTTCTAATCATATTAGGAATATTGATTCTAAAACAATTTTAGAATTGATATAACTAGTTTTAATGAATTCAATTAAAACTGATTTTAATTCATATCATCAAGTTAATTTAATTTGCCCCATGTTTGTCTTTTAAATCTTAGAAAACTATTTTTCTAAAATTAAATATTGAATTAAATAGTTTAATTCAATAATTTATTTTTTTAATTACCTTCAATTAATTTTGGAAAGCAATTTCTAAAATTAATATTGAATTTAACAATTTAATTCAATAAATTCTTCATCCAATTACCCTTTAATTAATTCTAAAAACTAATTTCTAAAATTAATTTTGAATTAGACAATTTAATTTAATAAATTTTTTCATCCAATTACCCTTTAATTAATTCTAGAAACTCATTTCTAGAATTGATATCGAATTAAACAGTTTAATTCATGTCTCATTTGAATTAAATATTAGAATTTTATTTGTTCTAAAAAAATTAATTTTAACAAAATAAAAATATGCAAATTACATTTTAGTCAAAATGGGAAAGATCAAGGACAATTAAGATAAAGGAAATTTTAATGGCAATCTTGTAATGTCAAGTAAAAGGAAATGGCAGAAAGACACATGACATTCTTGCGATTTTCATTAAAATCCAAGGAAAATGAGAAGGTGGCAATATAGTAAATTTTGCAAAAATAGAGGGGTAAGATCATCAATAATAGCTTTGTAAATTTCTTTAAAACCTTAAGACATTGACCAAAAGACCATCTTCTTCGTCTTGCTCGTTCATGAAAAACTAGCACTAAAAATTGTATGATACCTATTAACCATGATTTTTTTCCAAACTTGCAAGGGCCATAACTTTCTCATTATTTGTCCAAATGGAGTATGCAATACACCGTTTGAAAGAACTTTATTCTTACTTTTTAATGGTACTAATATTGCATAAAAATATAAACCATACAGGAAGATATAAAGGCCTAAAGTGTGCATCTTAATCATATTTAAAAATCTCAGTACTTGAATCATACAATTCCAGAACCTATATAAATTTATTCTAACACATAGAAGCATGTTACAAGCACATGAAAGACTAGGAAACAACTGTTAATGGCTTTGATATTAATGAATGAAAATTAAAGATCAACTTATGGATTTAAATACATATATCACAACCCATGCTCATGCAAAATACCCTAAGATCTCCACTATAAGTTTCACTAGTCTACCATACTACCACATGAATAACGTGAACCATATAGATTAACCACAATATGAATGTGCACATTATTTACAAAAACCAGTTACTCCATAATGAATCAAGTGAAAGTCTTTTAAGAATGCCAAGAACCAACAGCAAATGCACTATTGCTTAGTCACATTTCACACTTCTGTATATGTTTTTCTCCTTATGTTACTAAACGAGATAAAAACTTGACTATTTATAAGTCATGGTACCTTTTGGCCCAATAGCTGCATTACTTCATGCATGTAACTATTAAGAAGAATTACATATCTTTATGTAGTTACATCTTTTGACCAATGTGCATGACTTTTAAATTTTGCCACCTTTTGACAGTGTACATAACTTTTAGATTTTGCCACCTTTTGGTAATGTGCATGACTTTTCATATGGCTATTCTTGGTTTTGGCTTTAAGTTTAATGGATTTGGATTGACCCACATGGGTGACTTGCACTATATTTCCAACGTCATGAAACTAATGTTTAATGTTGGCAGATAATCTTTACCAAACATCATGAAAACAGATAGATTATATGCAGTTATTTTAAAAATGAAACTAAGCAATTTTTTTTACTATGGATGTAACACCTCTTACCCGATCTACAGTGTAGCCGAGCAAGGAATGCTACATTCTCTGCTAGAGTACCTTCTCTTATCTTATTTTATTCCATATTAATTTTCATTGCCATTTTAATTAATTATTCAATTTATTTTCATTGGGGAAACTGGCGGAGTTTCCCTTATTTTATTCACTTTTGACATATTATACTATTCACCTGTTTTAAAATAATTTCATATCCCATCTCAATATCAATTTTCATCATTTCATAATATCAAATAATATCATCCATTCTCATCCATGTCCATTTCCATAAAATTTCCATATTCATCCATATCAAATTTCAACTCATATTATACATGGAATTTATAAATTTATTTATTTACTTAATGTACAAATTAGTTATACAAACTTATAATTCATATTACAATTTTAGAATTAATTACAATGAACAAAAACAACTACACTAATATGATACATGAGGGCCTTACCAAAATGGACTGCAACGAGGAGGTGACAATTGGACACAAGTGCAGATCTGAACTCTCAAAATCCTAGTCAGATGTCTACTGGGCTTTACCCTTATCTCCAATACCTACGCGTGAAAAACAATCCAATGCGCTAAACATTTCTGCTTAGTGGTGCAATAATATAATGAAAATATAATATACAAGTAGAATTAAAAATTTCAAGATTTTAGTACTTATAAGGAAAATACATATTTAATAAATTATGGATTGATTTAAGGCTATTTAAGATTTATGATGTCAACTCTTTCTATTATTTTATTGGTTGATCCTATAATGATTTTAGACATCATTTTTCATTTTTGCTGATCTTTGGGAACATTTATTCTATTGGGATCTTTCTTTTCCTTCATCTTGATATTTAATTTCCTTACTTTATTTTAATACATAATTAATCTCATTAATACTTTTCAATGCCCAAGTAACCTATAACAGACTGACTGGACTGGATACGCAGGTTACTGAGCACTGGACACCGCAGTGTCTCGAGCCATCATACCATGGAACACAGAATGTCAACCATGTATGCAGAATGGCTAGAAGCAATAATATCAATAGAATGACTTAAAAGTCATAAACGGGCTGCATAAAGCCGAATCTAACAGGATGGCACACAAGCCATATATAACAGAATGGCATAAAAGCCATAAGCAGTACTGCTAAATATATCGGTCCCTTCTTGGCAGCCAATCTATCCAACCAAACACATATGTCTAGGCCTACATGGGCACTTAGTGTTTTTAAGCATTCATAGGTCTCATATTCTCATCGCATTTTATATTCATGCTTCATAACATTTTTGGTTTCAATCATGATGGAAACTTGGGTGCCAAATACATATTCATATCATATTTATGTTCAATAACTCATTGGCATTAAATACCAATCATATTTCAATTTTTTATGAGTGTACCTAATGAATTCTAGAATTTCAGTCTTGATTTCATCCTCATTTGAAGTCAAGCTACAGTAGTAATTTGACCACACTTTCTTCATGAAAAGTGTGCCTTATTGTCTTAGGTTTAATTTCCTTTTTGAATCGTTCAATTTGGAGTTTTTTAGCTCAAGTTATGGACAATTTACCAAGTTTTGGTCCATTGACCAATACTATTCCATAACAGGGCAGATTCTAAAACTCAATTTTGTCAAGCTATTGAGCTAGTTGCAGCCATCATTTAGCCTAGTGTTCTTCATTGAAGTTATTCCTTTGTGTCTCATGGTTACACAGGTTCAAGAATCACAAAATTTGGGATTATATAGGATGAATTATGGCTAATTAACCAACTAGGACTCCTAATCCTGTCCATGCAGGATTTCAAGTTCAGGTCAGTATTTGCAACTCGTATTTGAGGTCCTTACACTAAAAATTTGTGTAAGGTTTCGGAACCAAAATTATAGATCTATTTCTTAAGTTTCAATATCAATTTGGCTCATTTCAATAAGAGTTTTCTACTAGAAATTATGGTTCACTTACTATCCGAGTGTCAAATTATGGTCAATTTGTCAAATGGTCAATTTCTCCTAGCAATTTCTCTAAGTTGCATTTGGTTCTGGGTTTTAGTCAAAAAATTAAAGTTGTAGTTCTAGGTCTTATGAAGATTTTAGCTTTTGAATAACTGTATTTTCAGTTTTATAGGCTGAGTTATGACACTTTTGCCACAACTGGTCGGATGGCCTAAAGTTTAGAATTTCTAGGTCAGTTTTGGTTATTGTAGATTTGTTGGATGAACTTTGCCTAGCAAATTGGTTGGGTTAGGGTCAGAATTAGGGTTCCTAATCTCCATGAAAAATGTTCTACTATGTCTAAACTTTCTATTGGTTGATGAATTAGGTCATTTGGAGCTTTCTAGAGCAAATTATGCCTAATTGACCAAACACTGTTCATTTGATCATTTCTACCCAGGTCCAGGACACTGATTCTGGATTCAAGCCAATTTTACAGCAATTTGTGGTCAGTTTTTAGGCTAGCTTTCTTCATGAAAATTTTGGCTTTAGGTCTTAAGTTTCATCTCCAATTGGCCTTACACCAATTGGAGCAATGTAGTTCTACTTATGGCCATAAAATGTACTAAACTCAAGGTCCAAAATCCCTGCATGAAAACAGCACTTCCAATTCAACAACTCAACACTACTACCAACTTCAAAACTCAACCAGTTCTCGTCAAATGGTTAATAATTGACCTCAAAAATCTCAATTAAGCATCATAACATCAATTTTTCCAAATTTGTTCAAAACCCTAACTTCAAAATCACAATCTCATACCACACATGCAATTTAACTTGCTTTTCATATTTATCACATCACTAAGGTTAGAACTCAAGTTTAATTCCCATTAAACACTTAAAACCCTCCATGTACCTAGGCTAACTGAAATTCCTCCCATATATACATGCACAATTTTATCATTTCATCTTACTATTTCTCATGCTTAGGACTCAAATTCAAGAATTAAAGAAGAAAGTAGAGTGAAATAAGCACTAACCTCTATTGATCAATCTTCCCTTCTTGTAAAACTTCACTTTCTCTTCAATTCTTTACTTCCAATCACTCTAGCAAAATGAAATTTCAAGTTTTAGTGTTGGGGACTAGGATTTTTATGGTGGAAATTGAAGGAAATTCAAGCTTGGAAGAAGATGAAAATGGTGGAAGGGTCTCTCATGGTGGTTCGGCCAACACTCCTAAGAATAAGAAGAAGAAACTAATTGGTGATAAGAAGAAATTAATGATAATTTTCTTATATATGTGTGTGTCAAATTTTAATTAGTTGAAAATTTTAATTAGGTCATCAAGTGTCATTCTTATGTCATAAATAAAAATTAAATTTTTATTTCTTCCTTTTATTTTCTTCTTGTCACACCTTATCCTTATATAAGGTGTGACATGATCCCATAATATATCTAAAGAATTATCGAACTTCGCCTACCGATAATCCACTAAATATATTACAAGAGATTTTAAACAATTTTAATTTCCTTCAAGGTGAAAAGAGAAGATAATTATCATTAAAGAACTTTTATTGGGGTTTATATCATGGTAATAAATTTTGATCTTTTCTAAATTTTTAAAAATTTTACAGAAATTTTGACAGATTTCCGTTTGTAAATGGAGAAAATAGTTCTTTAACACCTGTTAAAATACTCCCAATATTCATTTAAACCACAACTCCATTTAAACTCACCATAAATCATTCTCAATCAACACAATTTCAAGCAATTCATTAAATAAAAAAAAATTCAAAAGAAACGCAAGGATTTTATTAATAAGAAATAACTGGCTTACATTACAAATATTTAAATTGATCAAAATAAAATCCTAAAAGTTTTATACAACTACTCAAGTCAAGTATGTACATACACACGGATACATATACATTAAAAGAAATATTTACAAGGGTATATTCTATATACCAGGTAATGAATCCAAAATAACGATTTCTTCACATCACCAGCAGCCTACTGTGCTGCTTTATCTGTCTCTTTACCTGCGATAGCAATAAAAAGCTATCGCTGAGCCAAAGACTTAGTGATGCACAACTTAAAGAAAATAATAATTTACACACTAACATAATCACAAATTTTCAAATTAAATTAATTAAATTATTAACACATAGAAAATCATGCTTTATTTCTAAAGCTAGAAAATTCCTTAAATAAATCAAATTTCATTCCACAAATCATAAAACAAAATTTTGAAAAGTCACACAGCTTGATCATGACACAAATATTCAATTCGTCCCAATAACCAAAGGCTAATGGGGAATGCAAAGGCTAGCTAGCACTAATATATGAGTACTCATTCAATTGTCCTCAACTGGCACACACCTCAACACTTCAGCCAAAGAGGGAATATAAATATAATTCATCTCACTAGGCAAATTAGTGAGGATTTCAAACATGTAGTCATGACACTGTAGTTTCAAACTATTTCAACAATTTTCCAAGCATAAAAAATATTCATCAATTCACATTCTTATTTCATTTCAAATAATTTTCCAAAATTGGGCTAACAATATATAATTTTTGTCAATCAAAGTATTCAATATAAATAAGGCCATAAATTAATTTCACAAGTCATTCAATTCAAAATTCAATTTAAAAATAAAAAAGGAGTTAGTTGTTGTGCACAAACCTCTTAACCAGTCTTGACTTGGTCCAATTTTTTCTCCTTCCTTGAAGGGCACCTTTCCCACTGAAACACATAATTAGAGTGTTTCAATATCCATTCAACTTATTTCTAAATAAATAATCCAATAATTAAATTCTTATATACTTAATTTACCCAATAAAACTTATAAGATTTGAGTCCTTTGCAATTGGTATATTTATGGTTACTATTTACTTACTATTCATTCAAAATGTTGACTTTTTCATAATTAATAGGTATACCATTCCTAAATACATAGTTTTACCACATTTTGAGTTTTAATTTTGTTGGCATTGGTTGCCAATTACAATTCAAGGCCTATTAAGAGTAATTTCAAAATTTTAGTTTTGGTCTCTTATGTTTACTGTTCCATTGGACCAATCTACAGTAAAAATTTGGCTAAACTTTCTTCATCAAAGTTATTCCTTAATGTGTCTAGTTTAATTTCTTTTTGAATCACTCTATTTGGAGTTTTGTAGCTCAAGTTATGGCATTTTTACCATAAATGGTCATTTCCAGATTTTCTGGGCAAGTTTTTGGTTCTAGCAGTTTTGGTGACCTAATTTTGGTTAGCAATTTGACTAGGTTATGGTCAAATTTTGGGTTTGTGTTCTCCATTAAAGTTATTCTACTATGTCTAAGCTTTCCAATGGTTCAAAAATCACATCATTTGGATCTTTGATCAATTCTGCCCAGAATCAGGGCACTAATTCCGGATTCAACCTAATTTTAGACCAACTTGTGGTCACTTTTTGGGCAAGGTTTCTACATTAAAATTGTATCATTGTGACCCTAGTTTCATTTCCAATTAGCCTCATACCAATTGGAGTCATTCAATTCAACTTATGACCTCTTAAGTGGACAAAGGTCAGGCTGTCCAGAATCTAACCATTCCACGTTCATGACCTATCTCAATTCCAATCATCAAATTGTACTTATAAGCACCCTAATTGACCATAATTGAGCATTAAACACATCAATTAGTCCACAATTCTAAAAATTCCCAATTTTTCCCAAAATCCTAATCACCAAGAACCCTAATTTTGCACTTATCTAATTCATGTCAAATTTACTTCACTAATTATACCCAACACCTCATAAAACATCACAAAACATGTTTAATTCAATTTAACTCATCAAATCCTTCACTCTCACAAGCTGGCTGAATTTCATAGGGTTTCTTACATACATGATTTTTTATTCATCAATTTCAACTTAATTTTATGCATGTATACTTAATCAAGTAGAGAGAGATAACTCACCTATGTAAAGCTTTTCAATCTTCTTAAATTCTTCAATTTTCTTCTTTCAATCTTCAACCCAAAGTGAGATTTTAAGAATTAGTGTTGAGAATTATAGGAATTCTGAGGGAAAATTAGGGTTTTAATGAGCTTTAATGGCTCATCAATGGAGGTTTTTGAGAGAGTGTAAGAGAGAGAAGGTGGGACGGCTAGGAGAAGAAGGAAGAAGGAAGATTTTTTTCTTTTTAATTCCCATTTAATCCTATTTGTACTTATCTCAAATTAATTTAATTAAATTATAAATATTTATTATGTCCTGCTTACATCATCATGATGTCATAAAGCATTTAATTTTTGAATTTTCTTTTCTTTTGTTTTTCTTTTCTTCCCTCCACCACATCACTTTTAATCTATTTTTCATTAATTTAATTTCCTATATTTTAATGGGCATTTAGGCTAAGAGTCACCTCTAAGGGTAAATTGACCAAATTGCTCCTTACTGGTCTGATCAATTTTTCTAACAGCACTAGATTGCTTCCTGAGCTCTGATTCAATTATTTGAACTTGTTTTCTATTCTTTTTTGTGATTTTCACATTACCATTAGCTTCGCAATTATCCCTAGGCCTAGGATATCACAGGGTCCCACACGAATTTAGCGTAGCAACTGAGCTCGCAGTCACTTCTCGTTTTGGTCACCCATCACTAGGACCTCTGTAACACCCTCTGTAACACCCTCCCGGTAGCAACTCCGTACATTCTACTGTTCCGGTGACCGGTGTCGGTCCGGACAGCTAGAACGTCCGGAAAAATATTTAAACTAAAGTCAAGAACCAAAATTAACTCAAATATTAATAAGAAAAATTTAGGAAAAATTTTAGAAATAAAATACAATCAAGTCAAATGAGCCGGTGCCCAAGCGATGGGTAACCCAGAGGGAAGTTGCGGTTCTCACAACGAGGAGCCCTAGACCCGTGAAAAAAATTCATAAAATAATTTTTGGGACTCCAGAGAAGGGTCATTGAGGTTCCTATGGCATTAGAATGCCAAGAAAATATTTAGAAAAATTTTACAATCAGTACAGACAATTTTGACCCGTTAAGCCAAACGGAGGGCATTTTGGTCATTTCGCCTTCAGAGACGATTTTTGGCCGACTTGTCCAGTTGAGTAAATAATTATTATGACATAAAATATGAATTAATATTGATGAAAAATTAATTGAAAGTTAGTAGAAAAGAAAAGAAAAGAAAATGCAATAAAATGCCAAATATGACATATTGTGATGTCATTTAAAAAGCTTTCTCCAATCACAATTAAACAACCCTTTAATTAACTAATAAAAGAGACCAAAGGAGACCAAAAATTCTGGTCATCTTCTTCTTCTTCTTCAGCCAAAACGTGACCTCCCCTTTTCCATAACCCTCCATGAAAGTTTCCTTTAATTTCTTCCATTTCCCATGAAATTCCACTACTAAACCCTATGTCACCTTCACTAAAACTTGTCCCCACATCACAAGGCAACTCTAGGCAGCCACAAAGAGGAGAAATTCTAGAGTTTTCACAAGCTAAATAAGTTGAGCAAAGAGGTTAGTGCTTAATTATGCATGTATATCTCTTGTTCCATGTTAAGGACTTAAAAATGAGTATGAAATTGTGGATTAAATGAATGAAACTTATGGGTATGTATGCCATGGATTTCGGCTGCCCTAAGGAAGGAATAGGATTGAGTGTTTGTGATGGACTTGGAGTGAACTAGAAACCATGTTTAAAGTGTATAAATATAAGGATAATGAACTAGTAGTTAATTAAGGTAAGTTGTGAAAATTCATAATGGGAATTAGGGTTTTAAGGGTGAAAATTGGACTTGGCATTTGAATTGATTAATGGAAATTCTAGTGGTCAATTAGTGACCATTTAAGGCAAGTTAATCATAATTTGAAGTGAGTTAATGCATGGCAAAGTGAATGTGTAGGCTGCCTAAAGACAGCAGCAGGGTGACTGAAATTTCAGTCCACTTGGACTGCCATATCTTTGGCTGTGTTGGTCCAATTGGTGTTTGGCCAATTGGACATGAAACTAGGCTTATAATGGCACATTTTTACTGAAGAAACCATGCCCAAAAGACCAAAGCAAGTGGACCAAAAGTTGGCCCCAATCCGGATACCCTGCAACAGCACCTGCAGAAATGACCAAATGAACAGTAACTGTTCATTTGGCCATAACTCACTGTAGATAAGGTCAATTGACCTGAAATTTTTACAGCAACAATTTAAGACATAGACAAACAACTTTCATGAAGAAACCTACCCCAAATTATGACCAGAACCTAACCCAAATGGCAGTGGCAGTCACTGTTCATGTTACTGTAGATATGGTAATTTCTGCAGAATGGAAATCCGGCCAGCTGTGGTTTTTGGACCATATCTGGAGCTACAAAACTCCAAATGGAGTGATTCAAAAAAGGAAATTCAACTAGACAAAATAAGGAACAACTTTCATGTTTGCCATTTCTTCAAATTCCCACTACAACAGTGCTTAATGGAACAGTAAAGTTAAGCTTCACAAACTGAAAATTCTGCTTCCTTTGGTTTAAACTTAGAAATGGTAATAGTAATCAATTCCAATAAGTTTTAAATACAAAATGTGGTATGTTTGGGGTGTTAAAACCAATACACCTATTTTCTATCCAAAAGTCAACATTTTTGTTAACCAATGAGGTGAATAGTGACACCAAAACTTGAAATTCAAAATTTGAAAAATTTAAAAGTATCAAATGCCCTAGTATACCTAACTAGATTGGTTTTGATAGTTTGGCATGCCAATAGGGTATTGTTTTAGCAGTACTGCGAAAGGAAAGGCTTTGTGCCTGTATTCATGGTTTTATGCCCGTATTCATGGCTTTTATGCCCGATTATGTGATATCATAGCTTTTAGCTATATTGACTGCATACGTGGTTGACGTTCTGTGTCCCATGGTATGGCGGCGAGGCACGCCGCGATTGCCAGTGCCAACGACCCGTTATCCAGTCCAGTCATTCAGTATAGGTTACTTGGGCAACCAAATGAATGGAAAAGTATAACTGTGAACTGATTATTAAAGAAAATACGAAAATTAAGTATCAGGAATGATTACAAAAATACAAGGAAGCTCAAGATCATGAAAAAAAAAATTAACGAAATGCATGAAGAAGTTAATATCATAAAACATGATTAGCCCTCGACTAAACAATAAGTTAGTAATTACTCATTTCTTATGAACACAATAGCAAGGAAATTATTATTTTTATTTGCATATTGTATTTTCTTGTATTATTGGCACCACTAAGCTTTATGCTTAGCGCGTCGCTTTTGCAACGCGTAGGTACTGAAGATTTGGACAGAGGGCCCAGAAGACCACAGATTCGGTAAGGCAGTTCACAGTTCTGCATAGTGTCCGTGTCACCTCACCGTCTGATGCATTGGTAGGACACTAGGCTTCATTTTGGTATTTTGTAATTGATTTTTATTTTCCTTTGTGTAAATGAAACTTATGTAATGTATTTTGATTTTCATGTAAATAATGCAAAATTGTGTTTGTAAATGGAAAAGTGAATATTGATCTGTGACTGTTACATGACTATCAAATGTGATGAATGATTGAGAAACGAATTGTTGAAAAATATTGAGATTTTGATATTGGAGTTTGTGAATAGATGAATATGATTATTAGAAGTGTTTTTCACAGGTTCCGAAGAACTGTTTTCTCCATTTTTAGCCGGCACTCCGCCGGATTTTCTTTAAAATTTTCGAAACCTCAAATAAATTACAATTTCAATAAATGAATTATATTTCACAAGTTATATTCAAAATTACGATAAAAATGAATTAAGATAAAATAGAGTGCTCCGGCACACTGAGTGGCATAACTTGCTCGGCTACACTGTAGTCGGGTAAGAGTGTCACATTTAGTGGTATCAGAGCACGGTTTAGGCGTTTCTGGGCCTAGATTGAGTCCATACCATGCATTGCATTTGTAAGAGTCGAGGTGACACTAATGCAGATCTGTTTGTCTTTCTTATTTTGAATAGGATATGGACCCTTCATCACAGAGAGCAGTCAAGGAGGAAGTGGAGAGTCATGCTCCACCTGTGGTGAGGCGGGGTAGGAGAGAACCTACTCCACCAGCTCAAGCAGAGCCTGCTCAGCCTCCACAGGCCATGTTCCAGCAAATGGCCGATTTCTTTAGACAAATGGCCGGAGTAATGCCAGCACCACCACCACCACCACCAGCTCCACAGCAGAAATCACACCTGGAAAGGCTAAGAAAGTTTGGAGCAGTGGACTTCTATGGTAAGAGAGAAGATGATTACATTGCAAGAAAATTGGTTAAACAGCAGTGAATTCTAAAACAACTCCATTGCACTCGAGCAAAACTTGGAATCTGCGTATCTCTGCTGCAAGACGATGCATATGAATGGTGGGACAACGTGTCGATGAAGTGCAGCCGAAATAGTGACATGGGACTTCTTTCTCTCGAATTTAAGAAGAAATATGTGATCTTGTATACCTAGAAGAGAGAAGAAGAGAGTTTATTAACTGAGGCAGAGACGGTTGTCGGTGGTAAGTATGAGAAGGAATTCGTAAGATTGAGCCGCTATGGAAGGGAGATAGTCCCTAATGAAGCTGAAAGGTGTAAGAGATTTGAAAAGGGATTAAATGATAATATAAAGATCATGATCACTGCCTTGGGCATCACAGACTTCGCCAAGTTAGTGGAAGCTGCATTAAAAGTGGAGAAAGTGAGAATAAATGAACAAAATAGGAAAGATAGGCAGCATAAGAGGGAATTTGGACCGGATACGTCAAGTATACCAACCGATAGTAAGAAGTTTAAGGGTTCTAGTTCACAAGATCGACACGAGGCCACAGAGGCCGATTGGAATATCTATAGCTAGTTCCGGGCATAATAACAAGGGATCAACGATGCACGAATGTATGCATTGTGGTAAAAGACACAGAGGGGAGTGTCGATTGTTAACTGGAGAGTGTTTCAAGTGTGGGGCTACGGATCATTTCATAAGAGATTGCCCTCAGAGGAGTGGTTCAATAGCTCCGGTACAAGTTGATAGACCTTTCCCTATAGTTCAAAGGGGTAAAAGATCGGGTAGAGCAGAAACGGCTG
Organism: Hevea brasiliensis; assembly: GCF_030052815.1. Lineage (NCBI taxonomy): Eukaryota > Viridiplantae > Streptophyta > Magnoliopsida > Malpighiales > Euphorbiaceae > Hevea > Hevea brasiliensis. The sequence continues at coordinate 93,469,347 of NC_079493.1, forward strand.
ACATTTCACAGAAAATTGTTTCTGAGACAGTTGAAAAGCCCGAAGTCAGGGTGGCACCACAAGTATATGCTATGGAAGCTCAAGAAGAGCCAAACCCAGACACTAATGAGGTGATACAAGGAAGTGAAGAAACAAGAAGGTAGCAACTCCCTGATTACTTAAGTCAGGTAAATTTCGAGGATGAAATTTAAATTAGAGGGGAAGAGTTATAACACCCTCCCGGTAGCAACTCCGTACATTCTACTGTTCCGGTGACCGGTGTCGGTCCGGACAGCTAGAACGTCCGGAAAAATATTTAAACTAAAGTCAAGAACCAAAATTAACTCAAATATTAATAAGAAAAATTTAGGAAAAATTTTAGAAATAAAATACAACCAAGTCAAATTAGCCGGTGCCCAAGCGATGGGTAACCCAGAGGGAAGTTGCGGTTCTCACAACGAGGAGCCCTAGACCCGGGAAAAAAATTCATAAAATAATTTTTGGGACTCCAGAGAAGGGTCATTGAGGTTCCTATGGCATTAGAACGCCAAGAAAATATTTAGAAAAATTTTACAATCGGTACAGACAATTTTGACCCGTTAAGCCAAACGGAGGGCATTTTGGTCATTTCGCCTTCAGAGACGATTTTTGGCCGACTTGTCCAGTTGAGTAAATAATTATTATGACATAAAATATGAATTAATATTGATGAAAAATTAATTGAAAGTTAGTAGAAAAGAAAAGAAAAGAAAATGCAATAAAATGCCAAATATGACATATTGTGATGTCATTTAAAAAGCTTCCTCCAATCATAATTAAACAACCCTTTAATTAACTAATAAAAGAGACCAAAAGAGACCAAAAATTCTGGTCATCTTCTTCTTCTTCTTCAGCCAAAACGTGATCTCCCCCTTTCCATAACCCTCCATGAAAGTTTCCTTTAATTTCTTCCATTTCCCATGAAATTCCACTACTAAACCCTAAGTCACCTTCACTAAAACTTGTCCCCAAATCACAAGGCAACTCTAGGTAGCCACAAAGAGGAGAAATTCTAGAGTTTTCACAAGCTCAATAAGTTGAGCAAAGAGGTTAGTGCTTAATTATGTATGTATATCTCTTGTTCCATGTTAAGGACTTAAAAATGAGTATGAAATTGTGGATTAAATGAATGAAACTTATGGGTATGTATGCCATGGATTTCGGCTGCCCTAAGGAAGGAATAGGATTGAGTGTTTGTGATGGACTTGGAGTGAACTAGAAACCATGTTTAAAGTGTATAAATATAAGGATAATGAACTAGTAGTTAATTAAGGTAAGTTGTGAAAATTCATAATGGGAATTAGGGTTTTAAGGGTGAAAATTGGACTTGGCATTTGAATTGATTAATGGACATTCTAGTGGTCAATTAGTGACCATTTAAGGCAAGTTAATCATAATTTGAAGTGAGTTAATGCATGGCAAAGTGAATGTGTAGGCTGCCTAAAGACAGCAGCAGGGTGACTGAAATTTCAGTCCACTTGGACTGCCATATCTTTGGCTGTGTTGGTCCAATTGGTGTTTGGCCAATTGGACATGAAACTAGGCTTATAATGGCACATTTTTGCTGAAGAAACCATGCCCAAAAGACCAAAGCAAGTGGACCAAAAGTTGGCCCCAATCCGGATACCCTGCAACAGCACCTGCAGAAATGACCAAATGAACAGTAACTGTTCATTTGGCAATAACTCACTGTAGATAAGGTCAATTGACCTGATATTTTTACAGCAACAAGTTAAGACATAGACAAACAACTTTCATGAAGAAACCTACCCCAAATTATGATCAGAACCTAACCCAAATGGCAATGCAGTCACTATTCATGTTACTGTAGATATGGTAATTTCTGCAGAATGGAAATCCGGCTAGCTGTGGTTTTTGGACCATATCTAGAGCTACAAAACTCCAAATAGAGTGATTCAAAAAAGGAAATTCAACTAGACAAAATAAGGAACAACTTTCATGTTTGCCATTTCTTCAAATTCCCACTACAACAGTGCTTAATGGAACAGTAAAGTTAAGCTTCACAAACTGAAAATTCTGCTTCCCTTGGTTTAAACTTAGAAATGGTAATAGTAATCAATTCCAACAAGTTTTAAATACAAAATGTGGTATGTTTGGGGTGTTAAAACCAATACACCTATTTTCTATCCAAAAGTCAACATTTTTGTTGACCAATGAGGTTAATAGTGACACCAAAACTTGAAATTTAAAATTTGAAAAATTTAAAAGTATCAAATGCCCTAGTATACCTAACTAGATTGGTTTTGATAGTTTGGCATGCCAATAGGGTATTGTTTTAGCAGTACTGCGAAAGGAAAGGCTTTGTGCCTGTATTCATGGTTTTATGCCCGTATTCATGGCTTTTATGCCCGATTATGTGATATCATAGCTTTTAGCTATATTGACTGCATACGTGGTTGACGTTCTGCGTCCCATGGTATGACGGCCCGAGGCACCGCGGTACCCAGTGCCAACGACCCATTATCCAGTCCAGTCATCCAGTATAGGTTACTTGGGCAACCAAATGAATGGAAAAGTATAACTGTGAACTGATTATTAAAGAAAATACGAAAATTAAGTATCAGGAATGATTACAAAAATACAAGGAAGCTCAAGATCATGAAAAAAAAAATTAACGAAATGCATGAAGAAGTTAATATCATAAAACATGATTAGCCCTCGACTAAATAATAAGTTAGTAATTACTCATTTCTTATGAACACAATAGCAAGGAAATTATTATTTTTATTTGCATATTATATTTTCTTGTATTATTGGCACCACTAAGCTTTATGCTTAGCGCGTCGCTTTTGCAACGCGTAGGTACTGAAGATTTGGACAGAGGGCCCAGAAGACCACAGATTCGGTAAGGCAGTTCACGATTACGCATAGTGTCCGTGTCACCTCACCGTCTGATTGCATTGGTAGGACACTAGGCTTCATTTTGGTATTTTGTAATTGATTTTTATTTTCCTTTGTGTAAATGAAACTTATGTAATGTATTTTGATTTTCATGTAAATAATGCAAAATTGTGTTTGTAAATGGAAAAGTGAATATTGATTTGTGACTGTTACATGACTATCAAATGTGATGAATGATTGAGAAACGAATGGTTGAAAAATATTGAGATTTTGATATTGGAGTTTGTGAATAGATGAATATGATTATTAGAAGTGTTTTTCACAGGTTTCGAAGAACTGTTTTCTCCATTTTTAGCCGGTACTCCGCCGGATTTTCTTTAAAATTTTCGGAACCTCAAATAAATTATAATTTCAATAAATGAATTATATTTCACAAGTTATATTCAAAACTACGATAAAAATGAATTAAGATAAAATAGAGTGCTCCGGCACACTGAGTCGCATAACTTGCTCGGCTACACTGTAGTCGGGTAAGGGGTGTCACAACCTCGGCTCATTTAACTGATTATTCTTTGTTTTCTTATTTCCATTTCACCCTTATATGATTTCTATTAATTTTTATTTATGACTTTTCTAGATAATTTAAACATGATTATAAACATCCTGACTGTCCAGACAGGCACTAGTCACCAAAACAGTAGAATGTATAGACTACTTAATATAGGGGTGTTACCCTTCTTTTCTTTACTCATTTCCATTTTAATTTTTATCAATATTTCGTTATATTTTATTACCTAAATCTCACTTGTTTAAATTGATATTTTGGTCAAAAGTCAACTCTTCATGTGAAATGACCAAAATGTCGTTCATCATGTCATAATTTGTCTTTAACGATTGGCATTAATTTCCTTGCATTCCCTTGACATTTTCATTATCATTTATCCTTCAATTAAGTCCTAAATAAATGTCCCATAGGGTTTCCCATGAGTTTGGGGTGACAACTGAACCTTCAGTTACTTCCCAATAAGGTTACCCATCATCGGGACCTTCTGCTCATTTAATCGATTTGCACTTCACTTCTTTTATTTTTATTTAATTTTACTTGATCTTTATTCAATTAATTTATGACTCCTCACTCTAGTTTAAGTGTGGTTCTAGACATTCTAGCTGTCTATACAGACCTTAGTCACCGAAACAGTAGAATGTGCAGAACTGTCTACAGTGAGGATGTTACAATAGATTTGAGACATATTAAGTGGTGTGTAAATTCTAAAACTCTTGAATTTGATTGGTTTTGAACTTTTACCCATCCAAAAAGAAGTTAAACATGAACAATTTGGATTCATGGTTTCGTGGGTTTTTTTTTTTTTTTCCAATTAAAATTGTTAAATTTTTTTATAATTTTAAAAAAATATATAAAATTAATATTTTATTATTAAAAAATAGAAAATTATTATTTTATTTTTTAAAAAAATGAGTTTATTTGATTTTAATTAAAAAGTTGTAGGGAAATTTGAGCCAAAAGTTCATTTTGGGCTTATTTGATCCTTCACTAAAAATACAGGGGCTTAATTTATATTTTTTCCATTTATTATTCAAATAGTAATTAACGTAAATTATATTTTCATTTGTTAATTTACTTATAATAGATACATTGTGGAACTACCAATTTAAATCATAGATGTGGTCGAACCACAAGATGAAGTCATAGATGTGGCAAAGACATGGTAATAAAAATGATAGTCCATATAGATTCTCAACAAGATAGTCTATATATCCAAATTTTTATCTAGCATTCTAGTCATTTGATCATTTCCAAATTTTGATCACATATTCTAGACATCCATATATAGTTTAAATAAAAATTTAAGCATCAATTATTTCCAGATCATGAGAGATCAATAGATCATTCAACCCTTTTAGATTTCTTGATTTTCCAGACATTGTTCTTACTTAGATAGCTTATAGAAATAAAATCATATCTCACAAACTGTAAGTTTAAAATTGATCAAATTTTAACACAATAATAGTCCCAACATCATAAAAATCATTCCATTTAAAACCATAAATTTATGGGCACTCTTGCTATTTATTTTGCTTACAACACAGTAGTCCAAAAACAAATTCTCGATTTAGATAGCAATTACTTCAAATTTTATTTTTCTAAATCCAGCTGCTCAAAATTCTCAAATTTTAGCCATAAATTCTAGACTCACATATGTATATTATATCTAAAATTCATCGGTATCAAGTATCCCAAACTCACCTGGTTAGTCGAGATAGCTACTGCCTTTGCTTTCCCCTTCATCTCCTTCTTTCTTTTTCTTCTTCTTTCTTTATTTGCACAAATTGGCCGAATTACCTTGACTCCATCTTCCCTTTACTTGTTTCTTTCACAATATTTTCAAATTTAAAACATCAATAGAGGCGGTGAGGGAGGCATTAAAACATCAAAAACTTTGTACTATAATAATCTTTTTGAGGTCCAAGGTTCAAATCCCAATAAAATTACTCACAAGTACTTGTAGGTAACCGTTACCCATTTAGCTAAAAGGATTAGGGTACTACTCTATTAGATATTTGGGTTTGGGTGGTAGATATCCGAAATGTTGAACTTAAATCCGTGATAGTTATAATTTTTAAAACCCATAAAAACAAAGTTATTAAACCTGACCTAAATGTTGACCTATGAAAGTACTGGGTAAATGAGGCCAGTAGTTCAACAAGTGGAATAGTAAAAATTAATTAAATATAATACCTATTAATATAAATAAATAAATATAATTAATCAAATTTTAATTATTTACAATAAAACTTTAACATTTATTAAGTTATATTTAATAAATTTTAATAATATTTTTAAATTTTATATAAAAGTATTCAAATAATATAATACATTAAAATTTCTATAAAAGTATAATTCTCTTTTTAATATTTATGAAATATTATGTATAAAATAAAAAATAAATACATGGAAATAAAAAACACATAGTTACCAATCTAACTTAATTGATTTTGATTTTAAAGATTTTTTATGAGATTTTGAGCTTAATTTTTTATACCAAAACTAAAAAAAAAGTAAAAAAAGAGAGATTCTATTGAATAATTGTACCGGCCAGGTCAATTGGGTCACATCAGTTTATCGATTCAACTGTCGGGTTAACTGGATCATGTCGATTCCTTGTTTGGTTCAATTACAAACCCGAACCAGTTTAAGGGTCGTTTCATTAGTTCACTGATCCAACCAGTCAATTCGGTCAGGGTTTAATAACTATGCATGTAAGCCCAAAGGCATTTAAAAATTATCTAAAAATGTTCCTAATAAGGTTAAGATGGATCGGGTATTCACCAAAAGCCTCTCGACTACTATCTCTACAGAGGATGTTATTGTAGAGAGTGGAAGAGAAAAGTGGAGAGAACATTTACTTTCTAATGGTGTCAAGGGTAATTTCATCAAATTTTATTAAATTTATCAAAATTAAAAAAAAAACAATGTAAAAAAAATAAAATTTAGGGACTCAATATAAAAAAATTACAAATGTAAATTGACTAAATAAAATTATAAAATCTCAATAAAAAAAAAAATTCAAAGATTGAATAATGCGGTTTGCCATTTCCATGATAACAAAGTATAGCATGATAGAGTCTTGGATGAAAGTAGCCACTAGGGCAACCACTAGGTGTGACTAATGGGTAGGTGTGGGTGGATATGGGTTGGGTCTACGTGGGTTGGGTTGTATACTATCCATTTTTTCGTTTATGGCCCATTTAAATTTTGAAATTTACATGAGTAACCATATTCACTCAACTCTTATCAACTCCAACCCATCAATTTATCTACTAATTTATAAAAATATTTACTTCATACAAACCATATAAATCAGTTATTTTTGTCTTCTGTATTAATTTTTCCTAAATAGTCAAAATTTAGACAATGTCTTTAACATAAAATTTAAAAAAAATAAAATAAAATAATTATTTTTCCGTTTTGATTTTGATTTGCTCCTCCTTGTTACTCCAAGTAATGAATTAAAAGGTAAAAAATTCTCAAATTTAAAAAATAATATAACAAACCTAATTTTCATTATAATAGTTTTAAATATAAGAACTAAAATCACTTAAAAAACAAAGCAATGATAAAAAAAAAATTTGTAAATCATAGGTATTTTCTAGTTTATTGGGTTAGATCTCACACTACTCATGTTAGAGAAGCCCATTATACAAAACGTTCACAGTGAAAATTTTCTCTATTTACAATGACTGAACACTTGATCTTACTTTAAAAATACAAATCACTCGTATTAACCCGTTAGTAACTATGATCAAATTTTTTAGTTTCTCAATGTTTATCACACATATTTTTCTTATTTTCTTACTTCTTCTTATCTTTTCATAAAACATGTGGTGAATAATTTTTGGGTAAATTGTAATTTTATTTCTGTGGTAAGTCAATAGTTATGTATCAATTCTTGTATTTTTAGACTTAGTAAATTAATTTTTATATTTTTAATTTATTAATGAATTAATCTTCTCATTTAAAGAAAATATTTAACAAATAATAGAAAAACATTATTACTCTTAATTAAATAACTGTTTATTTCTTAAATTTAAAAAATAATAAATTTTCATTTTTTAAAAAAATATTGTCCAAAGAAAATTATTATATTTTTAGAAATATTATTCAATAAAATATTTAAAAAAATATTCTGAAGTATAAAGCATTTCAAGAAAATTTAAAAAATAATTTAATATTTAAAAATTTTACCATTGAGCACCAAATATAAAGATGATTTTTCCAAAACAGTTAAAGTTTTCTTTAAAATTTTTTTATGAAAAAACTTGTTTTTTTTTTAATTTTGTTTTTATTTGGAAAATATTTTTCTTAGAAATGGTTTTTCAAATTTATTATATGAAAAATATTTTTCTTAAAAAATTTTATTAATAGAGAGTATTAAGAAATTTCAAGATATTTTAAATTTTCATATTAAAAAAGTAAAAAGAAAATTAAATGATTAATTCTTAATGAAATTAAATATTAGAAAACGTTTAATTTAATTTTAGAAATATAAAAATTAAATAATTAATTTATCAAATCTTAAAATGATTGGCCTAAATTTTTTTTATTTTATTAACAATATTTATTTAAAAATAAAATAATTATATTAATTAATAATTATCATTAATTTGAGTATTAAAAATTAAAAATTGAGAAAAATAGAAAAATAAATAAATAAAGGGTAAAATTACAATTTATTTTTGAAAAAGATGTAAAATGATAATTTTTCTATTTGAAAATCAAGTATGGCTGACCAGAAATTTTTTTGAATTAAAATAAAATTTCAGTAATATTATTGATATACATTAAAATTGAGAGAAATAAAACAAGTACTTAATTTTGTTTAAGAAAAGCAATTACTTAAAATAAGAAAATATAAATAAAATTAACCCATTAATTAATTTGCAACCGCAATAAAACTGAATTTATTTTAAGATTATTTTGGGTCACTTTTCCCCATATCTTGAATAACAAATGCTGTCAGCAATGGCGGTGCCAAAAGATTCAAACTTTAACTTGAGTTCACATGCTAATGCTGGGATGCACACATTTTTCTAAATAAGGTTTTGATAAAAGATGATGGCCGTGTAGTTAAAGTTTAATGTTTTAACTCTAATTAAAATATTTTTTGTATTTATATTATTTAATAATATAATTATTATATTAATATTTAGAAATTAAGAAAAAGACTTATAAAATATTATATTCATAATTTTTAAAATTTTATAAAATATTTTAATTATATTAAAAAATATATATTATTATTTTAATTTAATAACTTTTTTATCGATTACTTTAATTTTAAATTATTGTATAAATAATTAACTACTAATAATTAATATCTAATAATTATTATATAATAACTAATAAAACGGTTAATGATTACTAATAATTACTATAATAGTTAATAGCTACTAAAATTGTTAATATCATCGAATAGATTTTAAGATTATTATTTTTATTTTTTTATTATTATTTTTTTTAAATGTTAATAATTAGAATCCAAACAAAACAAGCATGTCTAATGCCAAATCTTCTGTATGGAGCTCTGGTCTAAACAGACAAAACTCTTAAGGATATCAAGATTCTAAAGACAATAAAGTACGAGAAAATAACTTACTTCCGAGCATCTGAAGAAAATTTGCAGAATCAAAAATACCATCAAGATTCCATAGACGATAAAGGCTGCAAGGATAAGAGGTCTTGCATTCAGAGTATTTTATTTATCAATATAGCAAACATATATATATATATATATATATATATATATATATATATATATATATATATATATATATATATATATACACTATAACATTATGTTCCATTTAATATTCTATTATGAGTAATAAAAAATTAGAAAATATGTAAAAATTATTTTATGCACTTTCATCGAAAATATTGATGACTAAATACCTTAATTTTTACGTTTCTATTTATTAAACATTGATTTATTTAGTTAATTGATCACATAAATACTCGCGTTAAAAGAAAATAAAAGTACTTAATAATAATGACATGGATATTTAAAGATTGTTTGTTTTGATTATTTTTAATTGTCAATTTAAAATGTACTTTTTAATTTATAAGTCAATTTAAAAATAAATAGTTTAGTATTTGTTAGAAAAATCAATATAGCTCTAACCATATTAGATCAAATATATTAACTCATAACTAACTTTTATATCATTAGTTCATATTTAATCACATGTTATCCATGAATTAAACATAAAATTCACAGTTTAAATGTACCTGAATTGTTGATAATTTCCAAAGAAATTATAAAGAATAAAGCACCTAATGAAAACACCTTTATAGGACTAAAATCGCACCAAGAAAAAATACTAATATAGAACTACAATGAAAAGACCATTTTTCTCTCCTTTGTATTACCGAAATTATATCAAAGAATGTAGATCTATTATTTTCTACTCTTTTTCTTTGGTTTATAAATGGCTTTATTCTCATATTTGGTGTCTAGCTTTATTCTCATATTTGGTGTCAACTTGTATTATCCATACAATTCTCATTCTATTAGGAAATTTACTCATAATGGGTTCTTATAACAATAAAGTTCTAAGCCTTATATTTTGGGCTTATTTAAATAAAGCCCATCATGGCTGTTCGTGCCTTCATCTCCCACTCACTCATGATGGGATTAGCTTTCTTTCTCAGTTACTGCAATATTCATTCTTAACAAATAGACTGTATGACCAATGTATACTTCGAGAGCTTAAGTGCCATACATCTGTTAGGATAATATAGCTTCTCGAATGGTGGAAATAGAGTAGATGTAGTATGTAGTACCCTAGATCATTATATCACATTTACATCTCTTTTGATTTCATTAGATGTAATTTTGAGCTCATAATTATGTCATATCCATTGACAAACATAATTGATCAGCTTATGAACGCAAACTTAGTGTGATAGTACTCAATGATCCTCCTTTTCTCCCAATGCTCTCAACCTTAATTTAAATTGCTTTTCTAGGAATGACCTGCCAGATGGTATCTTCTATAGTCCTTTAGCAATACCTTAAGATAGCGAACATTAAACTAAGTCTCAAGTAATAGATTGGAGTCATAAGGGTACAGACAAAGATCACTCATAATCTTTTATGATCTCACATAATTATAAGCAGAGATCTTTACTTGTATTTCCCTAGTTGGACACTAGCACATGTGATATGAATCACATGTTATAGTATCAACTCCTTTCTCACGGAGCATATGTCTTTACTCTAGATACCGTATAGATAATAATTTAGGCACTCCTAATTCCCAAATTTGAGTTCCCTTGTCTACTTTATTCATTCAGAACTCACATTTGGCATTTAAGATAAATAATGTGACTTATTCACATGACGTCAATGTACTTATTACAATGACGTAATGATCTTGACTTTTCGGGATGATTTTGCTTGTTATAAGTTTTGAACTCTCAATATTATCTCACAGATAATATAAAACTTATAACTGTCTCAATTTCATTTTCTCTTTAATCAATGAAGGTGACTGCTTGTATGAGAAGGCTAGTCTTGTTATCTGCCCGACATACTACTTATAGTTAAAAAATATTATGTCCTTGAAAATAAATAAAAATATGCGTGTATATTTGCAACAAATTGCAATCAGGTGCTAATAACATTACCATAATAATGTGTCTTACATGAACATAAAAAAAATGTACTAGTACATTTGACATCTACGCAATCTTAATGATTTTGCTATAGGATTAGTAAATGGATCTGTTATCATCTCATGCTTAGAAATATACTTCATGTTTACTTCATTGTGTGCAACCATATCCTTAACAAAGTTGTACTTAATATTAATGTGTTTGGTTTTTCCATAATACTTGGGATCTTTTGTATAAGCTATTGCTACTTGACTATCACAATAAACAGTCACAAGTTCAACAGCACTGTCATAAATTCCCAAGTGTACCAGAAATCGCTTTAACCAGACAATTTTTTGCACAGCTGAAAACGTTACGAGCTCAACTTCCATTTTTTATAGAGCTATACATGATTGTTTCTTACTGCACCAAGATATAGATCCATTTTTTAGTAAGAAGGCATAATCAGAGATAGATTTTCTCTTGTCTAAATCACCTAACCAGAGATAGATTTTCTCTTGTCTAAATCACCTCCCTAATCAACATCTGTATAGCCTTTTAATTGCAGAAGATTTTCTCTTGTCTAAATCACCTCCCTAATCAACATCTGTATAGCCTTTTAATTGCAGACCACTTCCTTGACAATACAATAAGTAATTAGTTGTGCCCTTAAGTTACCTTCATATCCTCTTTACTGCTTTCCAATGTGCTTACCTAGGATTAGATTGATATCGACTCACCATGCCAAAAGCATAGCAAATATTAGGTTTTATACACATCATAGCACACATTAGACTTTTGACTGCACCGGTATAAGGAACATTTTTCATTTGCTCAATCTCTTGAGGAGTCTTAAGACCTAGTCTTTGGCTTCGAGCTTCACCTTTAAAAATAGGAGTATCTATAAGTTTATAGTCTTACAAATTAAATCGCTCTAGAACCTTTTGGATATATGACTCTTGTGAGAGAAACAATAATTTCTTTGAGCAATTCCTTGAAATCTTAACTCCAATGATGTATACAGCTTCACCCATGTCTTTCATCTCAAAATTAGATGATAACCATCCATTGATAGTTCTAAGATACTCACTGTCATTTCCGGTTCTAAGTATATCATCTATTTACAATGATAAGATTACAAATTTATCTTTAGATTACTTGATATATACGTAATGGTCCTCATGAATCATAGTGAAATCAAATAACCTGATTGCATTATGAAACTTGATATACCATTGCCTAAAAGACTATTTAAGGCCATAAATTGACTTCAAAAGTTGACACACTTTGTGTTCTTGGCCTTCTTGGACAAAACTTATGGGTTGTTCCATGTACATTTCCTCATCCAATTCTCCATTGAGAAAGGTAGTCTTCACATCCATTTGATGTAAATCAAGGTCCAAATTACCTACTATAGCCAAAATTAATCTTATTGAAGTAAATCTTGCAATAAGTGAAAAAGTTTCTTCATAATCTATTCCCTCCTGTTATGTATAGCCCTTAGCCACTAGGCGAGCTTTGTATCTTTTACTACCACCGTTAACCTTATGCTTTATCTTGAGAACCCACTTGTTCCCAATTGCCCTATGTCCTTTAGGTAATTCAACAAGTTCCCTAACTTGATTGGATTTCATAAACTCCTTTTCTTTAGCTAGGCATAAAAGAGCGTCTTTTATATTCCTTGGTTTTTCTTCATTAGGAGTACCTATAAATGCTTTCCCTTCAATCTTAAAATGATGATGGGGAACCCTTATATGACTTATTCATCGTAGCTGAGATTGATTCATTGACTCATCAACAGGTATGTTACTACCACTCCGACCAGGCATTAAAGTTGGACTCATTTCAAGGTGCAATGGTGAATCCGGATGAACATATTCATCTATATTTATATTGCTCCCACTGGGAAGTGCATCTATTTGAATTTCTACAACAGAAGCATCCTAGTCATGAGTTTCAAATGGAAATAAGTCGTGACCTATCTCATCCTGCTTTGAAAAATCATTCTCTAAGAATGTGACATCTTGTAATTCAAATTTAGTTATACTTCCATTTTCTTCCTTACCTATTTGAAAATATCCTTTTGATTGTTCAAAGTATATTATAAAGATACATTTCTTTTCCCTTGGACCTAGTTTTTCAAATTTGTGGGATGGATCATGAGCAAACGCAGCACATCCCCAAGGGTTCATAAAAACTAGGTTTGGTTTGCATTTTGTCCAAAGCTTATATGGAGAAGAAGTAACTAATTTGGTAGGCACACTATTTAGTGCAAAAGTTACAGTTAAAAATGCATCACTTCAATAGGTAATTGGCAAATTAGCTTGAGCTATCATTAACCTAACCATTTCTAATAGGGTCCTATTTCTCGTTTTTGCAATACCATTTTGTTGCGGAGTTCTAGGAATAGTCAATTGTCGTTCTATTCCCCTTTCATCACACAATTCCTTGAATTGATCAAATAGATGTTCTCTACATCAATTGGTTTTTAAATCCTTAACTTTTCTATCTAATTAATTCTCAACTAAATTTAATACTAGATTTAGGGTGACTTTTTGATAACTTTGAAAAAACCTAACTCTCTCATTTTTTACAAAACAAAAAAAAAACAAATAATATACCTATGAAAAGCTTGTCATATCTAATTTACAATGGTATAAAAATCATGCATAATGGATAAAAACATAAAGAGATATAATTGCTCAAAGCAGGCATATTGAACATGTTTTATTAAATTTAGATTTACAAAATTAAATCCCTGATTTAATTCTAATCACCCTAGCATGTGTTTAACATGCAATTAATATATTTAGACTAGGAAAACAAGAAAATAGCTCTAATACCAATGTTTGAAAAATCAATATGGGCCCTAACCATATTAGATCAAGTATATTAACTCATAACCAACCTTGTATTGCTAATACATATATAATAACATGTTACCTACGAATTAAACATAAAATTCATAATCTAAATGTATCTAGATAGCAGATAATTTCCAGAGAAATTGTAAAGAATGACGTACCTGATGAAAGCACCTTGATAGGACCCAAATCACACCAAGGAAAAATACCAATATAGAATCACAAAGAAAAGAAATTTTTTTCTCTCTTTTGTGTTGCCGAAATTATGTCAAAGAATGCAGATCTATTTTTTTTCTACTCTTTTTCTTTGGTTTACGTATGGCTCTATTCTCATATTTGGTGTCAACTTGTATTACCCATGCAATTCTCATTCTAATAGGAATCTACTCATAATGGGGATCTTATAATAATAAAGTTCTAAACCTTATTTTTGGGCTTACTTAAATAGAGCCCATCATGAGTGTTCATGCCTTCAGTATTTAATAAAACTATTTAAAAGTTACTGTTAAATCATTTAAATATTTGGTTACCAGGTACCTAAAGGTAATTTCATATGTCAAAATGACAAAAAGAGTATATCATATTTTTAAGTAGTTAAGAGTTTATTAAAAAAGTAATAGAATTGACATATTTAGAAATTATTAGAATAATATTATCTTTTACTTAGTTAAAGAATAATTTTATAATTAGAAGTAAATGATACTTTATTTATAATTTTTTATTTATTTTAAGAAATTTTTTAATTTATAAATTATAAGTCAAATCACTTACAATTTTACTTATAATTCTGCATTTATAAATAGAATTTAACTAATATATAAGCTAAATTAAATACTCTCTTAATAATATTGTGATGGTAAGAATTATTATTTAAAGAAAAAGAAAATAGAGATATGATGGAGACTGAAGTAAAATTTTTTAAAAATTTTATTTTAATTCTTAATATGTCAACAAACCGTGATAAATGCAATGAAAATTTGTTGATTATAAAAATAAAATTATACATAATGCTTAAATATATCACAATAAATGTCGAAAATATAACCATATTTTTAAAATAAAATTTAATTGATGTATTCGAGGTAGAAAATTACATAAGTAAATATTGTTTGGTGGTTGCTCAAAATTTGAATAAGAATTTGTGTAAATAAATTTGGGGTAGTGGCAAGTGATACAAATAAATAAATATTAGTCATGAACATCGACCATATGATGCCCAACTAATATCTGTAAAATAATCTTGGAAACATTTCTTATCTATTTACCATGATAGCAATTTTTTTATAAAAAAAAATTATTAATTAAAAATAAAGTACAAATCAATATATTATGTTTTTTAATAAATAAAATTAATCACTGTGTAAAAATAATATAAAAGGTTTGAAAGATTCGATAATATTGATAGAGTATGTACGTTAATCAATAGGTGGGTTATGTATTCCACTTTTCAACTTTATAATCTTTTTACAAACTTTATTAGATAATTTCTAAATTTAAATTTCATATTGGAGAAAGGATAAAGCACTCTTCTCAAAAAAACAAAATAACTTATCAACAAACACACATAAAACCTCCTCAATAAGATGGAATAATTTCATTAAAGGGGAGACACAATAATACTCGAGGTATCACATACGCTAATAATCTACCAATAATGACATATTTGAAGATTTTTTTTTTCACTCAAGATCTATATAGATATGAGGAGATATGCATAGAATTATTTTCAAAAGGACACAAATTCTATAAGAGATTGCCATTGGTGAAAACACGCATTGGTGACCTGTAACACCCCCATTTGTATAGCCTGGTATATTTCACTGTTCCGGTGACCGGAGTCGGTCCGGACAATTAAGGAGATTAGAACCACACTTAAGACAACTAGATAAGCTATAAACACAAATAATTAGTAATTGCTAATTAGTTAAGTATAAATAAGAAAAACAGAACATAAGAAGTTAAACGAGCCGAGAGTCACAGCGATGGGTGACCTTCTCGGGAACGACTACGAAGTAGATTTAAACTCAAATTTCAAATCGTAAAATGTGACGCCGCGGTCCTTAGGACCCTTACGAACATAGTGGAAAAGAGAAAATTACGAAAAAGAACTGTTAAGCCAGTCAAATAATTAGGTCAGGGAGCCGAAAGAAATATTGGATTATTTGTAAACCGGGATAAACCGGTGAGGGGCAAATTGGTCAATTGACCCCGAGAGCTGACTCCTGACCTAACTGTCAAATAAAATTGGAGAAAAGAAAATTTCAGAATCGAGAATTAAATTAAAGAACTAATAGAAAAATAAATAGAAAAAAAAATGAAAAAGTTAAAAAGGTGATGACATTATGCATGACATCATGCATGATGCCATAAAGAATATAATTAATATATTTAATTAAATTGATTTTTGGTCTTTCATAAGACATAAAAGGAGGAAAAGAAAAGGAAAAAAAAAAAAACCAAAAGTCTTGTTCTTCCTCACCTTGTGCCGCCCTCACTCTCTCTCTCCCTCACCATTTCAAAACTCCATTAGAGCTCTTGGGTCAAGCATCATACATCCTAAATTAACCATGAATTCCCCTAAAGTCCTTAAGTAAATCTTAACCTAGACCCTTGATTTAGCTATTGTCTACAAAAGAAGAAAAAAAGAGAAGAAATAGAAGAGGAAAACAACACCTAAGAAAGGTTAGTATGCTAACTTTTAACTTTCTACTTTAAATGCATGTTTAGCTACTTAAATGAGCTTAGAAACTAAAGAAATGAAATAAAAATGTGTGAGGGACTAAACTGAATTTGGGCCAGCAGGTGATGGGAGTATAATTACATGGTTTGATGGATTTAATTGGGTGTATAAACCTTAGTTAGTTGAATGACTATGGTTAAAGGCATGGAATCAAGTAAATGCAAGAGTTTGTGTAGTTAGGGTTTTGGGACACTTAGGGTTAGAGACCAAAAATGTGAAAAACTTGTAAATGGTGTCTTTGACCTAATGTGAAGTGAGAAATGGTCATTTGTGACCTAATGAAGGGTGTTAGTGGTGTTTGAATTAAAGCCAAATTCGGAGGGAGTGTGGTCATGCTGCTGGCAGCATGACCAAGTCAACTTTGAAGGACCAAAAATGAAAATTTACAAGTCCAATTGGTATGAGACCAATTGGGAATGAAAATAGACACTAAATGACACAATTTTCATTTAGGAAGCATGCCCAAAAAGTGACCAAAACCTAGTGAACAAATTGACCAAACTTGAAAAATCACAGTCTGCCTCTGTACAAACTGACCAAATGAACAGTGTTTGTTCATTTGGTCATAACTTGAGCTAGGCAGGTCTAAATGACCTGAAATTTTACCAGTGGTTAGATGAGATATAGACCTAAAACTTTCATGAAGAACACAAATCCAAATTATGCCATTAACCAAGTCATTTGGCCACCCCAAGTTGGTGACCCAAAACTGCCAGCACCAAAAATTGCCCAGAATTCTGGGTTGAGTCCAATCCGGCAGCCATGGTTCAAATGGCTATAACTTGAGCTACAAAACTCCAATTGGAGTGATTCAAAAAGGAGAATAAACTTAAGACAATAGGGAACATTTTCTATGAAGGAAGTTTTGCCAAATTCTAACAGAAAAGTGACCAATGGAACAGTGCAACCTTAGACACCAAAACTGAAAATTTATCAAATTTGCCTAAAAGACTTAGAATTTGAATAAACAACCAAAACCAACAAATTTAGTGACCAAAATGTGGTATGTGGGTGAAGTTGGAATTCCCATACCTATTAAGCCTTAGAAAGTCAACAATTTGACTTGAATAGTGTAGTGAATAGTAACCCGAAACACAAAATTTCAAGAACATCGAGTTTAGAACGTTAGAGCTAGGTAAAAGTGAAGTTAAATTTATTTTTGGATTTATGCTAAGTTATGGTACTGAAACACTGTAAAATTGTGTGTTTCAGTTGAAAAGAATATCGGGAAAGAACCCGAGGAACCGAGTCAAGCCCAAGAGGCGACTCGCTTGAGGTTTGTGCACAACATCACTATGCTTTAAAATTCATTGATAAAGAGAATGAAATATGCATTTTACTTTTGCTTTGAATTGTTGAAAGTTTATTGTGACCTTATTTATGATGTTTTGATTTAAATTGTGAAAGTTATTGTGTATTTTTGAAATGACAATGTTTAGCAAATTGTTAAGATAAGTTTTGAAACCACAGTGTCATGATCATATATTTGAACACCTCACTAGCACGACTAGTGGGGGTAATTAGTTTCAAATTTTGATTCCTTCTCTAGAGAAGTGTTGAGGTGTGCCAGTAGAAGAGGATGTGAATGGATATCCATATATTTGAGCTAGCTAGCCTTGTGATGTGATTTCTCTTTAGCCTCTAGCTATTGAGATTCTATTTATTTCGAATGGCATGATCTAACTGTGGGTTTTGTGAAATGTGATTTGATACTTCAAAATGAAATTGTTTAGGATTAAAATCTCATAATGCATGATTTGTATTTAATTCTCATGTTCAGTCAAATTTTTGAATAAATGTGATTTAAGTTCTGCATAAAGATTATTTTAGTATGTTGTGCACCACTGAGTCCTAGTACTCAGCGATAGCTTTTATTGCTGTCGTAGATATAGAGACTAGAGGAGCAGCAGACTGAGCTGCTGAGGATTGAGGATTTATCAGCTTGAAGTTATGGGTATAATTTATACCCTGACTGTAAATATTTCTTTTGATGTATGTATTGCACATAAATGTATGGACATGTAAATCGGTCTTGAGCAGTTTGTACAAAGTTTGTATAAAGTTGTAATAAAATTTTAGTTTGGATTTTCTTAATATAGGTTTTGGTATGATGTATATATATAATTTGTTGTCTTTAATGAATGGAAATGTTTTATTTTAATTTGAATGAGATTGATAGATATTATTTTACTGATGATTGAATTTTGGAAATTGAGAAATGTTGACTGTTGAATTTTGAGATTTGAGAAATTATTGAGATTGATTGTGAAATTGAAGTAGTGGTTGAGAAAATTTTTGGAAATGCTTTTTTTTCAGGTATTTGAAGAACTGTTTTCTCAAAATACAAACGAAACTCTGTCAAAATTTTTATAAAATTTGCGGAAAAATAAAATGGGCCAAAAATTTCAACTAGCTTTCAACTTGAATTAAATGTTTTAATACCTATTAGAAAATGCTCACCACTTATCAAAAATAAGAAAATTATTTTAAAATCCCTTATAGGGTACTTAATGAGTTATCGGTAAGTGAAGTTCGGTAGTTCATTAGGTATTCTACGAGATCATGTTATGCCTTACAGAGGGGTAAGGTGTGGCATGACCACTCAAAAAGGATATCAAAAAGAGAAAAAAAAAAGGGAGAGAGAGTACAAATAATGAGAACAATGGGAGTGGGTGATAGAGAAGGCTGTGCCTCTCTCTAGAAATGGTAGCGAAATTTTTTTCTTGCTAAAAGAAACATGTCGTGAACTGATTCCATGGGTCGAACTGGCGCTAGGACATGGGCTAGCATAAAGCCCTCGAGATTCATAGTAAGCCTCACTATTCCCAAATATATAACTAGGACCAAAATCAAGGCCCAACAAGCAAACAAAATAAAATAAAATATTATTAATTTCTTTGGGCCAACCCAACCCAATAACTATCAGAAATCCACTATTAGGAGAGTCTAGCTCAACTACGATACATAACATGTACAAACCATTTAATATAATTAATTGATATAATATATTTATAAACTAGTATCATGGCAGGGTTCTAGTAATTAGGCAAGTAGATAAATAAACAAACAAATAAATGAACACAATAAAAACTATTAAACTAAGAAGCACCGCAACTTGCGGAGGAAAATGCAGGTTACACTTAAAAATAAACTCGCTCCTCCTGTAACCTGAGAGAAAAATATTTGAATAAGAATGAGTGTTCGACTCAGAGAGTAAGATATTGATTTTAAATATAATTTCTATAACTATCTAAATCTAATGCATTCCTAGGTATGAAATGCAACGCGTTCACATAATTCAAATAATTCAACCAATATCCGCACAAAGATAGATTGGAGCACGCATGCACCCATATGTCACTTCAATACATAAATGGGAGTTGATCTCCTATACAACTCTCTTAATCCAATACCTGCCAGTGAGGTCATCTCAAGCCAGACTTTTGCTTAATGATCCAAGTGCGGGAGCCAGTGAGATCAATTCAAAGTCCTGCTCACCCCGACTTATTCATATATAAGAATCGAGTCCCAGCGAGTCAAGCTCCAGCCACAACTACTAGTCCTACTCATATTCATATCCACATTATACTCACGCTAACACATGCACGCACACAGCTCTAAGTTATCTTAAGATGACATCCACAAACAAATTTAATAACATATGCAGCAAAAGAGCATACCTAGCATTAAACTAATTATATACATATATATAAGTGAATGCATGAGCATGCCGTGAATATAAATTAATAATATTAAAATTATAAATAAAATCAATATCAAACCCATAGACTAGTAGACCTAATTGTTGCTGGTCCGACTGGAGAGAAGAAAGGTTAGCCGACACTATCACCTATATAGACACAATGACCTCTATCAATTTACCGACAGAATTAACTAATTAATTTAATTAAAAAAGCCAGAATAATTCCTAATAAAGGTCTTGCAGAAATTTCGGCAGAGTCTCTCCTACAACTGGACCTAACCTCCCAGCAAGAAAATGCAACATAAACACACAGGGCCTCAGGCTCACAATAATAATTATTATGCCCATCCGGGGTCTATAAGAAATCTAATGTAGGTTCAATCTTCCAAACTCTAGCTCGAGTCCTTAACTCCTCTACAGTCCAAATAATTTTTTTTAGCACTTTAAAAATTATGCAAATACTTCTAGAGGTCCTTTACATCTTTATTGTATTAATTAAAGTCATTTTACTTAATTTTACTAAGCTAGAAATATTTTACATATTTAACTAACTAACTTGATCAAAGCACAAACTACACAACTTGAGTTAGGGACTGTCTTTGTAAATTCTGCTACCTGAAACGCATCCAGAATGTCTAAAAATGACTGTAAATATGACTCCTTTCTGGGACAGCCCGCCGAAAACCCAGACCAGGCTGAAAACTCGGTCCCAAGTGTCAGTGAACTATCATCGATCCGATCGCACCTAAACAATGCCTATAATTGTTAATAATTATCATGTAATTATTTTTAATTTATAGGAATTGAAAAGGGTCAAAAATCTCACCAATCGATTTGGACCATCCAATGATCGCCTTTTCAAATGGTGTCCGATCGGAGTGGGGTTGGTCCCATCTCGAATGTCTCAATGCGCTAAGCTCATCGGTGGTCTCAGATCATCATTCCGACGATCGGATCACCGAAAATCTGATTGAAAAGCTTGAAAAAGACCAGTGCCTAAAACGGCCACCAAATCGGGCATGGTTGGTCTCATCTGAAAGTACTCTTCATCAGAAGTCCCTAGCAACTGGAATCACTCCAATCAGATGTCATGATCACCAAATATGAGCATTCAAAGTTTGGAACCCAATTTTCTCCTTATTTTCTCTCTCTTTGCGCAACCACCAATTGTGATGTCCAATTGGAGTGATTCCAATTGCTATGGACTCCTAGTGAAGAGCACTTTCAGATAAGACCAACCATACCAGATTTGGTGGTCGTTTCTTGCACCGGTGAGGAGACAAAAAATGGGTCTTTTCAAGCTTTCTAGTAAGATTTCCGGTGATCTAACCATCAAATCGGCAATTTGATCCTCATATCAGCAATCTGAGACCACCGATGAACTTAGCACATCGAAACCTTTGAGATTAGACCAACATCGCTCCAATCGAACATCATTTGAAAAAGGCGATCATTGGATGGTCCAAATCGATTTGTGAGATTTTCGAGCCTTTTTGTTTTCTCTAAATTAAAAATAATTACATGATAATTATTAACAATTTATGGGCTTTGTTTAGGTGTGATCGGAGCTGCGACAGCTCACCGACACTCGAGATCGAGTTTTCAGCCCGATCTAGGTGTCTGACGGGCTGTCCGAGAAAGGGGTCATATTTACAGCCATTTCTAGCATTTTCAGACGTTCCAGATGCATTTTAGATAGCAGAATTTGCAAAGATAGTCCCTAACTCAAGTTGTGTAATTTGTGCTTTGATTAAGTTAGTTGGTTAAATCTGTAAAATATTCTTGGCTTAGTAAAATTAAGTAAAATGACATTAATTAATACAACAATGATATGAAGGACCTCCAAGAATATTTTCATAACTTTTGAAGTGCTGAAAATAATTATTTGGACTATAGAGGAGTTAGGGACTCAAGTTGAAGTTCGAAAGATTGGACCTAAATTAGGTTTCTTATAGGCCCCGGATGGGCATTATAATTGTTGTTATGGGCCTGGACCTAAATTAGGTTTCTTGTAGGCCCCGGATGGGCATTATAATTGTTGTTGTGGGCCTGAGGCCCTGTGTGCTATTGATGTTGTATTTTCTTGTGGGAGGTTAGGTCCAGTTATAGGTAATACTCTGCCGAAATTTTTGTAAGACCTTAGGAATTATTTATGCTTCTCTAATTAATTAGTTAATTCTGTCAGTAAATTGATAGAGGTCATTGTGTCTGTATAGGTGATCGGTGCCGACTAACCTTTCTTCTCTCTAGCCAAACCAGCTGCAATTGGGTCAACCAGTCTGTGAGTTTGATATTGATTTTATTTGTAATTTCAATATTATTAATTTATATTTAAGACATGCTCATGCATTCACTTATATGTATGTATATAATTAGTTTAATACTAGGCATGCTCCTTTACTACATATGTTATTGAATTTGTTTATGGATATCGCCTTAAGATAACTTGGAGCTCTATGTGTGTGTAGGCGTGAGTATGGTATGGATATGGATATAAGTAGGACCGTTAGTCGTGGCTAGAGCTTGACTCATTGGGATCCAATCCTTATATATGGATAAGTCGAGGTGAGCACTGCTTTAAGTTAATCTCGCTGGCCCCGGCACTTAGATTATTAAGCAAAACTCTGCCTTGAGTTGACCTCGCTGGCAGGTATTGGATTGAGAGAGCTGTACAGGGGATTAGTTCCCATATATGTATTGAGGTGACACATGGATGAGTGCGTGCTCCAATCTATCTTTTGTGCGGATATTGGTTGAATTGTTTGAATTATGTAAACGTGTTGCATTTCATACATAGGAATGCATTAGATTTAGATAGTTATAGAAATTATATTTAAAATCAATATCTTACTCTCTAAGTCAAATGCTCATCCCCATTCAAAAAATTTTCTCTCAGGTTGTAGGAAGAGCGAGTTTATTCTCGAGTCTAACCTGCATTTTCCTCCATAGGTTATGGTGCTTCTTAGTTTAATATTTTTTATTGTGTCCATTTATTTGTTTATTTGTTTATCTACTTGTCTAATTACTAGAACCCCACTGTGGCACTACTTTATGAATATATTATATCAATTAATTATATTAAATAGTTTGTACATGCAGTGTATCAGAGTTGAGCTAGACTCCGCTAGTAGTGAACTTTTGATAGTTATTGGGTTGGGTTTGCCCAAATAAATTTATAATATTTTATTTTATTTTGTTTACATGTTGAGCCTTAATTTTGGTCCTGATTATGGGTTTGGGAATAGTGAGACTTACTACGGGTCTCGGAGATTTTATACTGGCCCAGGTTCTAGCATCGGTCTGGCCCGTGAAATCGGGTCGTGACAAAACAATTTCGGATCCTTTATACACTTATTGATAGTCTCATAATTCTTTAACAATGGAAAATAAAAAAAATAACTTTTGAAGCAAGATGGGAGCAAAATAAAAATTAGTCCAATGAATTGATTCTAAAAGAACATTTCCTTTTTGGTATTTATAATAAAAGATATTCTTCAGTTATTTTTAAACACCAAAATTAAGTTTCCTACCTTAATGATCCTAAGAGCATACTTCTCCATATAAATACAGCGCATTCGGAATAAATTATGATGTATAGTTTGAATCGACTAATAAGAATAAATTTATTATTGAATTTTATAGTATGAGGTATATTTTTAATTGTTATTATTATTAGTCAAAATATGAAAATATGATAAATTAGTGGTGAAATGAGTGAGGAAGAAATTGGAGATTTAAAATGACATGGATAGAAATAATTTCAAAAAATTTATAATTTTTGAATATTAATATAGAACTGCTTTCAAACATAGCAAAATGATAAAAAATGATATATATAATCAAGTTCAACTAGTTTAGGTTTACAATTTAGTTATTGTTGTTGCATAGTACACAAGTAAAATATTTTTTTAGTAAAAAAAAATTAGCATTATTTTAAAATTTTTCTACTTATTAAACACTTGATCTTTTAGAGAGTGTGTTGACTTAACTTCTAAAAAATAGCTTATAGTGCTTATAAGCATTTAGGTCTTATATGTTAATTTAGTTTATAAATTAAAAAATTTATTGCAAATAAGTTAAATATTTTATTTATGACTTGTCAATTTATTTTAAAATTATTATTTATTCAAGTAAAAAATTATATTATGTTAATAATTTTTAAAAATATCTATATTATCCTCATTTTAATAATTAAAACACTTAATTACATATTATTTTTAGTAATTTTAATTAATTAAATTAATTTTAAACACCTTTTTAATTAAATATTTAAATTATTTAAAATTATTTTTAAATAATTTTATCAAACAATTAATTATTTATATTTAATTTGACTCATAAGTTATAAAATATATTTTAAAATAAAAATTAAAAATAAATAATCAAATCAAATACCTTCTAAATTAGATAATTTTTTAGATTAGTTGCAGATTATCTATTGAGTCGCTATATAAAAAGAATTTTGAATCAATATATATGGATTGTGGAAATTTTGGGTCAGCAATCAGCACACTAATTTTTCTAAAAAAGAATTAATTTTTATTATTTTCATTTTGAAAAAAATAATATTGATCGAGTTGACTTCAGTGGGTCGGCTTTTGGATTAGCTTATTGAGTAGTTAGATTGATAATTAATTAAATTCTTTTGTTTTTTTGAATTGTTTGAATTCTGATTTATTTGGGTTTTGTGCAATTTCAAACGAGTTTTACATCGTTTTGGGCTAAATGTATTCGGTTTGGATCAAAATTTGTCACCTTTAAGCTGGAAATATTGTGAAAAATGAAGTAAAAAAAAAAAAAGAAAATCAAAGTGACGTCAACGTTTTTTCATGTCAATTCATATGACAAAGGCCAATAATTTATTTAATTAATGATCTATTAGTTTTTTTTTAATTAAATTATAAAAATTAAATAAGTAATAATAAAAATTGAAAGTTCCATTAAATTTTTAAATAAAACTTGCATGCTTATTATTATTATTATTTAAGAAGTAGAATCATCATTAGTCGTTTCAATTTAATTTTAAAAAAAAAAGGTAAAAATTAAATAAGTTAAATTTATTGTGATCTAAATTAAAATAAATAAAATTTGAGAGAAAACTACATCAAATTAAACTGATCTAGTAAATTTATTTTTAGATTCATTTTAGACTTAATTTTAAATATATTTTTAATTTTAAATCTTATTTAATGTACCTAATAATAATAATTAATTATTAAATTATTCAGTTGAATTTTATTGATTTTTTCTTAGAAAATTGTATCAAACTAAAAAAAAATAAATTCTTAAAATTAAAAATAAATCGAACTGATTTATAAAAAAATTAAATTGGTTTGATATTGGGCTTAGAGTCCAAAACCAGTAGATCAACATACAGTATTATCAACGTTCCCAGTGTGAGCTCCCCTCCATAAAACTTGAAAATGAGTGGCAACAAAATTTTGTAACTTACTTTATTCCCGACTCAATATTTTAAAATATGGTGATGCGCATAAAATTAACATAAAGACAATCAACTTTCCTAACTACACAAATAAAAATAAATTTACTCATAATATATATATATATATATAGAGAGAGAGAGAGGAAAGTTTTATCCAAAAATTTGCAGCGGCTACCAATAATTTTTGAAAATAATTTATTCATAATCTCATATCTTGTTTGAAAATAATTTTTAAAGTAATGTTTAGTATTTTGATAAAAATCAAAATATTATTTTTTTTATTTATATTTTTTAGTGACATAAGTATTTATATTAGTGTTTAGACGTTAAGAGAATGAATTATGAACTATTACTCTCTTAGCTTTTAAGGTAATATTTAGCATTTTAATTAGAATAAAAAAAATAATATTATTATTTTTATATTTAGACTCCATTTGTTTAACAGAAAATAACTTGTATTAAAAATATTTTTCAAAAAATTATTTTTCATGAAAATATTTTTCGTTGTTTAATTATAATGTTAAATTAATGATATTTATTTATTTTATGTATGTATAAGTGTATTCACATTTTAATAAGATTTTTAAAATTTAGAAAACAGAAAATGACTTTTCTTAAAAATGACTTAGTTTTCTTTTGATCAGGAAAATATTTTTTATTGATCAATTTTTCTGAGTGCTCCCAAACACCAGAAAATACGGAAAATATTTTTTCGTGAAACAAATGGAGCCTTAATAGCTAATCTAACAATTATTTTATCAAACATTTTTTATTTAAATCACCATATAAACAACTAATCAATAACAGTTAATATCTAACAGCTAATAGTTAATAAAACAGTTGACAACTATTAAAATTGCTAACAATTACTAGAACAACTAATATTGTTAAATATACTTATTAACTATTAGTAGTTAGCTATTTATACTGTTGTTTAAAGTAAAAATATTCTGTAAAAATAACTTTTTGATTACCAGCTGTTAAAACGTAAAAATAGTGATATTATATATATATAAGTCAAAATACTAAACACCATGGAGAGGTAATGTTTCATGATCTATCCTCTCAACTTCTAAACACTAGTATGAATACTTATGTTACCGAACAATATAAAAATATAAATAGGAGAGGAGGCAGTATTTTGACCCTAGTCAAAATAATAAATACTACCTTAAAAGCTGTTATTGAATATATCCAATATTTAACTGTTAATAGCTAGTAAAACAGCTGACAACTATTAAAATAGGTGCCTGCTACTAAAATAGTTAGTATTACTGAGTAAACTTATATATATATATATATATATATAATTTTAGCAACCACTAGACAAAAAAAAAAAAAATAGCAACCGACCGAATTGATTGCTAATTCATTAAAATTGGTTGTTAATCAATTTAGCAACCGATTCAATTGGTTGCGATGAGGTTAGTTGTAAATAGCAACTGATAACTAAATCGGTTGCAAATAGTAGCTGATATTCAAGTCAATTGCTAAATTAATTAAATTTAAAAAAAATAAAAATTTTAGTAAAAAACTGAAATCGGCTAATAACAACCGAAACATAATCAGTTACAAAAAATTTGGTGCCTTTAATTTTATAATTTTGCAATCATTTTGTGAATCATTTGCTATTTGCAACTAATTTAGCAACTGAAAAGTCGGTTGCTAATTTCGAAAAAAATTATATAAAAAAATACATTTGCAAATAATAAATAAAAATTCAAATAAATAATTTTTTTTAAAAAAAGACTAAAATAATAAATTATTAATGAAAAATTAGTCCTAATATAATATAAAAATATTATAAAAATTACTAATAATATATATATATATATATATATATATATATATATATATATATATATATATATATATATATAACAAAGAAGTTACTAAAAATTAATACTACAAATAATTTACTAACAAAAAAAATATATTTGTAAAAAAAATTTTATTTTAAAAAAGATGAGAAAGAAAAATTATGATACTCAACTCAACTCAACTCAACTCAACTAAGCTTTTATTCTAAAAATTTATTGAAGTCGGCTATATGGATTCTCTTTCTCCACTCTAAATGATTTTGGGCTAAATTCTCGAAAATGTGTAATGCTTTTAGGTCATATTATACTATTCTCCTCGAAGTCAGTTTAGGTCTACTTCTTCTTTTCTTTTTATCCTCTAACACAATGTACTTTACTTGTTCAACTGGAGCCTTCAAATATCTACGCTTCACATGACCAAACCATCTCAATCTTCCTTCTCTCATCTTATTCTCAATTGGTACCACTCTTACCTTTTCTCTAATACTCTTATTCCAGACTTCAACTAATCTAGTATGGCCACTCATCCACCTTAACTGTAACATCCCTTGCGGAAAAGGGAAGGTCTAGGCTGAAACGGTCCTCTAAGAGGGTAAGGCTAGCTGGTGCCCTTCTCTAAATGGGGGGCAGGAATGAATTGAATCATACATTAAAATTGGAGAAACTAATCACTAGAGGAGCCTTTTGGTGGAATGACCTGGAGAGTTGGAAGAACTCTGGGGTTAAGCATGCTCGCTTAAGAGAAATCCTAGGATGGGTGACCTCTTGAGAAGTTCTCCATTCCACCTATGGGACAAAACTATGATGCTTAGGATAGGGTGGGCCAAAGTGGACAATTCCTCTAGTGGTTGGAGCCGAGGTGTTACAGATGGTATCAAAGCCGAACCCCCTCTAGTAGATGTGTGGTTCGAGGATGAACCAGGCAGAAGCTGGTGGGCTTGTAACATCCCTTGCGGAAAGGAAAGGTCTAGGCTGAAGCGGTCCTCTAGGAGGGTAAGGCTCGCTGGTGCCCTTGTCCAAATGGGGGGTAGGACTGAATTGAATCATACATTGAAATGGGGGAAACTAATCACTAGATGCGCCTTTTGGTGGAATGACATAGAGAGTTGGAAAAACTCTAGGGTTAAGCGTGCTCGCTTAAGAAAAATCCTAGGATGGGTGACCTCCTGGGAAGTTCTCCATTCCACCGATGGGACAAAACCGTGAGGCTCAGGATATGGTGAGCCAAAGTGGACAATTCCTCTAGTGGTTGGAGCCGGGGTGTTGGAGAATATAACAACCCAATTTTTCTAATAAATATATTTTTATTTTTCTTTTATTGAGCTAATAATCTATTAATATTTTATTCATGAATTTAAATTAATATTTTCACAATGGTAATTTTGGTTAAATGGGTATTATTTTTTTTCATATTATTATTATTATTATTATTATTATTATTATTATTATTATTATTATTATCATTGTTGTTTTAATTGAAAACTAAAATTTCAAAGAATTAAAAATTTGGACTTAAGTGAATAACTTTTGAAACTTTAGGGACTAGCTATGTAATTAAAAGAAAAAAAAAAACTCAAAAATCAAAATCGTGACCACCCCCACCCCGCCCCTCTCCTGTGTCACTCCCTCTCCCTCAATTTCTCCCTCTTGTTTTTGGCCAACTGCGGCTGAGTCTTGGCGAGGCACCGGTGGGACTCCCCCACCTCAGACGACGTCAGGCAGCGGCAGCCAACGACATTAGGCTGCAGGGAGGAAGAGAGAGAGAAAGAAGAGAGAGAAGGAAAAGAAGAGAGAGAGAGAGAGAGAGAGAGAGAGAGAGAGAGACAGATTCAGGCCATTTTTCGGCCGATTCCGGCCACCAACGCTGGATATCCAAGCTGCCCTCAACTCCCCATGAACCCAGCTCCGTTTCTCAACTAGCCATACCCGGAATGATAAAGTTTTCGATGAGAAAAGAAGAGAGAGAAAGAGGAGAGAGAAAGTGATGGCAGTGGCTTTTTTGCCATTTTCTCGGCGATTCGACCATGGGATCAAAAATCCGAGACCACCAATAGAATGGCAAAATCTTCAAGATAGGACTGGACCCACTCCGATCAAATACCGCTTGAAAAAGGCGATCATCGGACGGTCCAAATCGCTTAATGAGAATTTCGAGCTTTTTTAACTCTAAAAATTTTAGAAATAATTTTATGATAATTATTGAAAATTTTTGGGCATCATGCAGGTGCGATCGGATCGATAATAGCTCACTGGTGCCCAGGACTGGGTTTTCGGGTAGACCCGGCTGTCTAATGGCCCGTCCCGGAACCTAGTCAATATTATAGTCGATTCTAGCATTTTCAGACATTTTGAATGCGTTCCAGGTATTAGATTTGGCATAGGTAAACTCGAACTCTAAGTTATTCATTTTTGCTTAATAGAGGGTTGAGGATAAAAATCCATAAAATATTCGTGGGTTATTAGAAAATTATAATTCCTTTTGTATCAGCTTAATAATATTGCTAACGACCACAGGACAAAATTTTAGAATTTTTAGAGCTCATTTGGGTAGTTTTTTGCAAAAAGGGTTAATTATAGGGATTAAATGGTAGTTTTCTAAATTGTGGTTGTTGACTGTTTGGGTGGGCCCAGAAGGGGCCTTGTGTTGTGATTGAGTTGTGGTTGTGTGACTTGTGGATAAAGAAGTGTCTTTTGAACCTTTTTGTAGGTTGGATAGGTTCTAGGTATACGGGAAATTCTGTCAGATTTTCAACACGATTTAGAGTATCTTTGGTTCTTTTTAAAGTTGTATTGAGTCAATAATATTATATCATTGTAATATAATTATCAGGTGAGCTGGGATAGTATTCCTCCTCCACTCAGCCGCCACAGTGACCTCGGTTCACATTTGTGAGTAAAATATTAATTTTGATTATAATTCAATATTATTATATGTTCAGACATGTCCATGCATTACTTATAAATATATATTTATGTAGTTAAATACTAGGCACATTTTATATTGCATTTTTATTTGATGAAATATTATGGATGTTATTTTATGGTAATTTAGAGTAATGTGCGTGTGGTGTGTGATATTGGATATGGACATGACGGGTAGATGCGGCTGGAGCTTGACTCACTGGGACCCGATCTTTTTATGGATAAGTCAGGGTAGGGGTAGGCACGGCTAGAGATGATCTCGCTGGCCTCCGCATTTAGTCTATTAAGCGAAAGTCTGACTTGAGATGTACTCGCTAGCAGAGGTTGGATTAAGAGAGCTGTGTAGGGGATCAGCTCCCATATATGTACTGTTTGAATATTATATGGGTGTGTGAGTGCTCCAAATTAACTTTTTATTGTTTATGATGTGATTTGTGTCAAAATTATAAAGTTGTTACATTCCACTCTTTAGGAAGCATTAGCTTTAGATAGCTATAGAAATTATACTTAAAATTGGTATTTTACTCTCTGAGTCGAACGCTCACTCCTGTTCACCTATTTTTTCAGGCTACAGGAGGAGTTCTTTTTTTAGAGTAACATGCTTTCTTCCTCGCAGGTTTAACATTAGTTATTTATTATTTTATTATTTTATAAATTTGAAATCTAGAACTCTGCATGTGTTGGCAGTAGTATGGGCCTTGTTGGATACTATATTAATTTAAGTTTTTGATATTAATAAATGAAATTTTTATGATATTTTTATAGTTTATAATTAATTGATTCAGGGTTGAGCTGGGCTCCCCTGGCTTTAGATTTTAATAGTTATTGGGTTGGGTTGACCCGAATAAAATATAATATAATATTTTATCTTATTTTAATTGCATGATGGGCCTTAATTTTGGGCCCTGATTATGGATGTGAGATTAGTAAGGCTTACTATGGGCCTCGGAGGCTTTATGCCGACCAAAGTCCTAGTGCCGGTCTAGCCTATGGGTTCGGGTCGTGACATTAACATTTTCATCTCCGTAACTCTTATCTCAGACACATACGACTCCTTCATTGCCCAACAATTACTATCATATAATATGGTCGATCATGTAGCTGTGCAGTAAAATTTTCCTTTCAACTTATTGGGAATCTTGCAACACATAAAACTCCCGTGGCACGTCTCCACTTTAACCATCTGACTTTAATCCTATGACTAACATTCTTCTCATATCTTCCATCTACTTGAAGGATTGAGCGAAGATATTTAAAGTGATTACTCTGAGGCAATACTACTCCATCCAAACTAACTCATTCCCTATAACCAGTTCGGCCTTCACTAAACTTACAGTGTATGTATTTTGTCTTTGTTCTACTTAACTTAAAGCCCTTTGACTCTAGAGTACTTCTCCAAAGCTCTAGCTTTCTATTGACTCCTTCTCGCGTCTCATCTATCAGAACTATATCATCCACAAACATCATGCATTAAGGGATACTTTCTTGTATATGTTTCGTCAATTCATCTAGAACTAATGTAAAAAGGTAATGGCTTACAGCTGAACCTTAGTATAATCCAACTGAGATAGGAAAATCTCTTGTGTCCCCTCCCACTGTGCAAGAAATAAAAATATGATAAAGAAGAAAAAAGATGATGAAAAAAAAGATGAGAAAAAAATGATAAAAAATAAAATAAATGAGAAAGAAAAAGATGATGAAGAAAATATGTTAGAAAGGAAAAAAAAAAAAAAGAACAAAACGTATGAGA
Organism: Hevea brasiliensis; assembly: GCF_030052815.1. Classification (NCBI taxonomy): domain Eukaryota; kingdom Viridiplantae; phylum Streptophyta; class Magnoliopsida; order Malpighiales; family Euphorbiaceae; genus Hevea; species Hevea brasiliensis. The sequence continues at coordinate 93,501,645 of NC_079493.1, forward strand.
ATGAAAAAAAAAATTATGAAGAAAATGAGAAAAAAGGGAAGAAAGAGAGAAAAAAAAAAGGTAGTGTGGAAAAAAAATGAGTAGTGAGAAAAGAAAATGAGTAGTAGTTTATATAAGCAAATTAGTAACTGATTATTATTTGCTAATTTCTTTTAAAAATTGGGTGGAAATTTTGAGAGGAAAATTTTGCAACCGATTTACAATTGGTTGCAAATAGCAGCCGATTTCAATCTATTGTAAAAATTGATAATTGGTTGTAAATAAAAAAAAATAGGCTGAAATTTTAGGTAGGAAAAATCCGATTTCAAAAATTAATTGTTGTTAGTAACCAATTCGAAAATTGGTTACAAATTAAAATAAAAAAAAATGGACAGGAATATTTTAGAAGAAAAAATCAATTACAAAATAGATTGTTAATAATAATTGATTTTAATCAGTTTTAAAAATTGATTGCTATTAGCAACCGATTTGCAAATCAGTTGCAAATCAAAAAAAGAAAACAAAAAATTAGACAAAAATTTTTGGAAGGAAAAAATTGATTACTATTAGCAACCAATTCGCAAATCGGTTGCAAATAAAAAAAAAAAGAAAACCAAAAATTAGATGGGAATTTTTGAGGGAAAAAATTTTGTAATTGATTTGAAATTATTTATAAAAATTGATTACTATTAGTAATCGATAAGAAATCAGCTGCAAATAACAATTGACTTAACAACCAATTGCAAATTAGTTGTTATTAACAACTAATTTTTACAAAAGATTGCAAATCGGTTGTTAACTTTGGAGCCAATTAAAATAATTATTTAATTTAATAATCGATTCCCTAAACTAATTGCTGTTAGCAATAAATTTTAAAATCGGTTGCTATTAACAATAAATTTTGACAATTGATTTCTTAATTAGTTGTTGATAGCAATCGATTTTAAAATTAGTTTCTAATTATATATTTAAGATTTTTCTAATATCGATTAACAACTGATTTAGCAATCAATTATAAATCGATTATTAATAACAATCAATTTTAGCAACTAATTATAAATTAATTGTTAATAACAATCATTTTATCAATCGATTTTTAAATCGGTTGTTAAATTTTTAAAAATTAACTATTTTACTAAAAAAATTAAATTACGAATTGATTATAAAATTAATTACTAATAACAATCAATTTCAATTAATTGTAATAATTAATTATAAAATTGATTATTTTTTTAATGGACTATTGTTACTGTCATAATCGTAACGACCCGCACTATCTTGCGGAACTTATGACAGAGAATATGAAAGTGCTTGAGTTAATTGAAAGGAAACCATAATATTTCTCTGACTAAAGAAATGAAAAATGATAACCCAATGTTTCCAATCATACAATCATGATTTTGGTTGTCAACTATTGAAAATTACAACTGCAATGGTCCCGGGCACTCCAGATGAAATGTCTTCACAATGACTGAAAGAAGATGTAGGTGCCTACTTTATGACAGTTTCCTTCTTAAGCCAGAAAACTCTTTATTAAAGAAAAATTAATTCTTAAATCTTTTCACGGATGTGTCTGCCGATTACAATTTTTGAATACTTTCTTTACAATATTTAAAAGAATTTTTTCTGTATATAATTTCAGCAATCACTAAAAAAAAAAAATAGCAATCGACTGAAGTGATTGCTAATTGATTTAACAACTGATTCAGTCGATTGTAATGAAACTGATTATAAAATAGTTATTAATTAATTAAATTTAAAAGAATAGAAATTTTAGTTAAAAACCGAAATCGGCTAACAGCAATCGAAACATAATCAATTATAAAAAATTTAGTATCTTTAATTTTATAACTATTTTATAAATCAATTACTATTTACAACTAATTTAGTAACTAAAAAGTTCATTGCTAATTTTAAAAAAAAAATTATATAAAAAAATGCATTTGCAAATAATAAATAAAAAAATCAAATAAATAAAATTTAAAAAAATACTAAAATAATAAATTATTAATGAAAAATTAGTACTATTATAATATAAAAAATTTATAATATAAAAATATTATAAAAATTACTAATAATAATTATTATAAAAAATTTTAACAAAAAATTAAATATAAAAAATATTTATAACATAAATTAGTAAAAAAAATTACCATATATATATATATATATATTTATTTATTTAACAAAAAAGTTTCTAAAAATTAATACTACAAATAATTTACTAATATAAAGAATATATTTATAAAAAAAATTTTTATGTACAAAAAACAAATTAAATAAAAAAAATGAGAAAGAAAAATATGATAAAGAAGAAAAAAGATGATAAAAAAATAGATGAGAAAGAAAAAATTAATGAAAAATAAAACTGTTGAGAAAGAGAAATATGACGAAGAAAATATGTTAGAAAGGAAAAAAATAATAATAAAACATATGAAAACAAAAAAAAAATATGAAGAAAATGAGAAAAAGGAAAGAAAGAGAGAGAAAAAGAAAAAGGTAGTATAGAAAGAAAATGAGTAGTGGGAAAGAAAATGAGTAGTGGTTTATGTCACACCTTACTTCTACGTAAAGTATAATATGCTCCCATAGTACACCTAATAAGTTATCGTACTTCACCTACCGATAACCCATTAAATATATTACAAGGGATTTTTAAATTATTTCCGATTATTTGTATAGTGGTGAGAATATTGAATATTTATTAAAAAGCCTTTAATTGAAATTTTGATCATGGATCAAATCCTCGATTAAAATCTGGTGTTACGAAATTTTTTTAAAATTTTGGCCGAATGCTGGCTGTATTTTGAGAAAACAGTTCTTCAAAACCTGAAAAGAAAAACATTTCCAATATGTTTGCTCCACCACAACTCCAATAAACTCAATTTCATCTCCCAATTCAATACAATCACCTCAATTCAATTTTCAAGCCATACTTTTCATAAGGAAAACCTTACATGGATTTCAAAACTCAGGAAGAAATTTGAATATCATACTCATTAAGGTAATAAAATTAATATTATAACAATATACAGGTAAATAAAATCTCAAATTAATATTACCATAATTTGTATTTTAATTATATATCCAAAATAATATTACAAAAGTTCTTGTGCAACGGCTCAAATAAATTACATACATATAATTACATGCATACATCAAAATCTAACATACAAGGGTATACCTATGATATACCCGGAGCTAATCCCAATGAGTCTTCAAGGAATCTTACTTAGCTGCTCTATAGTCCTTTTACCGGCGATAGCATACAAAGCTATCGTTGAGTGGTGAACTCAATGGTGCACAACTATAATTTAAAGTATATATAAAAATATATATATAGTGACAATTCAGAACAAAAATTAGAAATGTTAATTTCTTCAAAAATTATAAAATCAAGTCAATATTTTCAATGGTGCAAATCAAATAATTAAGTGATCTTAGTCAATAATTAAAATTTTTCCAATCGTAATTGGTCATTTGAAACAATTCCATCAACTATGAAAATAGTTATTATAAAATAAATAGTCTCTTTCAAATCAATTTTACTCAAATAACAGTTTAAAATCACTATTTCTTACTTTCCAAAATCATTCTTTGTCTCACTAACTATGCCGGACTAATCCGTAAGGGCCATCTTCAAAGCGATTCTAACTCCCTATGGTCGGGGAGGTCGAATCGTGCACATTACAACACCACAACAATGTAACTTCCGAAAGGGCCATGTTTATCAATGATCTAACCTCTTATATGAGGAAGATCACAATGTGCACAATTTTACTCAAATAACAGTTTAAAATCACCATTTCTTACTTTGCAAAATTATTCTTTATCTCACTAACTATGCCGGACTAATTTGTAAGGGCCATCTTCAAAGCGATTCTAACTCCCTATGGTTGGGGAGGTCGAATCGTGCACATTACAACACCACAACAATGTAACTTCCGAAAGGGCCATGTTTATCAGTGATCTAACCTCTTATATGAGGAAGATCAAAATGTGCACATACCATGGTAATCAAAACAAAGCTAACTCCAGTATCTCCTCAACAAATGAGGGACGGGTAATAACCTAGTCAAGCATCTATAGTGAGATATAAAATATATCATGAATCTCTTTGTCCTTTTTGTGAGCATAAATCACAATACAATTCAATTCAAAGTCAATTCCAAAATCCAGTAATTTTTTTATGCCCATCACAATTCAAAACATATTTAATCCATTTCCCATGTTAAGTATAAATCATTTTTCAAATCAAATTTTCCATGTAAACCATGTAAACGTATTTCAACCAAAATTTTTCCGAAGCCAGTTTCATTCAATTCATAACAAAATAAAATCATAATTAATTTCATTTTCCAAAACTAAAACTCATTCATACCATAACACATTTCAATAATCATTGAAATAAATTCAATAATCGGTAAACATAATACATAAAGAAACTAAAATCATTTAATCAAATAAAATTTGCAAAACATGAACAATTTAAAACTAGTTGTGCACAAACCTTTTTTGTTGACTCAATTTACTCAAATTTTCTTTTCTCTTTCGAAGATCCCTTTCTATCTGAAACACATAAATTTAAAGTGATTCAGTATACATTTCTAATAATTAAATTCTAACAATTTCTTTGCAGACTTATCCTACTCATTACAGTTTATAAATTTGGGCCTTTGCATTTTTGTGTATAGTGGCACTATTCATGGCACTATTTAAGTCAAAATGTTGACTTTTCCACACTTAATAGGTTTATTAATTCTAATTGCACCTATATACCACAATTTGGGTGTCAATTTTGTTGGCATTGATTGCCAATTCAATTTCTAATTTCCCTAGGCGTAAATCCAAAAAGTCAGTTTTGGGTTACTGTTTTCTACTATTCTATTGGTTTGGTTACTGTAGAAATTTGGCTAAGTGTCATTCATCAAAGTTGTTCCTTAATGTCTTAGCTTTAATTCTCTTTTTGAATCACTCCATTTTGAGTTTTGTAGCTCAAGTTATGCCCATTTTTCTAAGGCTGGCCGGATTGGTCCAAACCCAAATTCTGGGTACCAAATTTGATTCTGGTACTTTTGAGCAACCAACTTTGGTTGACAATTTGACTTGGTTATGGGCAGAATTTGAGTTTGTATTCTTCATGAAAGTTATAGTACTATATCATAGCTTTCTAATGGTTCAAAAATCAGGTCATTTGGACCTACCAAGACCAAGTTATGACCAAATGAATAAACACTGTTCATTTGGTCATTTCTGTACAGTAGCAGTGTGCCTTACCCGGATTTGACCTAATTATACACCACTTTGTGTTCAGTTTTAGGGCAAGGTTTCTTCACCAAAATTGTTGCATTATGTCTTAATTTTCATTTCCAATTGCCCTCAGAATAATTGGAGTAACCAATTTCTAGTTATACCTATTTGAATGGGTAAGGGTCAAGCTATCTAGAATTGAACATTACACATTCACAATCCCATTTCAATTCTAACTATTCAAACACATTCTAAATTACACCAATTAACCATTTTAAACCTCACTTAGGTCAAAGTATATCAATTTACCAAATTCTCAAATTTTCTCCCTAAAACCCTAAGGGTCAAAACCCTAATTCACTAATTGTTACAATTGATAAAATTGAAGTATACTAATAAACTATTCTTACTCATCTAAGCATAAAGACACCTTTAATTATATTAGAACACTTCAATTCCCCTTAAGTGCCAAGCCAACCGAAATTTCTCCCTCTCCCAAATCATGCAAATTTTCAATTTTCTTCATGTAATTCCATCAAAACTAACTTAATTTCAATCAATTTTCACTAAGGAAGAAGATTAAATTACTTACCTCACTTGAGCTCTTCAAATCTTCCAATTCTCCTCCAATTTCTCCACTTTCTTTCTCCAATCTTCTTCTCAAGGCATAATAACAATTTTTAACTAAGGGATTTAGGGGGTTTATGGTTAAAATTAGGGTTTAGAAAGCTTGAAAATAAGCTTTCATGTTGGAAATGGAAAAGATGAGAGAGGAACAAGAGAGAGAGGGGGCGGAACACTTCTAAGGAAGACGACCAAAATTATTATTTTTTTATTTTCATTTTATGCATATTTATCCAAAATTTGACTTAGTCAAATTAAGTAATTAAATTAAAATTAATTATGAAGTCATGCATAATGTCATGGGAGTGATGTCATTAATCCTTATTTTCTTTTCTTTTCTTTTTCCTTTCTTTTTTTCCTCAATTCTTCAATTTAATTATATATTTCACAATTTTAATTTCTCATATTTTATTGGACAGTTAGGTCATGAGTCACCTCTAGGGGTGAATTGACCAATTTGCCCCTTGCTGGACTAATCCGATTTACTAATAATTCTGTATTTCTTTTGGAACCTTGATCTAATTATTTGATCTACTTATCAACTCTTTTATGTGATTTTCTCTTTTTCACTAGCTTCGCAATTTTTCCTAGGACTGTGATGTCACAATGCCTCATACGAAATTATGGTTATAACTAATCTTGCAATCACTTCCCGGTGCGTTACCCATCGCTGTGACCTCTGGCTCATTTAACTTTTTATGTTCTATTTTTCTGATCTGTAATTAACCTTTGAGTAATCACTATTAATTTTTATTCTGGGCTTTTCTAGGTGACTTAAATATGATTCTAATCCTCTTAATTATCCGGACCGACACTGGTCACCGGAATAGTGATTTGCACAGGACTATGCATGGAGTGGTGTCACAATTCTCCTCCCCCCCCTTAAAAGAAATTTCATCCTCGAAATTTTGCCCATTGTCAGTCATTAAACATCCGTATGTGTTGTTTTCTCATGTCTCACATTTCTGTGTTGCTTCATAGTCTGAATAATGGTCCATAATACTTTACCCAATGTATTCGTTTATTTCTTACTAGTTTCGTCTCATGTGTGAACATCCTAATGAGTTCTCCATACTACTTACTTTAACTTGAATTAGGGACAACAAAGGTTGATCCTTATCCCACAATTTTGAGCTCCATGGTTGGGCTCTTACCACTGTCATAAGTTAACTTACTTCGAAGCTCGCGCTTCTATGTGTTTATGCTATAATAAATATTTTTCCTAATGTCATTCCTTTACCATCCTCATCCTTACTTTTCTATTTACTTCTTTTTCCATTCCACAAATTAACTTTGATTATTTCATTCCGCAGTCTTATTTTCTTCCTTGGCTCGACTGTTGAGTCAAAATTTAGTACCTCTTAACATTTCTAATAAATTCACTATACTTTAATATTACTCTGTTTTGGTCCTCTGACCATTCTAGTCAGCACTCTCTCACTGATATTCATAAAGTTTCTTTATTACATTTGCACCAACTATTCAAATTTTTACTTCCACATCCTTTTTATTTATTGATATTCTATAGTTTATTTTTCACTGATTTGAAATTAGTGTCTTCCTTTCTACTTAACTATAAACTAGCCTCTAATATCTTAAGAAGGGGATCTACAAAACTCTCATTTTTCTCTTGTCATATACCAGTCATAATCTAGTCATTATGGTCCACACAATAGAATTGTGCTCTTTCTAAGAAATACCTGGCGAATTATTTCTTATCCCATCCTTGTCTCAATTGGAACATCATTTCGCAATCATTTTGTAAGTTATAATTATCATCCATAGCATCCTGTCTCATTCAGGGAAACAAAATTTTTCTTTGTGCCGTGTTGTTATACTATTATAATATTATTTTTCGCTAGACTTTAGGTGAAGAATCCATAACAATACCAAAATAATTATAACCCTGTATCCGAGACCGGATGACCTTGCCCTATCAATGTTATCTTTAATTTATGACTATACTAAAATCTATAGTCGTATAGAAATTCTTGACGTATCGTCATTCGGGTTAGATAACTGAGTCAATGACTCTAGCTATCTTATAACTCTAACCTTTCGATCTTCTAACTTTAGAGTTTTAAATCCCTAAGTAGGATTTTCAAACTCATTTCCAATAATAAAATTCTGTACTGGCATAATTATACCAAAACAGATGCCGTTTGTAACTATTCTTATCTTGGTGTACTATCGAGTAGTACATAGCTCTACACAATAATCTCAAGTCAGTACTGTAATCTGCAGCTTATAGTACAAATAATAAGAATATTGCATAGTTACTGCGATACATCCTCAATAGATCAAACTTTCCTATATCTTATCCTTCTCAAATTCACTAATATTCGAAACTTACGTTGATTATAATATCCATTGATAATTACTAACAGTAACATCTTTGCTCTCATCTAGAGCAATTATATTACTGTAACTTACTTTTAGGTCCTCATACCTTATATTAAGTAGGCTCACTAATTAACTTTATAAATTATTGTATGCTAGCAAATACTTTTCGCTGACTAACTCTTCCAAAACTAATTTCACTTATTATCGTAGTTTTTATCTTAAAGAACTATTCACTAATACATCAAAATTTATTCCCATATAAAGGAATAGCAACAGAACATATAATTCTAACACTAACATACAAATAAGTAGTGCTGGGATCAAATAATAATTAGTTGTTTCTTCCAAAATAAAGAACTTACCAGCAGCTACATCTGAAGTTTCTGCTCTTTCACCCTGGCACATAGTGGACGCTCTGATTGATGCGCTACTATGTTCGGGTTGATTCGCTGTGCTATGATTGCGAGGAATACCAACTCTATTTCTATCTCAGCCCTGATCGACTGTCTATGAACTTCGGAGAGTATATCGATGTGCTCTAATACAATCTCTAGCGAAGTGTCCGCGTTCACCACAATTATAGCAGGCTCTAGTGGCCTTACGATAAGTGGCCCTATGTAACTTGCCACATACATTACAGACACGAATAGGGCAGGAACTTCTGGTTCTTTGACTACTGATTCTCAATTGCTTCTGCCATGAAGATCCGTCTCTATCATATCCATGAGCTCGGGGTCCTTCAAATTCTTTTCTCTTCCCAAATTACTACTCGAACTCTGACCCATAGGTTTCTCACTCTTCTCTATTTCATGTTGCCCTTGTGGAGGTTAGGTCTATACTTGGGCTTGGGCTGACAGACTATCAGCCATTTATTGAAAGAAGGTGGCCAGTTGTTGGGCCATTTGCTCAGTAATTTGTACCGGTGGAACTGGTACAATCGGGCCTTTGACACACTGAGGAGCAGGGGCCTCACCTTGTACTTCTGCCGTCACAGACTGTTCAATTGTCTCATCATTCTCTTCCATATCTTTTCATAGGATTTTCTATTTCCTGTACAACCAACACAAGGAGATTTCTCCTCGTCAGTTCATATTTATGATGTAAATATACTATATGTATCAAACATCCGAGCAATTGTACTTACCGACAACATATTTCAAATTCACAATTCAAATTTTACTTTAAAACTTGTTCTGATACCACTAAATATGTCACACCTTACTCCTCTGTGAGGCATAACATGCTCCCGTAGTACACCTAATGAATTACCATACTTCGCCTACCAGTAACCCATTAAATATACTATAAGAGATTTTAAAATAATTTTCAATCATTTTTATAGTGGTGAGAACGTTGAATATTTATTAAAAAGCCTTTAATTGAAATTTTGGTCATGGATCAAATCCTCGATTAAAATCTGGTGTTACGAAATTTTTTTAAAATTTTGGCAGAGTGCCGGCTGTATTTTGAGAAAACAGTTCTTCAAAACCTGAAAAGAAAAAACTTTTCCAATATGTTCCACAACTCCAATAAACTCAATTTCATCTCCCAATTCAATACAATCAACTCAATTCAATTTTCAAGCCATACTTTTCATAAGGAAAACCTTACATGGATTTCAAAACTCAGGAAGAAATTTGAATATCATACTCATTAGGGTAATAAAATTAATATTACAATAATATACAGGTAAATAAAATCTCAAATTAATATTACCATAATTTGCATTTTAATTACATACCCAAAATAATATTACAAAAGTTCTTGTGCAACTGCTCAAATAAATTACATACATATAATTACAAGCATACATCAAAATCTAACGTACAAGGGTATACCTATGATATACCCGGAGCTAATCCCAATGAGTCTTCAAGGAATATTACTCAGCTGCTCTATAGTCCTTTCACCTGCGACAGTATACAAAGCTATCGTTGAGTGGTGAACTCAGTGGTATACAACTATAATTTAAAGTATATATAAAAAATATATACAGTGACAATTCAGAACAAAAATTGGAAATGTTGATTTCTTCAAAAATCGTAAAATCAAGTCAATATTTTCAATAGGACAAATCAAACAATTAAGTGACCATAGTCAATAATTAAAATTTTTTCAATCGTAATTGGTCATTTGAAACAATTCCATCATCTATGAAAATAGTTATAACAAAACAAATAGTCTCTTTCAAATCAATTTTACTCAAATAACAGTTTAAAATCACCATTTCTCACTTTTCAAAACTATTTTTTATCTCACTAACTATGCCGGACTAATCCGTAAGGGCCATCTTCAAAGCGATTCTAACTCCCTATGGTCGGAGAGGTCGAATCATGCACATTACAACACCACAAAAATATAACTTTCGAAAGGGCCATGTTTATCAGTGATCTTACCTCTTATATGAGGAAGATCAAAATGTGCACATACCATGGTAATCAAAACAAAGCTAACTCCAGTATCTCCTCAACAAATGAGGGACGGGTAATAACCTAGTCAAGCATCTATAGTGAGATATAAAACACATCATGAATCTCTTTGTCCTTTTTGTGAGCATAAATCACAATACAATTCAATTCAAAGTCAATTCCAAAATCTAGTAATTTTTTTATGCCCATCACAATTCAAAACATATTTAATCCATTTCCCATGTTAAGTATAAACCATTTTTCAAATCAAACTTTTCATGTAAACCATGTAAACGTATTTCAACCAAAATTTTTCCGAAGCCAATTTGATTCAATTCATAACAAAATAAAACCATAATTAATTTCATTTTTCAAAACTAAACCCATTCATACCATAACACATTTCAATAATCATTAAAATAAATTCAATAATTGGTAAACATAATACATAAAGAAACTAAAATCATTTAATCAAATAAAATTTGCAAAACATGAACAATTTAAAACTAGTTGTGCACAAACCTCTTTTGTTGACTCAATTTACTCAAATTTTCATTTCTCCTTGAAAGATCCATTTTCAACTGAAACACATAAATTTAAAGTGCTTCAGTATATATTTCTAATAATTAAATTCCAATAATTTCTTTGCAGACTTATCCTACTCATTACGGTTTATAAATTCGGGTCCTTTGCATTTTTGTGTATAGTGGCACTATTCATGGCACTATTTAAGTCAAAATAATGACTTTTCCATACTTAATAGGTTTATTAATTCTAATTGCACCCATATACCACATTTTGGATGTCAATTTTGTTAGCATTGATTGCCAATTCAATTTCTAATTTTCCTAGGTGCAAATCCAAAAATTCAGTTTTGGGTTACTATTTTCTACTATTCTATTGGTCTGGTTACTTTGGGAATTTGGCTAAGTGTCATTCATCAAAGTTGTTCCTTAATATCTTAGCTTTAATTCCCTTTTTGAATCACTCCATTTGGAGTTTTTTAGCTCAAGTTATGCCTATTTTTCTAAGGCTGCCCGGATTGGTCCAAACCCAAATTCTGGGTACTAAATTTGGATCTGGCAGTTTTGAGAAACCAACTTTGATTGACAATTTGACTTAGTTATGGGCAGAATTTGGGCTTGTATTCTTCATTAAAGTTGTAGTACTATGTCATAGCTTTCTAATGGTTCAAAAATCAGGTCATTTGGACCTACCTAGACCAAGTTATGGCCAAATGAACAATCATTGGTTATTTTTGTATAGTGGCAGTGTGCCTTACCTGGATTTGACCTAATTTTACACCACTTTGTGTTCAGTTTTAGGGCAAGGTTTCTTCACCAAAATTGTTGCATTATGTCTTAATTTTCATCTCCAATTAACCTCACACCAATTGGAGCAACTAATTTCCAGTTATACTTATTTGAATGGGTAAGGGTCAAGCTGTCCATAATTGAACATCACACATTCACAATCCCATTTCAATTTTAACCATTCAAACACATTCTAAATTACACCAATTAACCATTTTAAACCTCACTTAGGTCAAAGTACATCAATTTACTAAATTCTCAAATTTTTTCCCCAAAATCCTAAGGGTCAAAACCCTAATTCACTAATTGTTACAATTGATAAAATTGAAGTATACTAATAAACTATTCTTACTCATCTAAGCATAAATACACCTTTAATTAGATTAGAACACTTCAATTCCCCTCATGTGCCAAGCTAACCGAAATTTCTTCCTCCCCCTAATCATGCAAATTTTCAATTTTCTTCATGTAATTCCATCAAAACTAACTTAATTTCAATCAATTTTCACTAAGGAAGAAGATTACATTACTTACCTCACTTGAGCTTTTCAAATCTTCCAATTCTCCTCCAATTTCTCCACTTTCTTTCTCCCAATCTTCTTCTCAAGGCTTATTAACAATTTTTAACTAAGGGATTTAGGGGGTTTATGGTTAAAATTAGGATTTAGAAAGCTTGAAAATAAGCTTTCATGGTGGAAATGGAAAAGATGAGAGAGGAACAAGAGAGAGAGGGGGCGGCACACTTCTAAGGAAGAAGACCAAAATTATTTTTTTTTGTTTTATTTTCATTTTATGCATATTTATCCAAAATTTGACTTAGTCAAATTAAGTAATTAAATTAAAATTAATTATGAAGTCATGTATGATGTTATGGGAGTGATGTAATTAATCCTTATTTTCTTTTCTTTTCTTTTTCCTTTCTTTTTTTCCTTACTTCTTCAATTTAATTATATATTTCACAATTTTAATTTCTCACATTTTATTGGACAGTTAGGTCATGAATCACCTCTAGAGGTGAATTGACCAATTTGCCCATCGCAGGACTAATCTGGTTTACCAATAATTCTGTATTTCTTTCGGAACCCTGATCTAATTATTTGATCTACTTATCAACTCTTTTCTGTGATTTTCTCTTTTCCACTAGCTTCGCAATTCTTCCTAGTATTGCAGTGTCACAATGTCCCGTATGAAATTATGGTTATAAGTGATCTCGTAGTCACTTCCCGATGCGGTCACCCATCGTTGTGACCCCCAGCTCATTTAACTTTTTATGTTCTATTTTTCTGATCTGTAATTAACTTTCAGGTAATCACTATTAATTTTTATTCATGGCTTTTCTAGGTGACTTAAATATGATTCTAATCCTTTTAATTATCCGTACCGACACCGGTCTCCAAAACAGTGATTTGCACAAGACTATGCATGGAAGGGTGTTACAGTTTATATAAGCAAATTAGCAATCAATTTTATCAACTGATTATCATTTACTAATGTCACGACCCAACTTATGGGCTGGACCGACACCAGAACCTGGGCCAGCCTAAAGCCCCCCAGGCCCGTAGCAAGCCTAACTATTCCTCAACCCAATCCTAAGCCCCATTTTAGGCCCAATTCAAGAATTCAACCGGATAGAGTCTGGCCATAATGTGGACCATACAATGGGGAGTTTTTGACTCACCCGACCTATAAACAAAATATATAATCATTTAGGGAGCTCAGCTCACCCTCCACATACTCATAATATCATAAAATCCAATGGGAGCTCAGCTCCCTCATCCAATCTAGTCATGTATGCATTTAATGTTCTTACAAATTCAACACAATATTATATTACAATCCCAAATTGATTAAAATACTCTTAACACATGCGGAGTCTAAAATTTGAATAAATTGCATAAAATACATTAGATATTACTAATTGACCTGCGAAGAAAAAGAGTAGGTTAGTCACAACAAGTAATCCTCCTGTAGCCTGGAAAAATAAGATGAACAGGAGTGAGCGTTCGACTCAGAGAGTAAAATACTAATTTTAACCACAATTTCTATAGCTATCTAAAGCTAATGCATCCTAAGGAGTGGAATGCAACACTATCAAAATTTTCGTACACATCACATCATAATAGCAAACAGGCAATTTGGAGCACTCACACACCCAATAATGTTCAAACAGTACATATATGGGAGCTGATTCCCTATACAGCTCTCTTAATCCAACCTCTGCCAGTAAGTGTCTCTCAAGCCATGCCTACCCTGACTTATCCATAAAGGTACAGGTCCCAGTGAATGTCTCTCAAGCCGCGTCTACCCATCCTATCCATATCTAATACCACACCACACGCACACCAATGCACGCACACTGCTCTAAATTACCACAAATAACATTCATGACACTTCATCAATTAAGAATACAATATAAAATGTACGTAGTGTTTAACTACATAGATACATATTTATAAGTGATGCATTGACATGCTTGAACATATAATAATATTGAAATTATAATTAAAATAAATATTTTATTTACAGATTTAAACCGAGGTCACTGTGACGGCTGGGTGGAGGAGGAAGGCTGTCCTGGCTCACCTGACAAATTTCATTGCAATTATTTAATATATTTGATTCAATACAAGTTTGGAAAAGACCAAAGACACCCTAAGTCATGTCGAAAATCCGACAGAGTCTCCCCTATACCTAGGACCTACCCAACCTGCAAAAGGGTTCAAAATGCACTTCTATATCCATAAGTCACACATCCATAATTCAATCACATCACATGGCCCCTCCTGGGCCCACCCAAACAATCAATAACCACAATTTGAAAATTTATAATTTAGTCCATACATTTACCTCTTTTGCAAAAACTACCCAAATGAGCTCTAAAAATTCTAAAACTTTGCTCCGCGGTCCTTAGTAATATTATTAAGCTAATGCAAAAGGAATTATATTTTTCCAACCCACCATGAATATTTTATAGATTATTAATCAAAATCAGGCACTAGATAATTAAGAAAAATGAGGGTTTAAGTTTTCCTATGCCAATTCTAACCCTAGAGATGTGTCCAGGACATTTGCAAATGGTAGGGTAGCCTATACTCTCAACCCGATTCTGAAGCTTTCTCGATAGTCTGTCTGCCCAGCCCGAAATTACAAACCTGAGCAACCGTTGAATTTCCACGAATTGAATGTACCAACACGAAGCCCACAACACGGGGGTTAGTATATAATTTTTACAAAATTTTCTAAACTCATTTAATGCTCGAAAAAATACTGCGAAGTTTTTCGAGACCCACCAAAAAACGGTGTCTGAAAAATTTGAAATGGGTATTTCCATGAAGCTCTCGACGGGTGGAGCACTCCGGTACTCTCGATTTTTTGGTGGGGTTTACGGTTTTCAAGAAATCTAGCCCAAAAGTCAAAATAGACTAAAACTTCTCGAACAAAAATTGGACAAACCGCTCAATGGATTTTTTTGTTCTTGATGTCTATGGAAAGCTCTCGAGGTGTAGATATCTTTTAGGACAAGACCCGATCCAATCGGTGGCTGGATGGGCTGGATTTTAGTCAGGAAGACAAAACGGTGAGCTGTACGCGTAAGGGTCTTTGGGCACATTTTTCTGGCATATCAGGCGACGGCCGGCGAGGGGGAGGTTGCCAGGGTGGTCGCCAGTGTGTGGGGGAAGGAGAGGAGTGGCTAGCCGGTGGTGGGAAAGAGGGAGGAAAGAGAAAACAAAAGAGAGAGAGAGAGAGAGAGAGAGAGAGAGAGAGAGAGAGAGAGAGAGTGTTGAAGCGTGCAGGGGAAGGGAAAAGAAAAAGAAGAGGATCGGTCTTATTCGACTGGTCCGACCCAATTCGGTTTGATTCAGCCGGTCTTATTCAGGATACCCAAAATTAAACTCTACCCTGGGACCAAAAAAGAGGTCCAAAAATTCTGAAAAAATTTCAAAAAACTCAGAAAAATTTGTAGAATCTAAATATATTTTTAGTTTTGCCACGTGGTCTTTAAATAAATTTTTTAAAATCATCAAAGTTTTATATTTTCAAAAAATTGAACCCAATTTCAAAAATTCAAAAAATTTTAAATAATTTTCCCAAAATTTAAATAAAATAAAATATTAATGGTTACCCATAAAATAATTAATTTAAAAATTAGGGGTGTTACATTCTTCCCCCCTTACAGAAAATTCGTCCTCTAATTTTTACACAAGGCAGAATAAAAGAATAGAATTAAACATTGAACAAATAAGAGTACTTGCTACGCATGTTTCGCTCTGACTGCCAGGTGCATTCGTCTACTGATTGGCTCCTTCACAACACCTTAACCATAGGGATTTGTTTCGACCTTAGTTGCCTCACTTGGTATGTATTTCCTAAGCGTGAAAATGTGAAATACAGGATGAACAAGAGAAAGGCTAGGTGGTAACTCCAACCGATAGGCAACTGCTCCAACTCTTACCAGTAACCTCATAAGGTCCAATATACCGACGTGCCAACTTACCCTTCTTTCCAAATCTCATGACTTACTTCATTGGAGAAACCTTCAGGAATATGTAATCGCCTACTGCAAACTCTACATCCCTCCGTCTGGGATCTATATAACTCTTCTGCCTACTGAAAACTGTTTTCAATCCTTCCCTGATTAAAGGAACCATCTTTGAAGTGTATTTTACTAGGTCTACATCATGCACCTTCGCTTCTCCCATTTTCGTCCAACACAAAGGAGACCTACACTTTCTGGCATATAGCGCCTCATAGGGTGGCATCCCAATACTAGAATGATAACTGTTGTTATAAGCAAACTCCACCAAGAGTAGCTGATCATCCCATTGACCTCCAAAATCCAGAACACACATATGAAGCATGTCTTCTAGTGTTTGAATTGTCCTTTTAGACTGCCCGTCTATTTGAGGGTGGAAGGCAGTACTAAAGTTTAACTGTGTGCCAAGTGCCTCTTGTAGCTTTCTCCAAAACCTAGAAGTGAACTAGAACCCTCTCTTAGATATTATGGAAGCAGGAACTCCATGCAATCTGACTATTTCTTGAACATAGAGCTTGGCATATTGTGCAACAGAATAGGTGGTTCTCACAGGCAAGAAATGAGCTGATTTAGTCAGACGATCTATAATTACCCATATCGAATCATATCCCCACGTGGTACGAGGCAACCCAGTTACAAAATCCATAGTGATCATTTCCCACTTCCATTCTGGGATAGGGAGCTCTTGCAGCTTCCCTGATTGCCTTTGGCATTCAAACTTTACCTTCTGACAAGTCAAGCACTTGGACACAAAGTCTGCTATGTCTCTCTTCACGCCATTCCACCAGTAGCTATCTTTCATATCATGGTATATCTTGGTGGAGCCTGGGTGGACATTGTACAGTGTATAGTGTGCCTTTCGCATGATTTCATTCCTGAGATTGTCCACATCGGGCACACATATCCTGGAACCTTGCATAAGAGTGCCATCATTGTCCAATCCAAACTCACCACCTTTACTCTGCTGTACTTTTTTTATAATCTTCATCAATTGCGGGTCTCTGTGCTGGGAATTCTGATTCTGTCTCACAGGTCTGGTCTCACTGAAAAATGGGCCAATAATACCTGCTCATCTAAAATATCTAAGATCAGACCTTGATCCATCAACTCATATACTTCCTGAATCAACGGTCTCTTCTCCACTGATATGTGCGCTAAGTTGACAGAAGATTTTCTACTCAGAGTATCTGCTACTACATTGGTCTTCCCATGATGGTACTAGATGGTACAATCATAGTCCTTTAGAAGCTCCATCCATCTCCTCTGTCTTAAATTTAAATCCCTCTGTTGGAAGATGTACTTCAAACTCTTGTGGTCGGTGTATATCTCACACACTTTATCATATAGGTAGTGTCTCTAGATCTTTAGTACAAAGACTACAGCCGCTATTTCCAAATCATGGGTAGGGTAGTTCTGCTCATGCCTCTTTAGTTGCCTTGAAGTATAAGCCACTACTTTTCCATACTGCATCAAAACACATCCCAAACTAACTCTGGAGGCATCACAGTACATGAGATATCCTTCACCACTCATCGATAATGTCAACACAGGGGCTATAGTTAGACATTCCTTAAGCTTTTGGAAGCTTTCCTCACAATCATCTGTCCAAATAAATGGAACATTCTTCCGAGTTAACTTAGTTAGGGGAGCTGCTATCTTGAAGAAATTCTGCACAAAATGCCTATAGTAGTCAGCTAGGCTCAAAAAACTTCGCACCTTAGTGACTGTTATAGGCCTAAGCCAATCAGTTATAGCCTCAATTTTCTTGGGATCCACTTAAATGCCTTCACTAGAAACCACGTGTCCCAAGAATGAGATGTTTTCTAGCCAAAATTCACATTTTGAAAATTTGGCATATAGCTGGTGCTCCTCAAAGTCTGCAACACCATCCTCAAATGCCACACATGTTCTTCCTCAGTCCAAGAGTATACCAAAATGTCATCTATAAATACGATGACAAAACGGTCCAGGAATGGCCTTAACACCTATTCATCAAGTCCATGAAGACATCACCAGGAACTCATAATGACCATATCTTGTCCTGAATGCTATCTTGGACACATTCTCATTCTTGATTCTCAACTGATGGTAGCCTGATTGTAGGTCTATTTTGAAAAAGAATCTAGCCCCTTGGAGCTGATCAAATAGATCATCCATCCGAGGAAGTGGATACTTGTTCTTCACAGTCACCTTGTTCAGCTGTCTATAATCAATACACAACCTCAAGGACCCATCTTTCTTTCTCACAAATAAAACAGGAGCGCCCTAGAGGGAGATACTTGGACGGATAAAACCCTTGTCCAGAAGCTCTTGTAGTTGCTCCTTCAGTTCCTTCAATTCTGTTGGGGCCATCCTGTAAGGTGGCATTGATATGGGGTTTGTACCTGGCACAATGTCAATGCAGAACTCTATTTTCCTTCCTGGTGGTAACCTTGGAAGCTCCTCAGGGAAGACATCCATAAATTCTCTGATAATAGGAACATTCTCAATATTAATACCTTCTATAGATATATCTCTTACCAATGCCAAATACCCTTGATACCCATGCCTCAACATTTTTCTAGCACTAATTACTGACACCAAGTTATATGGAGCCACTCTTCTGTCACCATCAAAGTTAAACTCTTTCACACCAGGTATATGAAAGTACACCCTTTTGTTCCTGCAGTCTAAAGTGGCATAATGAGTTGTCAATCAATCCATTTCCAAAATTACATCGAAATCCATTACTGGTAGAGGAACCAAGTCTGCTGGGAGGATCCTTCCATCCACTACCACTAGGCTACCCAGAAAAACCATATCCACATCCATGTTGTCATTAAGAGGGGTAACTATAGATAAGGGGCATTCTAAAGTTGTAGGGTTCTTACCTAATCTCATGGCAAAAACAGGGGAGACAAATAAGTGTGTAGCACACGGATCTATCAAAACACAAGCCTCATAGGAACACACTAGAAGAATACCTGCCACAACTGCATTGGAAGCCTGAGCATTCTGGTGGGTCAAGGTGAAAACCTGAGCTTGACCCCTACCCTGCATTGCAGAAACCTGAAATTGACTTCTACCTCCTGACCTACCTCCAAATCCACATCCTCCTTGTCCTCGGCCCTGTTGGCCACTGAACTGACTACCTGCCATGCTGGAAGTACTAGGATACAATTGACGAGGAACATTTGCAATAGAACCCTGTGACCCTATCTGTGGCTTGCTGAACATGGGACATTCTCTAGCAAAGTGACCCTGCTAGCCATACCAAAAACATACTCCTGAACCCATCATACAAGGTCATGAATGTCCTCTTCCACATTGCATGCAAGGTGCCAAGGAGGATCCTGAACCAGACCCAGAACTGCTGTAACCCAAACTGTTACCACTACTGGATCTGTACCTTGGTCTGAATCCTCGATATCTGTGTTTAAAACCACCCTTCTTGTTGTTTCTACTCTTTCCTCTGTAGTGACTTTAGCCTCCACTATCTGTGGTACCCATGTAGGGAACACCTGAAGAACCCTCTGCTCTATTTTTCTTTGCTCTTCTACTGTCATCTCCTATATAGCTAATTTCAATCTGTCGAGCTCGATCAACTACCACATCGAAAGACTGATCAGACATCATGGCCAGGTTTGCATGCCTCCTGTCCAGCCCCTTTAGGAACTTCTTTACCTTCATACTTTTTGTAGCCACTGCTGTGGGGGCATATCTACTCAGTTTTAAAAATTATGTAGCATATTCATCTACGGATCTGCCATTCTACCTTAAGGCCTCAAAGGTCTACCACTTTTGATCTCTGAAGCTTTCTGGCACAAACTTATTGATGAACAGTTACTGGGTCCAAACAATCCCTCAATGCGAGGTAGTACTTAGTTTGTCATCCACTGCCTTGGCATTGGCCCCAATACATGCTAAACACACTCTATAAGTCTCCTATTAGTCAACTGCAGTTCCACTCCTATCTATTTGTAGGAGTCCAAAAATCAGTAAGCATCATCAGTCACATCATAGATACCAGGCACCAACTTCTTAAAATTAATTATTTGTTTATAAGGTTCCCCTCTTGGTGCGATGGGCTACTGTTGTTGTGGAGGGTAGATCATATATTGTGCCATCATATTGATGGTTCTCTGTAATTCGGCTAGGGTAGCTGCCATTGGGTCCATGGGATACTGGGCCATAAAAGACTGTTCCTGAACTGGTGGTGGCTGCTCTTCTACTTGAGCAACTCTAGGTCTCTTGCCCCGCCTCCTCAGGGCAGGCACCTCATCTTGTGCCTACACCTCGTCTGGCACATCCTGTTCTGGTGCAGGGCAGCTCCTCTACTTCTACGCATTTTCCTGAAATTCAATAGCATTAGCCCACAAAAATTCAAAATGGCATATTAAATAGCTCTATAGACTCATATTTACACACAATTATATAAAGCAGAAACTAGAGCAAATATGACAATGCAAGGACGAATGGGGACCCTATTCTCCGCATGTGACTCCTATTAGACTCTTCCCAAAGCTTTAGACATATACTTCCTATTAATCTGGAGCCTAAGCTCTGATATCACATTTATCACGACCCAACCTATGGGCCGGACTGGCACTAGGACCTGGGCCAGCCTAAAGCCCCCGAGGCCAGTAGTAAGCCTAACTATTCCTCAACCTAATCCTAAGGCCCATTTTAAGCCCAATTCAAGAATTCAATTGGACAGAGTCAGGCCATAATGTGGACCATACAACGAGGAGTTTTTGACTCGCCGGACCTGTAAACATAATATATAATCATTTGGGGAGCTCAGCTCACCTTCCACATACTCATAATATCATAAAATGCAATGGGAGCTCAGCTCCCTCATCCAATCTAGTCATGCATGCATTTAATGTTCTTACAAATTCAACACAATATTATATTACAGTCCCAAATTGATTAAAATACTCCTAACACATGCGAAGTCTAAAATTTGACTAAATTATACAAAATACATTATATATTACTAATTGACTTGCGAAGAAGAAGAGCATGTTAGTCACAACAAGTAATCCTCCTGTAGCCTAGAAAAATAAAATGAACAGGAGTGAGCATTCGATTCAGAGAGTAAAATACTAATTTTAACCACAATTTCTATAGCTATTTAAAGCTAATGCATCCTAAGGAGTGGAATGCAACGCTATCAAAATTTTCATACACATCACATCATAACAGTAAATAGGCAATTTGGAGCACTCACACACCCAATAATATTCAAACAGTACATATATGGGAGTTGATCCCCTATACAACTCTCTTAATCCAACCTCTGTCAGCAAATGTCTCTCAAGCCGGACTTTATCTTAATAAACCAAATGCGGGAGCCAGCGAGTGTCTCTCAAGCCGGACTTTCACTTAATAAATCAAATACGGGGGCCAGCAAGTGTCTCTCAAGCCGTGCCTACCCCGACTTATCTATAAAGGACCAAGTCCCAGCGAGTGTCTCTCAAGCTGCGTCTACCCATCCTATCCATATCCAATACCACGCCACACGCACATGCACACCAACGCATGCACACTACTCTAAATTATCACAAACAACATCCATGGCACTTCATCAATTAAGAATGTAATACAAAATGTGCCTAGTGTTTAACTACATATATATATATATATATATATATATATATATATATATATATATATATATATATATATATATATATATATATTTATAAGTGATGCATGGGCATGCTTGAACATATAATAATATTGAAATTATAATTAAAATTAATATTTTACTCACAGACTTAAACCGAGGTTACTGTGGTGGCTGGGCGGAGGAGAAAAGCTGTCCCGGCTCACATGACAAATTTCATTATAATTATTTAATATATTTGACTCAATATAAGTTTGAAAAAGATCAAAGACACCCTAAGTCGTGCCGAAAATCCGACAAAGTCTCCCCCATACCTAAGACCTACCCAACCTATAAAAGGGTTCAAAATGCACTTCTATATCCACAAGTCACACATCCACAACTCAATTACATCACATGGCCCCTCCTGGGCCCACCTAACAGTCAACAACCACAATTTAGAAAATTATAATTTAGTCCCTACAATTACCCCTTTTGTAAAAACTACCCAAATGAGCTCTAAAAATTCTAAAACTATGCCCCGCTGTCCTTGGCAATATTATTAAGCTAATGTAAAAGGAATTATATTTTTCTAACCTACCACAAATATTTTATAGATTTTTAATCGAAATCAGGCACTAGATAATTAAAAAAAAATGAGGGTTTAGATTTACCTATGCCAATTCTGATCTTGGAGAATCATCTGAAACGTCTGAAAATGGTGGGGTAGCTTATACTCTCAACCCGGTTCTAAAGCTTTCCCGGTAGTCTGTTTGTACGACTCGAAATTACAAACCTTAGTAACCGTCGAATTTCAGCGAATTGAATGTACCTACGCGAAGCTCACAACATGGGGGTTAGTATATAATTTTTACGAAATTTTCTAAACTCATTTAATACTCTAGAAAAATACTGCGAAGTTTCGAGGGACCCACCGAAAAACGTTGTCAGAAAAATTTGAAATGGGAATTGCCTTAAAGCTCTCGACGGGTGGAGCACTCCGGTACTCTCAGATTTTTGGTAAGGTTTACGGTTTTCGAGAAATTTAGCCCAAAAGTCAAAATGGGCTAAAACTTCCCGAGCAAAAATTAAACAAACCGCTTAATGGATTTTTGTGTTCTTGGTGTCTATGGAAAGTTCTCGAGGTGTAGATATGTTTTGGGATGAGACTCGGTCCAATCGGTGGTCGGATCGGCCAGATTTTGGCCGGGAAGAAGAAACGGCGCGCTACTGGTGTAAGGGTCTTTGGGAGCATTTTTCTGGCGTTTCAGGCGGCGATTGGCGAGGGGGAGGCTGCCAGGGTGGTCGCCGGGGTGTGGGGGAAGGAGAGAAATGACTGGCCGGCGGTAGGTATGAGGGAGGAGAGAGAAAATGAAAGAGAGAGAGAGAGAGAGAGAGAGAGAGTGTCGGGGAGCACGGGGAAGGCAAAAGAAAAAGAAGAGGATCGGTCCGATTTGATCAGTCCGACCCGATCTGGTTCGATTCGATCGGTCTGATTTAGGATACTCGATATTGAATTTTTACTCTGCCCTGGGACTAAAAATGAGGCCCAAAAATTCTGAAAAAATTTCAGAAAACTCAGAAAAATTCGTAAAGTCTAAATATATTTTTAATTTTGCCACATGGTCTTTAAATAAATTTTTAAAAATCATCAAATTTTTATATTTTCAAAAAATCGAACCCGATTTCAAAAATTTGAAAAATTTCAAATAATTTTCCCAAAATTTAAATAAAATAAAATATTAATGGTTACCCATAAAATAATTAATTTAAAAATTAGGGGTATTACAACTAATCTCTTTTAAAAATTGGGTGGAAATTTTTTAGAGGAAAATTTTGCAATCGATTTCGTAATTAGCAATCGATTTCGCAATTAGCAACCGATTTCAATCTATTGCAAAAATCGGTAATTGGTTTCTAATCAAAATAAAAAAAAAATAGACTGAAATTTTTGGTGGGAAAAACTCAATTTCAAAAATTAGTTATTGTTAATAATCAATTTGAAAATCGGTTGCAAATCAAAATTAAAAAAAAAAAAACAAAAACAAAAAATGGGCAAAAATTTTTTTGGGAAAAAATCGATTGCAAAATGGATTATTAATAACAATCGATTTTATTCAGTTTCAAAAATCGATTTCTGTTAACAACTAATTTGCAAATCGGTTGCACATCAAAAAAAGAAAATAAAAAATTAGACAAGAATTTTTGAAGGGAAAAAATTAGTTGCAAAAACCAGTCTATTAGCAATTAATTCGTAAATAGGTAGCAAATAAAAAAAAAATTAGATGGAAATTTTTGAGAGAAAAATTTTTGAAAATCAATTGCTATTAGCAATCGATAAAAAATCGGTTATAAATAATAATTGATTTAACAACCAATTACAAATCAGTTGTTATTAGCAACTGATTTTTATAACCGATTACAAATCAATTGCTAACTTTGTAGTCAATTAAAATAATTATTTAATTTAACAATCGATTTTCTAAATTGATTGCCGTTAGCAATTAATTTTAAAATCAATTGTTATTAGCAATAAATTTAGCAATTGATTTCTTAATTAGTTATTAATATCAATCAATTTTAAAATTAGTTACTAATTATACATTTAAGGTTTTTCTAATATCAATTAGTAACTAATTATAAACTGGTTACTAATAACAATTGATTTTAGCAACTAATTATAAATCAATTATTAATAACTATCACTCTATTAACTAATTTTTAAATCAGTTATTAATTTTTTAAAAATTAATTATTTTATTAAAAAAATCAAATCACAAATTAATTATAAAATTAATTATTAATAATAATTGATTTCAGCTAATTATAATAATTAATTGTAAAATTGATTATTTTTTTAATGGACTATTGTTACTGTCACAATCGTAACGACCCGCACTATCTTGAGGAACTTATGACAGAGAATATTAAAGTGTTTGCGTTAATTGAAAGGAAACCATAATATTTCTGTGACTAAAAAAATGAAAAATGATAACCCAAATGTTTCCAATCATATAATCATGATTTTGGTTGTCAACTGTTGAAAATTACAACTCCAATGGTCCCGTGCGCTCCAGATGAAATGTCTTCACAACGACTGAAAGAAGATGTAGGTGCCCACTTTATGACAGTTGCCTTCTCAACCCAGAAAACCTTTTATTAAAGGAAAATTAATTCTCAAATCTTTTCATGGATGTGTCTACCAATTATAATTTTTTTAATAATTTCTTAACAATATTTAAAAGATTCTTTTTTCTACAAAATAATTTTATAGTTCAATACGAAACATTGGCTTTAATTTATGCCTATGCATCTATGCTTTCCTTTTAACAATTCTTAGCCGATTGTTAGTTGTTGAACAGTGAAAGTAGCCACACACCTTAATTATCAACAAAATAATAAATTTATTGGCTAATTAATTAGAAATTATCTTTTCCAACATCACCTGGACCGGCCCGGCTGACAGATTCTGTTCTGTGGGTTCATCATACAGTTGTAAATTTTGCCAAATTAGGTTTATTATTATTATTATTTTAATGCAGAGTTGTATCCTGACTGGACTCGATTAGTCACTTCCGAATCTCTAAAATTAGCCTAAAAATCTAAGGACAGATAGCGAGATGTCCATGCCCATATCAAATGTTACACATTCGATATTTCCAAAACTTGAATCTAAGATGTTAGCATTCTACAAGCAACACGCCATTGGCCTATATTCTTTTTGAAGAATAAATTTTAATATTTCACCTTAAATTTTAAGAATTATAATAAAATTATTATTTAATTTAAAAATATAACATAAAATTTTAAAATTTTTTATATAATAAAATTCTTTTAATTCTTAATAATTAATTTATATAATTCATAATAATATTAATGTAAATAATTTTTTCTACTTTATATAATAGTAGTGAAATCAATTATAATTTTTTTAATAAATTAATTATAAAAGAATTTTAATAATATAAAATAATAAAATATTAGATATATAAAAATTAATTAGAGGGACTCTATCTTAAAAAAATAACAGTAATAATTCGCGTTATTTTTATTTTGAATTATTCACTCTGGCGTGTTACACGAATCGATTATTAGAAATTAAAAGATTTTAATGTGTAAAATTTTAAAATTTGAAAAATTTTATATTACATTTTTAAATTAAAAGATAACTTTGTTACAATCCTAAAATTTGCCTATTGAAATTTATCTTTTTTTTTAATGAAAAGCTAAAAATAATTCACATATTAACCAAATCAATTTAGTTTAACCTGCTATTAAAGGAATGCTGGTCCATTCATCACTTATTTAATTTATTATTTATAAACCTATATATAAAGAGAAGATGCCATCTAATTTTAGCATCTTTGTGGCTGCGTGCAAAGAATTCACATTTTAATTAAAAAGATTAAAAGGTAGTGAGAGTTATGGTGCTTGGGGGTCATGCTTCCCTCTAGTCCAATCCCTAAAACTTACTTTAGAAAGGAGAGATTATGCTATGGTTAGAGTTACTTTAGTTATGGTTTCCGTAACATTTCTTACATAGGAGTTTAATACTAATTTAACTCTTTAAATTATAATTAGCTAATTGCTTATTATCTTTAAATAGTTAAATATCTTATTTTTGGCTTCATATCTTTAGAAACTTTACAACTAATCCTTACTTAATTCACGGGCCAAAATAGTCCTTATATTATTATGTTTTGGTCCTTAAAGTTTTTAAAATTATTTTTTAATCAAGTCCTACTTAATTTTATTTCTATTTTAATTTTTCACATATAATCTTTTTGTGAGTCACCTATTAAGATATTTTAATATATTAGCAACAAATATAATTATAATCCTAAATAGAATTAGATAAATTAAACCATTTAATTTATCTTCGATTCTTTAATAAGTTAACTATATTTATATTTATAGATCAAGATAGAAATCTAGAAATAAGGCATGGCTATTCAAATATTAGAAATGGCAAATGTGATTTGACTAATCTTTCAGTGATTAGATTTTCACTACAATTCAATCATTTTATAAGAATGTTTCGATTTATACAAGCATGAAAGTATATCTGCTATGTCAAAATCATATTTGTTCTCAATGTTATATCGACTATTCACTAAATAAAATTTCAAATTTTATTCCTCATTAAGCAAGGATTTCTCAATTATCACTTGTAAGGAACATGTGGAACATTACTTGTAATTTATGTAGGTTGACAAATCCTCTCTTAATCACTAAATACGTTAAATTCCCTATTTTTATTTTAATACATTAAAATATTTTTCAGAAACTTTTTTGTATTTTCCTACATTTAAATTTGTGTTTGGGTTTTTTTATTGAATTTATTTCATTTAATTTTTTTACATTATTTTAATATTTTATGACACATTTTAAATATTTTCTGTGTTTTAAAAATTATTTTAGATGTGTAGGAATTTTTCAAAAAATTTTAGGATTTAAATTGCATCGCAGGCAGAGTAAAAAAGACTAATAGAATGCTAAATTTAAAGGAAAGGTAGGAAAGCACGTTGATGGAAAATTAAGCATGCCAAGACTCAAGGAAACAATCAATGCATATGCTATTGTCATCATCCGTGCATATTAATCCCACAAAACCAATCTTGTATCGCATGGTCTTTACATGATCACAATATATTATGTTGAGTCATATATGAAACTCACACTCTAAATATTACTTGGACTTGCAGTGATTTCCTCAAAAATTGTTTGAGAAAGATTAAAGTACAACAATGCACTAAGAGCACTTTTGGTTCCTTTCTTACTCCTGCTTCAGTTTTACTTCAAGTAACAATGCAAATTTTACTCTATCCTTGCCTTCACCGTAACATGCACTTGAGAACCTCACCATCTTCAAGTTTCTTATCAAATATATATGCGCCACTATAGCACGTCTTTTAGCTCCATTAGTCGTTTTCAATTTTTTCAAAAATTGCTCAAAGATAAGTTTATGTGCATAAGGCTTAGTGAATAGAGTAATGGGCTTTGTCTTATTGCAATTCATGGGCTTGGACTAGTGATCCATCATGGGTGCCCATATCAATCATCTCCCACTCATACATGATGTGATCAACTCATTCTTTCAGATAATGCTACTTTCATACTTAATAAATAGACCGTGTTATCTGTGCATACTTTCAGAGCTCATATGTCATATATCTATTAGGATAATATAACTGCTCGAATGGTGGAATTAAAGCAGATATAGTATGCAATACATTAGATCATTTAATGACATTTATATCTCTTTAGATCTCAGTAAATGTATTTTGAATTCATAATTATGTCACATCCACTAATAAACATAATTAACCAATCTATGAATACTAACTTAATGTGATAATACTTTATGATATTTCTCTTCTCCCAATACTCCCAACCTTAATTTAACTTGGTTTTCTAAGAATGCACTACAAGATCGTATCTCACATGGTCCTTTAGTGACATCCTAAAATAGCAGGCACTAAATTAAATCTTAAGTAACAGATTAGAGTTATGAAGTGCAGTAAAGATTGAGGTTACTAGTAGTTGCTGCAATCTTGGGTATGATTCCCAAGATATGCGGATGTGGGAAAGTGCAAGTTTTGGTGCTTTCCAAGTTCAACCAGGTTCTCTTAGGTGCAGCTATAAATAGTCAATTTGATGCTATGGAAAAGCCCCAACCAACCAACCAAACAATCCAACAAATCAACCAATCAATCAAACAATAATAATCTAAAGACTCTAGGAGTCTAATCAATCTGAGACTCTAATAGTTTAATCAATCCAAGATTTCAATAGTTATTTTCAATTTCCAAGCATTGTCCATTTCAATTTCTATTACAATTTCAATTTCTAAACATTGTATGTACTTTTCAATCAAGCAATACAATTTCCTTTCCAATTCCAGTGAAATAATCTCTCATTTTTCAATTTATTTTGTAATCAAAGGAAAAACAGCATTCAGTGCAATCGGCTCCTATAATTATTTAATTTAGAAATTAGAAGCGCATTTTAATAGTTATAGAGGGATTAACATAACTGTAGTGTAGGTACCTTAACCAACTGCACTAGTGCCCCAGGTACCAGCACTTGTGGCTTGGGTACTTGTGGCACTAATAGCTCTTTAAGTGACTGGAAGCAATAAAGGATGTTTTTCAAGAGCTTTATAAGCCTGGTATGAGGCAAATCGACTGCCCAAAGTATTACAAACCTTACCTAGTGCCATTGATAGGGAGAATCCATATCTGAGGCATTATCATATGCCTAACTTTATTGTATTTTTAGGTAAAGATGAGCAGACTACCTTGGAGCATATAGTGAAGTTCACTATTCAATGCGGTGAACTGGCAAACTATAACAACTTCGCTAGCTTCAAGTTTAGACTTTTCCCAATTCTTGCATTGGTCGCTTTCACTTAGTACTCTACCCTACTAAGGAACTCTATTTATTCTTGGCGGAAATAGAGAGGCTATTCAACACTCAATTCTTCAAAGCCAAGCCTGAGGGGTGTGTAACAGAATTGTCAAGGATGACACAAAGAAGCAGAGAATCAGTAGATGCTTTCATTACCAGGTTTAAGAAGATGAAAAACAGATGCAAGGCTTTCCTACCTGAAGCATAATATGTCAAGATGACACAACATGGACTTGATATCAAGCTAAGGAAGAAGTTTCAGGGGATGGAATTCAAAAACTTTTATGAACCTACTGCCAAAGTGGTTGAGTATGAAGAGCTATTAATGGAGGAGTCAAACAGAAAGAGAATTGCCATGGGCACTTACTTTCAAGAGGTAAACAATCATGAATTAGTTGAGGTTGACATGATCACTATTAGTTCTTATGTTTTCTTGATTCAGGTACCCCAAATAAGGTGGTTCCCCAAAAGGAAACTCAATCTCAATCATCTTGAATATGACTCCCTTGTACACATTTGACATAAGCAAAATAGAAGAGATCTTTGATTTCTTGTTGAAGGAAAAATTCATCATTTTTTTTCGCTAATCATAAGCTTTCAACTACAGAAGAGATGAAAGAGATAGATTACTATAAGTATCATGTTTCGTGGGACCATAGTACTAATAATTGTTGGGCTTTTAAGAGCGTGATACAAAACCATATCAACAAAAGAGTTTTTAAGATCCCATAGAAGAAGAAAGAGATGCTATAAGGATCCTTTCTTTCTAGGAGCCTTCATTAACATAGCTAGCATAGATCTTAGGGGACTTATCAAAGAATTCAAGAAGTTACAGGTTCAGGTAGGAGCAATCAAAGGAACTATGGTTCCTTCACACCTATACTTATCATATGTTACCTTACTTAGGAACACCAAGTTACCTACATGTATTCATGTCCAACATTGTGATGGGTGCATGAGTTTGATTCAACTCCTTAAGAAGAGAACACACTAAAGGACTCGGGGGGTACTAGCTAAAAGCTCCCCAAGAGAGGCCATATCATTAGCGTAAGGTATGCCATATCTTTTAACCATGGGTCCTCTGAGGAAGAGAAACAAAGTAATGATGCAGATGAATCCTGTAACACCCCTATATTCGATAGTGCGTTTTGCTATTCTAGTAACCAGTGTATGTCTGGATAGCTAGAATGCCTGAAACTACACTTAAATGTTAGTAAGGAGACATAAAATAATGAAATACAAGAAAAATAAAGGAAAAATAATAGCAATGAAATGTAACCAAGTTAAGCAGTGAAAACTATAGCGATGGGTGACCGCACTTGAGAAGTTGTGGCGTGTACCGTTGACTAATACGACGCGGGAACCTTGGAAAATATTTTTAAGACTTAAATAAACATCTATTGAAGTATAAATGTCATTAGAAATATTAAAAAAAATTAATTAATTGGTACAAAGAAAAATAAAAAATCGAGAAAACGATAAAAATCGGTGTTACCGAAAAATCGGAATGCAACTTGAATGTATGTGCTACATTAAGAGTTCATCAAGTATATTGAGTATGCCATATTTTGCATTTTTTATTGTAATGTATGTTCACTGTATATATATATTGTTCTTGATTTTGAGTAGTTGTAAATTAAAATTATAAATTAAAATTGTACATTAAAGTTATAAACTAAATTTGTAAATTATTTTGGCTTGTAAATATTGTGATATATTTCTTTTATCTCAGCTTTTGAAAATACTGAAAAATTATTGTGGATTTGAGTTGACAAATGTTGAGAAATTTGTTGTGTTGATTGGATATTGGAGTTTGGGGATTGAACAAAATATTGAAAGTGCTTTTTACAGATTTGTGAAGAACTGTTTTATTGAAAATACAGATGGCACTCTGCCAAAATTTTTATAAAAATTGTTAATACTTCAAATGTGTTATTTGGTTTCACTTCAGTTAAAAGAATTTTTAACACCTATCAATAGTGCTCACCACTGTAAAAAGAAGTAAGAAAAGTTTTAAAATCCCTTGTAGTGTATTTCATGGGTTATTAGTATATGAAGTTGGTAATTCATTAGGTATACTACGGGATCATGTTATACCTTACGGAGGGGCAGGGTGTGACAAATCCTTTAAAGAAGAGAGCGCCAAGTCCCTAGCCGTTGTACCTTATAGGACATCGATTGGGAACACCAAGCATGAAAAATACTCCTACGGCCGACTCACGGCCTCTCCCAAGTTGACCCATTACTTCAACTTGCCAATCTCATAACTTTTGTTAAGATCTCTGTAGTAAATGCAAAGACAAAGTTGACATAACAGCTAACTTATTATAACATTCATTTGTGTGTAACCGGGTAAACATAAGGTTAATGTAATAAGTAGGCCTTATGGCCATTGTTATTCATAAATGAAAATGCTAAAACACGATTATGGTTCAATAAATATTCAAGTATTTACATTTATGCTAAATTTTTTACATTAAAAATATAATGATTACAACATGTAGAAAAATCCTTGGAGAAAGTTTGGAGTCACTAACTAGCTCTAGAATACAACTAGATAGACAACTTCCCAATATCTGGTGTTGATATCTAATAAGGAAGTTCTAGAAGACATGCGCTCACATTCTCTACATAAAAAGGTCTACATAAAAAGCTAGAGAAGTGGATCAGTAAAAGGTACCAAGGGAAGTGACCAAGGAAGTTGCTTTCAAAAGTATCCAAAGTATGAAAGAAGGTACTATGGACTTACTGAAACAAAGGGCTTAGCTTGAGAAGAGCCAATCCTTAAAGAAGCAACAAAAAGCACTTGGTTAAAAAAATTTTTGATAGTTTCCCCTGCAATAGGAAGGCACAAAAAAAATTAGCTAGTCAAGTTTTAAGGCCAATCTTTGAAAAAGCAATAAAGCACAACCTGCAATAAAACACATAAGCATAAGTTATAACGAAATGGCACAATTCAACCAGGTGTTATGTAGGTTTTATATAAATGCAGTAAAGAAATTACCTTTAGCAATTATGGAGAATGGGATGATGTTAGACATTGGGAAGCTAGGTGGTTAGAAAACCTTTAAAGCAAAAGAAGTACCAACTCCTAGAGCAAAGGTGTAACACTCACTATTTCTTGACATTAGAATTTTTATCGTTGATGGAATATTTTGACGAATTTGAAGATTCCACAGGCAAGGGAATGTTGGTAAAAAGTGCATGTGTTTGTATATATGATATTTTCAAAATGTATTTAGGAATAAAAATGTTTTAGTGGTTTTGCACAAAGAAAAGTTTTAAGCAACTTTTGGGTAGAAGGAACTTTGGCAGTCGAAAGATGGACTTTCGGTAGCCAAAATTCTTTTTACTGTTTAAATTTATTTTGGGCAGAATAGACTTCGATAGCCAAAAGTCTCTCGATAAGTGATGGCATAAAAGGCCAATAGCTTATTTTCTGACCCAAAAGGTGACTGGTACTCTCACTCCTCTTTCTCTCTCAACTTGGTAAACATGCAAAAGACTTTCCATGGAGATTTTCTTGGCAATTGCACATGGTGAAGCTTGATTTCTTCTTCAGGAAAGCTTAGTGAATGTGGATTGAAGTTAAAATCGTTAATTCACTTCTTTATCCATTTTAAGGGAAAGAAGTAATTTCTCTTTCTTTTGGTTTTTAAGAAGAATTCAAGTATACCTAAGTGTATAAGATTGTTTAATTTTGAATTTCATGTGATTTTTGCATGGTTTTAAGTTTTGATTTTGGGAAAAGGGTTGCATGTTGAGTTTTTTGAATGAAAGTATGTTTTCTTTGATGTGTCTAGGTATTTAATTGTTAAATGAATTATTGTTCCTATTTATGTCCAGTCCAAGTGTCTATGGACCTAGAATGGTATGTTCCTTAGTTAAGCCTAAGGATTTTGTGTTTTTATGTTGATGGAAGTTTGTTTAAACCTTGAATTCAAGCTCTAAATAGTTGCATGTGAGATTTAAATGTGAATTCAAGTTGTTGCAGGCCTTAGGAAGGTGTTTATATATTTGGATTGTGCTTTGGGTATGTTTTGGATGTTTTAAGAAGAGGAGTTCTGCTGTTTTGGACTTGGAAATTCTAGAAATTCCTAAGTTTAGTTACCAAATACCATTATTTCGGAAGTTGAAGCATATAGTTTCTCGACAAATCTGGAGAAATTCTAGGTTCGGTAGTCAAAGTTCAAGCCTTCAGTAGCCACAGTGATTAATGCCCAAAATGGGCACCTAATGATTAAAGGTTTGGCAGCTGAAGTCCAAGACTCCAGCATTCAAACTTGGTTCTACTAGCATTATTTCTTCTTCGATTCTAAGATTCCAAAACATAATTTTATGGTTCCTAAGAGCCTAGAATAAGATGTTTAAAGTGTGTATAGAGTTCTAGAGCTTCGAATAACTCACTAGGTTCCGATGGTTATAGGATGATACTTGAGGGATTCATAAAGTTAAGGATTTGACGTTAGCTATTGTTCATGATAGGTAGTTGATAGGCTATAAGAGGTGAGCAATTCTAACCTTAATAAACATAAACTTGTTAGATTTAAATTATGATCATCCTCATACATTATATCATATTTATTTATGGTGTATATATCTAGAACAAGAATATGTGCATAATTATATATTTGTTGTTGGTGCATGATGGATTATGGATGACCCACTGACTCCCTCCATGTTTATGACCATGTTATGTTATGTATGTTATGGATCCATAAAATCCAAAAGGAGATCTTATGATGCCTCTTGGTGCGTGACACATTTCATGTTATAAGCGAACGTCTTGAGGAGCCTTGTATGAGTCGAGCATATTGGATTAAGGGAGTCACTAGTGACATGTCTATCCTATGTAAAATGTTTATAATGTGAAAACTCATCTAAATGATGCTTGCATATGAATGAAATGAATGTGATAATTAAATGATGTTAGTTTACTTATTGAGCTTATATAAGCTCATCCCTTTCCCCTAACCTCAGGTGCAGGAGTACAAGAATAGAAGAGTTCTTTAGAGATTAAGTAGCAAGGATAGCTGTGGAGTGATTAAATGTATATTGTATGAGTAGTGGACATGTAATATGTAAAAAGATAGTTATTGTTCTAGTAATCAAGTTTTGACAGACGTTTTATCTTAAACACAAGTGATGTAATTATGTATGGTTTAAATTTAAGCTAACTCCTCATGTGAGAATATATGTATAAACTAATTATATTTTAGTGATTTTTATATATGTAAAGGTTCAAATTCTGAACCGATTTTATGTTTATGATGAATGAGAAAACTAAAGTGTAATGGTTTAGAGTATGCTTGGATTATAAAATAAAGGATTATGTTTATGTCCAACAGATTTTTAGGCTTGCTATGAGTTCTGGCAGCCTTAAGCTGACCTGATTCCTACTGCCAATAACGGCCCTTTTGGCTGGGTCATTACAAAAGGTACTCAGGGGAGATATCACTAAGGGAGTTGCTGAACTAGTACTTGTAGTAGGTGCGGTACCGGGTGTAGTTGCAGAGAACGTGGCAGGTATAATACTAGATACAGTGGCAGGGGAAGTAGAGGACAATTTCACAGTGCAAAATCTAAAGACAAACGTAGTATTAATAGGGTATCCAACATGTCCCAAATGCATAAAGCAAGTTCAAAAAGCACAAAGGTACCAAAGTTTGTTCTCAAAATAAAAAAATTCAAAGTACCTGCAATTTCTTCCAAATCTTCTCAAATTCTCAACAAATTGATAATGTTGAAAGAATATATAGTATCTATTTAACTAAGAAATGGCTATTAGCGCGAAGAAATGGTTAAAGAAAGTATGAAACAAGAAGAATGGTGTAGAGGTATTTAAATAGCACCAAAAATAGACTAAAGAGGCTCGAAAATTGCGTGAAAGGAGAAACACGTGGAGAAAGGCCTTCGAGTCTTTGAACCAAAGGCAAGGATGCTCGATGACGAGGCTAGAACACTGGTGTTGAGCCACGAACAGCGAGGTAGCTGTGACATGGTGATGGGCAAGGTGATGGCACACCAAAGAAAGAGAAAAAAAAAAAAAGAGAGGGGAAAAAAATGCTATATGGGTCTTGTGATTTTTGAAGCAATATTGATGTCAGTAGATGAGGATCATGGATTTGTGATGAAAATGGAGAAGGGTAAGGGAATTTGAGAGAAATTGAGAAGAAGAATATGATGAGTAATAGAAATGGTGACAGAAAAGATTAAAGTTAAAGTTTTATTAAGCATAGTTAATGGCATGGGGAAGTGTGATCGATTTAACTGAATTAAAATCTCAGAGGGAGTTGGAAGACTAATTAAGAGATGAACATATTTTAAAATTCAAATTCTTGCATTTGTGTCGAAGTAGAAGACCTGCTGAGATAATTTCACATTAAATCATGATGGAGCAGAGGAGTAGGGGAGTTCAAGGTTTGAGAAAAAATAATTGCCCACATTAGAATGGACTAACTGACCAATCAATGTGCGGGAGTAATTATTTACACCAAAACATTAATTTTAACTCATTAATTATTTTTAAGCATTTGATTAATTACATTAGTTTTTTTAATTAATTTTATTTTATTAATTTAATTATGAGACATAATTAATTATTTATTAATTTTTTTAATAATTATCTGTGAAAGTTGCTAATTAATGGGAAGTTATTAAGCAATAAGCTAGTAGGAAGTTACGAGGAGAGGTTGGTAACAATTGTGAGTAGCGGATAACAGTTGCAAAGACATAGATATGTGGGAAAGTCTAGGTTCTGGAGCTTTCTAGGTTCAACCAAATTCTCTATGGTACAGTTATAAATAGTTAATGTGATGCTATGAGAAAAGTCCCAATCAACCTAGCCAATCAATTCAACAAATTAAATCAATAAACTCAATCAAGTAAATAATAACAATTTCAGTATTTCAGTAGTCTAATTAATTTAAGATTGATAATTATTTTTAATTTTTAAATATTATTCATTTTAATTTTTATTATACTTTTAATTTTTAAATATTATATTTACTTTTCAATGAAGTAATATAATTTTTTTTAATTCGAGTGAGATAATTACCTTTTTTTTCAATTTATTTTGTAATTAAAAATAAAATAATACTTAATACAGTTAATTTTTACTTTCATCTGATCTAAAAATTAAAAATATATTTTAATTAATACACTTAATATTTAATATACTTATAATTTTAAAATTTTAAATTATTAACCAATCAAATTATTTTTACAGCAAATAACACAGTTTTGACTTTGATTGAAAAAATATCTTTGCCGTATAAGCCAAATAACTAACCAACTCAATTTAACAATTGGAAATAATTAAAAACATTTTATTTTCCCCTTATCCGATTTGGGTATTTCAAAGAGAGAATTTTTATTGCTGATAATAATTTATTTCATTCATTTTATCTTAATTTAATTAACAAAAAAAATGAGATTAGATGATACAATATGTTCAGTCTACATCTCTTTGTTAATTTTCTTTTATTAACATTTTTATAATAAAAAAAAATTAAAAAGTCATATCTATTTTGTTTAATGATTGAGAATTCACTTTTAACTTTTAAACTTTTAATTATTAATTTGAAGAATTTAAAAATATTATTTTTAGATAAAATTTCAAAAATAATTATTTATAATTTAAATTTTATTTATAATGTCAAAATTATTTTTTAATTATTTAATTATTAATTATTAATCACACATTTAATCATTGACGGCTAACAGACTCTAAGTATCTTTCTCAAGATATCAGAAAATTAAATTCGAACAATTTGAATTGGAATATTAACCATTTTCTTTTTAACGTAAATAATTAAAAAAATATTATTTATTTTATTTATTTTAATAAAATTAATTTTTTTATTTTTTTATTTTTTTTAAAATACATAATTAATCCCTTTACTTTTTTATTTATTTTAAATTAATTTTTTATTAGTTAATATATTTAAAAGAAAAAAAATTACTATTATTAGAACTAAATAATTTTTGACTTAAAAATAAAAAGATTATATAATTATATTTTTTAAATTATAAAAATTAAAATAAATTTAAATTAACGCTTAAAGGGTATAAAATAGATTAAAGGGTAGAAATTAGATTAAAGGGTATCCGAAATAAAAATAAAAAGATCAATTAATTTATTTGAAAAATAAAAAATGTAAAAAATTAATTTTATTAAAATAAAAAGACTCTTCTGTTGCCAAGCTACAAGTTTATTTAAAAAGAAAAAAGAAAAAGGAACTACGATTTCATTAAATGTAAAATACACATTCTTTCACGCGCATAAACGGCACGTGCATGGCCGTTTGATTGGATCATGTTTGAAACGAGTTTCTTCAGGCAAGAAACTATGGTTGCTTGCTTGCCTTGCCAGAGTGGAAAATGAGGGATGTTATTGTGAACACGTGCTGAGCACGTGAATAGAGGGCGAGCCAACAAAGATCATGCCGGGAAGTAATGAATATCGAGAAGAAGTTTGAATGTTGCACACTCACACGTAAGTTTAGGTACGATCGTATCGGACCTACCTTTCCCACTCATTAATGACTTAGGATAAGAATAACAAACAAACATAATAATCTTCTAGATAGTTAAGTGATATGATCTTAGAAACAGTTTCCGTTTGTCGCGACACGTGTTTAAATCATAGAGCGTTGAATCACTGGATTGAGTCAGAGCAAGTCACACGGAAACAAACAAATCGCCAAAATATAATGCTCTCATATGGATATTCATTTGTTTATATCCTTCCTCTTATACTTGCGACAACAGCTTCGACTCAGAGGCACCGTCTCTTCCCTTCTCTGTCTCTGATCAAATGCTTGTCCCTCAAAACATTCATCAACAGTAAGAGAACAAATAACACCTTCTTCTTCATCTTCTCGTACAATGAAGAACAAGAAGAGAGATAACAGCCACAGCTTCACAGCTGGCGTCTATCGGATTTTCCTCGTCATGCTGCGGCGCCACCACTTGTTTCATCTCCTCTACGCCTTTTCATGTTGCCTCATCCTCCTCTTCGTTGCTTTCTCACTCTTCTTCTCCCCTC
Source organism: Hevea brasiliensis (assembly GCF_030052815.1). Lineage (NCBI taxonomy): Eukaryota > Viridiplantae > Streptophyta > Magnoliopsida > Malpighiales > Euphorbiaceae > Hevea > Hevea brasiliensis. Next base: position 93,540,145 of record NC_079493.1, read on the forward strand.
CTCCTGTCGCCAACCACCACCATTCAATGGTAATATTCTTTCCTTATTATGAGCTGTTCCATGTGTTACGGTCTTGACTTTACTGCCTTTTCTTTTCCGACATTAAACGAGCTTCGTGTATACGTTTCGCTACATTGAATTCATTCTCACGATTTTTCTCTTTTTTTTTTTTTTGAGATTAGTCTAAAAATTCAGTCATAGACACAGTAAACTCGACTTCGGATACGAAGACGGCGTTTCGTGTTGCGGTACCGATATGAACTTGATTAAGTTTGATATATTTTGTGTATTTGTTGTTTGGTGTGATTTGATATTTTGATTTTTGTTTATATATTAGTATTTGGATGATTGCGTGATCAGCCATTTTTTTTATGTTGGATTGTTCAGGAAAATGAAGAGAGCATAGGGCATGATTTCTGGAGCTCGAGATTATCGAAGTTCTACTATGGTTGCAGTAACGCCAGCGGCAGCTTTCAAAGTAAAGTATCGAAATCTAATCTTTTGATTTTGAAAAATCAATAATGTATTGATATTTATTGGAGGTTTTTAATTTGATGCTGAAATCATTTTATATTTATACAATGGAACTCACCTTTTAGCTGATTATTCAACTTTCTGTTTCTGGCATTTTTTTTCATGGAAAACTTTTTAAATAATAATGACAGTAATAATAAATAAGGGAGAGAGAACTATGGCCTAGCAGATTTTGTCTGATTTTAAATGGTTTTGTCATTTGATTCTCATTTAAGTTCCATTCTCGATATGAAGCCTAAGAATTTTTAATTTTATATTTGATGTATTTGGGTACTGGGAATAAATTTGGAGAATATATTGGGGATTCATTGAAGTGGTTTTATTTTATTCGATCAATTTCTTGGTTTTGCCCCTGTTTGGTGACAAGGAGCAGCCAAAATTGCTTCTGTTATTATTGTCAGACGATTAGACTTACTTAATGGAGATGTGTGGTTGTATGTTATAGCTGCTGACGTAAAAACGAATCACAATCGGTACTTGTTGATTGCTACCAGTGGAGGTTTAAATCAACAGAGAACAGGGGTGAGTCTTTCTAAACTTATCTATTCCTGAGCAACTCAAGTGCCAATTGTCTGTTGATTAATTTGAGTTATACTGGCAGCGTCACATAAAGTTAACATTCAACACGGGTCATTTTTTTGTATAATTTCCTATGTAAATTCACTGAAGATCATATATGAAACTTAATATTTGTGGTGTTTGTTGTAAGGATGGAGTTGAGCTTGCACCTTTTGTCATGTCACTTTTCCCTTGATTATAGATTTATTACATCTGGAAAAAATAATCGACAGTATTGATGTCTTTTCTTTATTTGTATTGGGGATGCAACACGATTTACCCTTTTATTTTGTTCCGTTGTGTGGATAAACAATAGTGGGATAATTTGTGATATTATTGATAGACCAACTTGGTCAGAAGCCCAGTTCACTGTATATGAATGTGAATATGATATTAGGGGCATCATATCCAAGTTCTATGGCTTTTATGGGTAACCATGATTCACTTTTCAATGGATAATTCACTTTAAATGTTGCCATTATAATGGATTTTTTGCTCAATTAGTTTTTGATACTGAATTTTCTATATCATGGCCACAGATAACAGATGCTGTTGTTGCAGCTTATATTTTGAATGCTACTCTTGTTGTTCCAAAGCTGGATGAGAAATCGTTCTGGAAAGATACTAGGTATACTTTTTTATTCACTTCCTAGTTACCATTTCAAAGTTTACTTGCTTTCCTGTGTATTCATATGTGATTTGCTGTTTGATGCAGTAATTTCTCTGAAATCTTTGATGTTGACTGGTTCATTTCATTCCTCTCAAAAGATGTTAAAATCATTAAACAGCTCCCAATGAAGTTAGGGAAAGTTGTGACTCCTTATTACATGCGCGTTCCAAGGAAGTGCACTCCAAAATGCTATGAGAATCGTGTTTTACCTATTTTTAATAAGAAACATGTAAGTGCTGCATTTCTTTTCTTTTCTTTTTGACGTACACCAGTTTCTAATAAAACTGCCAAAATATATTTTTATAAAGTAGTTTTTAAGTTGTTTCACTGAATTCTGGGGTTTGAATTTTTGTTTTCACTCTACAGTTTTATTGTGAAAATGTTGCCAGGTCGTTTTTGTTCAGATCAATGAACAGAATTTGATTTCACACACTCTTCTTCTTATGTTTTTTTTTTTCCTCATGCAATGTACAGGATCATGCACATATATTAGAGGCTGTAATACCTATATTAGCAATAAATACTGGTGTAATTGGTGTTCCAAAATGACAAGCAATGTTTACACATTCAAGTGAAGTTGTGTTGATGTGTAGGTCGAAATGAATATTCTAAGTTTGAATTCCAGAAAGCTAGCATTGGTAATTCTCTCTGGTTTTCCAGCTGAATTTTGTGAAGACATCTAAATTGGAAATTTCTTCAAAGAAGAAAATGACAAGAATCAAAGAAATAGGAAAGAACCAAGCAGTCAATAAGATTAGAAAACCCAGAATTTTATAATGTGCATAAGTGGATGTGTATTCAGAAAGTGTCCCGGAAACTGTTGAATATTTATTTATCTTTTAAAATTTTTCAATTTTTGAAGCATTTGGGTTTATTTATTGTTATGCAGCATTTTCAGACTATTCTTGAGACTATTCTCATGAACAAGAATGATGAGTTATTGAGCTTTAATGCTATTTGGGTTCAATTACCCTTCATGTTTATTATAGAACTGAATTTTGTGACAATTGGCTTGTTTTGTAGGCTATTCAGCTTGGGAAATTTGATTACAGGCTATCAAATAGGCTTGATATGGATTTACAAAAGCTGAGGTGCAGAGTCAACTACCATGCTTTAAAATTTACTGATTCTATTCTTGAAATGGGTAAAAAGTTGGTTGAGAGAATGAGAATGAAATGCAATCACTTTATTGCCTTGCACTTGAGGTAAGGTCCTTGGAATACTATATATATATATATATATTTGAAATTTGTAGTAATTTAACTATGTTAAACCTTCTTGTTTTAGTTGTCAAATTTAGTCAAGTCTTTGTCATGTTCCATTGAAGTCTAAGATGGCGTATAATGTATTTTTTGAGAACATTATTTTATTAATGCATGTGAAATGAGATTTTGATTTTTAATTGCACTGAAGAGGTTTTGACCTATGATTGGTGAGTTTAGGATTTTAATAAGAGTAGAGGAACTCACAAATGTAGTTTATCATATTATTTTTTAGGTTTGAAGCTGATATGCTTGCTTTCTCTGGATGTTATTATGGTGGTGGAGAAAAAGAAAAGATAGAACTTGGTGCAATTCGGAAGAGGTGGTTAAGTTTACATGTAAGGCCTCACCATCTTCCCAGAATGTATTATTTATCCTTAACAGTACAACCCAAGACTGAGTTGCACATTTATCTATTAATTTTCTGTTGAATGCAGCAAAAGAACCCTGAGAAAGTGCAGAGGCAAGGAAGATGCCCGTTAACACCAGAGGAAGTTGGTCTTATGCTGCGAGCATTGGGTTTCGGAAGCGACATTCACATATATGTGGCATCAGGTGAAGTATATGGTGGTGAAGAGACTTTAATACCCCTCAAGGCTCTGTTTCCCAATTTTCATTCAAAAGAAACTTTAGCTAGCAAGGAAGAGTTGGCACCATTTTCTTTATTTTCTTCTCGCATGGCTGCACTAGACTTCATTGTTTGTGATGAAAGTGATGTATTTGTCACCAACAACAATGGCAACATGGCTAGAATGTTAGCTGGACGAAGGTAAGCTACTCATTTCTTTAACAGTAGATTGTCAAACAATGTCAATGACCTTGATTTATAATTTCAGAATAATTTTTCAAAGGATAAATTTTTTCAATTTCCTCTTATTGTTTTTGGGTTTGTGACCAAGTGGTTCAAATAACTAGCTTTTTAGCACAGCAACTTTCAAGGCTTAAAGAGAAGTGCATAGCTTGCTTTGTGTATTGTATTTCATTGCTTAGAATTAGATTCTGTTCATCTGAAACTCTGTGCAGATGCTTCTTTGTAGCATTCATCAGAAACCGTTCATCCTTAAAGTCTCTATCAGATTACTTTAATCTTGTTGTATGACTATGTCGTTGGCAACCCTTTTTATTCACCAACTAATTTAGTTATTTGTCTATCTCAGGAGATATTTTGGACACAAGCCAACAATTAAGCCAAATGCTAAAAAACTTTACAGATTGTTCTTGAACCGACATAACATGACATGGGAAGAGTTTGCCTCCAAGGTTCGTACTCATCAAATTGGCTTCATGGGAGGGCCAAATGAGGTGAAACCTGGCAGGGGTGAGTTTCATGAAAACCCATCATCCTGCATATGCGAGGATTCTGAAGCAAAGGCTGGGGAATATCCAACTCCTCATAGTTACATGCATGAGGGCCAGGGAGAGAATAACAAAAAGAATGTTGCTAGCTATGTTTCTGATGAGCTCTTAACTGTGGACGACCACGACCAGGATTGGTCAGATATGGATTATGTGAACGGAATTGGTGCTCAAAGAAAGGAAGGCTTGTATAAAAATACCTTGATTGGGACAGATCAACCAGAATTGGAGGTGTTATTCGCTGACTGAGAATTGCGACTGCTTTTTCATTTATAGGAGCTGGTGTTCTCGGCCTAACCAAATTTTCATCAGATTCTTTGGACCTTGATTTCGCCTCTTTCATATTTGCTTCGAATGTTAGCATTTTATCTTGCACGGAAGTGAAAAGCAGCACTTTTATTTTTTATTTTTTTGGTATATAGAAAACGCATTGTATACAGAGGACTAGGCAACTAAGCCTGTTTCAGTTTACAAAATTTCTGAAAATTAGGTACTGGCTGCTGCATGACTTCATAAATCCAATAAAATTTGTAGCTGAATAATTTTCTTTGTTTCAAGATGGGAGAACAGGAGCATAAAAACTTGGAGAAGGCATTGCAGTGTTTTTGTTTTGTTTCCATTTTCATTTGCGTTCCCCTTTGCTAGAAAAGAATTAGCCCCATAACATTGTAGGAAGCTTGTACATTGTATATAGCATTTGAAGGCGAAGTAATATTATAAAGCAATTTTCTTTTGCTGCAGACTTTTGTTGTTGAATAAGTATTCATTCTCATTCTTTCTCTGAATGCCTATTTCGGTTCTGGAATAATAGTGTGGAAAAGAATAATCTATTTTTGACTTTTTTGTTCTTCATTGGTATGTAGAAACTAGAATTTTTATGGCAAAGTTTTGAGTGATGGAAGGTTGTTTAGTGCCTATTTGGCATTGTGGTTTAAAAGTCAAAATTATTTTTCAAGAAAAAAAATGATTTGAGATACTATTAAAAAATGCATATTCAAAAATGTCATTTTATTGTTCAAAAATGTTATTGTATTATTTAGTGCTCTAATTACTATTTAACAAATTAAATTTTAAATTTTTAATACTCTTTGACTAATAAATTCAAAAAGTTTTTTTTTATTATTTTTTTTTGTAATAGCAGTTTCAACGACAATGTTAAGTAGATCCTTACTCTTAGCTTTGACAAGTTGCACCATTCTAATGTCGAGAGAAATGCCAGATCAATCAACTCCATCTCTCTTGGGATGTTGACAGGGATCTTTGAAGGTAAATTACATCATACATTCCTAAACTTTAAATATTTTTTCATTTTTATCCTTCAACTTCAATTTATTAAAATAAAATTACTCAACTTCAATTCTATTTGAAAGTAATCACTCTTACTTGCGACGACAGGTTTATAGGTTAAAAGGTCATAAAATTACTGTTTTGCCCCTTTTTCAAAAAAAAAAAATATATTGTCCATTTTCTTCCTTTTTTTTTTTTTTTTTTTTTTTCTCATTGTTCAATCACTCGATGCTTTTATTACTCATGGATGTATCACTCTCATAACATACAGCTAACAAAATTTCCAAACTCAAATGTATAACCAAACTTCTCACTTATTCCTAAAAAACAAATGAATAGGTTTTCCATTTGGCAGCTTAGAAGAACTTAATTATCAAATTTTCTGATATCAATTGTGGCTGCCAATTCCAAAAACCACCCAACAAAAAAAAAAAACTTAAATTTAATATAAAAATAAAAACAAACCAAGCTAAATCAATAAAATTGCCAATCACGAAACCTCCCCTTTGAACTGCAGAATCCAAGCTTGATACAATAGCTAAATAGACATAAATATAGAAAATGAATTAAATATTCTCTGATCCTATTAAGAAGCATAAATGAAACAAAAGAAAATTACCTGATCATCGCAAACCCCAAAATGCATAACTCACTGTTCTTTCTCTCTCAAAATCTATATAAAAAGAAACTAAAAGAAACCCCCCCCCCCCTCTCTCTCTCTCTCTCTCTCTCTCCCCCTTCCTTTAAACTCACAGTGAAACAGATGCCTTGCAAGCGTTTCATGGGGCATGAACTCGGCAACAAGTAATCTCTTATCACCTTCACAGCAACATCCAATCAAATTTGTCAATCACCTACTCCTCAAATTCCCAACTGATCTAGCTTCCTCCTAAATCACATTTCTCATTGACAGATTTAGTTAACATTTAATACCCAAAAAAAAAAAAATCAACAACCAAATAAAAAGCGGATATAGATATAGCTAACAAACAAGAAATTGGCGAGAATCAGGCCATGCCAATCTGTTAAATTGCTTAATGGCAATCCATTTTTCATTGTCGAGCTTCCCTTTGTAAATGACGTTGGGTGCTTTTCACCATGCTCCGACACAATATTATCCGAAGAGATGTGGCTTTGCATGTGGGATTGAGGTACTGAATAACAAAGAACGAAAAAGAAGTGTGGGAGGAAGGAATGATTTAAGTGGAAGCTTTCTTGAAATGGTTTAATGGGAGAATTAAAGTGGGAGGCAAAGATAAAAAATGGAGGAAGGAGAGGATGGCTACCAGGTGAGGACTAGGTGCATGGAGAGAAAGCTGTTTTAACCTTAGCAATATAGCTAGGTTTCAAATGGGTCTTGCAGCACTGCTCTTTAATGGAGGATTTAGAGAGCAGTAGCATGCAAGTGGGTTGCAATAAAAGGAGGGGAAGGTAGGTGAAGGGTAATTTAGTCTATCCATTTTTAAAAAAAAGAGAAAAATGAAATCCAATTGACAACATAACCGGCAAATCGGTTATTATGGGTGAAGAGGACTTTTTTTTTGAAATAAAATTAAAGTTAAGTGATTTTATTTTAATAAATTGAAGTTGAAGGATAAAAATGAAAAAACTCCTAAAATTTAGGGACGGTTGGTGCAATTTATCCTTATCTTTGATATGCTAATGTCGTTTAACATAAAATATTTCTATCGAATTCTTTTTGAAGAAATCGTATGCAAAAAAAGAATTGAATTGAATTGCTATGCAACCATACAACTTTTGACTTGATTTGTATTTCTTTTAAAATAATTTTTTTTAAGTTAAAAGAATTGAATTCTTCCACTTATTATGTTTCCAAACATGAGAATTTACAAATAGGAAATTAATTGAATTGAATTCTTGTAAATTTCTAGTTTTCAAACAGGATGGATTAGACTTTCATTTCAATTTAAGTGTAAATGAGTTGAACCAAGCTTTGAATAGGTCAGATCAATTAGTAACATTTTCTTTAAGTTTGATTTGAGGTTCAGTATTATGACTTGAGCTCGACTCATTTAAAATATAATAAAACTTAAACTTGACTTTGTTTTAAGTTCATTTATAATATAAAAAATGACTCAAATTTGAGTTTGACCCATTTATTAACTCATTTTTATTGATTTTATTTTTTTATTTGAGTTTAAGCTCGATAACCTATGTTAAAAAGATCATTTCCATTTCCATTTCTTTATCTATTTCTCTCTCTCTCTCTCTATCTCTCTCTCTGTTCTTGTTTCTCTCTAGCCCCCTAAAGCAATCCAAAATCAATAAAGAAAAGCAAAATCAACAAACCCAATAAATAATAAATCAAGATAAACTATAATCAATAAATATAATGATTTTAACTAAACATTAATGGGTGTGAGAAATCATAAATATGGAGAAATTATTTTCATTAGAAATACAACTTATTTTCATTTAAAAAAGATATTTTGATCTATCTTTCAATGATCACATATGTGGAGGAGAGACTAAGTAAGAGGAGAGCAAACCAAGGAGGTGAAGGAGGAGACTCAAATCTCGATTTGAGCTTCAATCCAATTGTAGCAATGCATAAAATGAATAAGCCATTGATTGGTTTCCATAACATTGCGACCTTGACTGACATGAGTAGAGGTAATTAGCATGTGGAGGCAAAGGTAAGGGAGACTTGAAAGGGGTTAAATTGGTTTGGTATAAAGTGGTGGTGGTTGGTAGCAAGGTACTTGGCTATGTTGTAGAAGCAAAACACTCGACAAGGCCATATACTATGCTGTGAGTCAAGAACTGAAGAAGAAAATCTAGTCATAAAGGAACACTAGCTGCTTGTATAACATATGGTATCAACATGGCATGTTCGTGTTATTGACTGCGTTATAATTATCCACGAGTTGAGCTGAGTTAATGGTTTTGGGCTTGAACTAACTTGGAATTAGGGCTAAGGGGCTACCTATAGTTCCTGCCTCTGAACCTAAACCATAAATGGTTGATATAAATTGACAGTTTCAGTTTCAGTTCAATTTTATTATTATTTTTTTAAAAATAAACCAAACAATGAGGAGGCAACAAATGGCCCAATTCCCGAGTGCCTGTAGACCACTCTTTTTTAATCCTTTTGAGTGCATGCTTTGTAGAGGCGGTGAGAAGCCCAATAATGAAAATACTAGAGAATGGAAACCTTGGTATCTCAGAGACTTTTGGAATGGCCAAAAGCAATAAAATAAATAATTTTAGGAATTAGAAAGTAATTCGAGGAAATTAAAAGGTTTCAACACCTAATTGAACTTGATAGGGCCCAGAGCCTATGCCACATGACCATGCTTAGGGTTAAGATCTCTAAGGCCTCAAGTGGGCTAAAGGAAGTCTAAACCAAGCTTAATCAAATGACCAAGCTCACCAAGCCCAAGTCCATAATGAATTTCGGCTAAGTGAAGAAAATTGGGCTTGGAGGCTTTAAATGGGCTTAATTAACTAAAAAGGCCTTTTAATTATTAATTAAATTAATAAAATAAAAAGTAAAAAAGATAAATAAGGGATAATTATCTCTTATTGGTTGAAATTTACAAGGGATAATTACTCTTCATTTACTTTATGTGTATTTATCTTTGTCTTTTAACTTTAAATTATAATAGGATGGGAATTGACCTACCTTATCACTTTGTGCCTATAAATACATGAACTATTTTCAGATCTAGTATGGTGAAAATATTAGGGAAAATGTTATCAAATTGGCATGGGAAGAGATTCTAAGAATTGAAGTTTCTTTTCTCCCAATTTTCATGTTCATATTTGGTTCCTACACTTATCATACACATTTTTCAACTAGATTTCACATAGATTTTAGGTCTAATTAATCAATCCATCACCAAATTAACTTATTTCATTGTTCTTTTGCCATTCCTAATTTTTCCAAGGTGCTAAGGAGGCCTTCTAAATCCAAGAAAATCCTATAAAAGAGGCAAGACCTGATTGGGCACCCCACAACTCTTTTGCATGTTTAATTCGTAGGTTCTAGATTTTAGTTTTAGGCATGTAGATGATGTTATTTGCTTTTTGTTATGATTCCATTAGATTTCTAGGTGTTTTCCATATGGAATAGTCTTTGAATCACTCAAAAAGCTATTCCTACATTTTTTTTTATGATTTTCAAAGTTTAGATCTAATTGAACTCGATTTTCCACTTACCTGATTTTGTTTATTTTATTTATTGGTTAATTTTTGCTCTTTTCTTTTGTTCCTTGTTTATAGTTTGTGCTAATATGTTAGTTTCATGCTCGTATTTTTTATTTTATAAAATTCTTAGTAGATTGGTCCGCATATTGTTTTGTAATTTTTTCAATTCTATCTAAATTTCAATTCTTATAGTTTTAATTTATTTTTCATACTTAATCTTGTATAGAACATGTAGTTTCTTTTTACCATATTTTAGTATGGAATGCTAGCTATATTTCTACAAATTTCATAATTTTTCATAATTTTTGCAATATAGCCTTGAATTAGGTATTTTGCTCATTTGTTCACTTTAACAAATTTTGCATATTCTATAGTGATGTGAATTTGTTGTTTCTTTTATCTATATGTAGGTTCATCAGTTAGCAATATGTGGTTATTTTTTCTTGTACTTTTGTGATTAATTTGCATGATGTTTTAATTTTTCTTCATTGAATATGCCTAATCTATATTTTCAATTCTTTGGCAGTGTTTTAGTATAATTTGATTTCTTATGTATTTTAATCCTATGCTAACTCTTTTCCATGTCTTTCATATAATTTTGGAGACCTTAAATTACCTAGAATAAAATGGATAAAATGGAATTGGCTTAGGAATTCTTGAGGCACAAATGCAAGTCAAACTTAGAATTTCACTAATTTTAGGATTTGACTTTTATTTTTTGTGTTTATCTTTATTTATTTTTTTCGCTTTTTTTTTACTTAATTCCACTGTGAATTTTAGCCCATTTGGACTTATTTAATTAACAATTAAATTCATTTAAGTAATGAAAATAATTAAGACCAAATAAAGCCCATAAGCCTATTATCTCTATTTATTGCACCTAAAATTCATCTGGAAGGACTTTTATTTATACAACCAAATGGTGGATCTAAGCCCAATGAAGCCCAAAGTGGAACTCTAAGGCTCTTGCATGAGGTGAATGGGCTTTGGCCTTGTAATAGTTGTAGGATTACTTTTTATGGGTTGTAAAAGGCCATTTTAAGGGTTAATAAGTTTTTTTCTCCCTCTTTATTTAGTATTGGACTTTATTTGAACTTGTATTTGCTTTCGAATATATTCTAAATGGGCTTGTACATCTAATATTGACTAAGTGAAAGGCATTTAGGTAACTTGGTAGCATAAAAGACCTAATTGATAATAACTTAGAAACTATGGCATACTTAGGTACCCTTTATGAGCATAGGTGAACTGAAATGTGTTATTGAACTTATCCTTTTGTTTTATGTGCTTAGCTATGTTGCATAATACATATGTAAATGAATTATGTATGTATTTAATTTAAATACCTGCGAACTAAGGGAAAGATGGTAACACTTGGTAATAATGTTTAAACTTAGAAACATGGCATGTTTAGGTTATATGTGTGCATTATATGCTTGTATGAATAATTTGTGCATGTAAATCTTAGCTTTGCATCACTATGTGTTCAAGGGATTAAATAAAATGGAATAATAAGACATATTTTATGAAACAATTGGTAGAGGTTGACTTTGTTCTAAGGTAAGCCTAGAAAGAGAAAGTGCCTAGCACCTTCTTTCTCTCATACTCATTATTCTTAGCCTAGGTCTATTTGATATTGTAGAAAGGTGATGTTACAATAGGTTCCAAAGTCCCATAGTGCCACCAAGGCCCCTGTATTGTGACCATTGTTACAGCCAACGGTCTAAAATGGGATAATTGACCCAACTAATGGTTTTAGTTGCTTAGTTTATTTTATTTTTTTATTAATTTTCTTTTATTTGTATAAAAAGACAAAAATGCCTCTCCTAATAGAAAAATAACAGCTATATTTTAGGGCATTTTGGTAATGGAAAAAAAAGTTTTCCCAATATATATCCCATAAATCTCTTCTAAATTAACATTTCTTCAATTCTCTAATGCTCTCAATTTTATAATTCTCCCCATTGCAATTCTCCAATATTCATTATTCATCATCCATAATTTTATTTCTTATAGTCCAAAATGATACACACACACACACAATATCCATATTCCCTAATTTTGTTTTTCCATATTATTCAAGCCTATATAATTCTTATTTGCTAAATTTCTTTATATTGCTATAAAAAATGTTGAGCTTTGGACAATCGTTAAATGAAGGCAAGGGGTTAATCCAAGAAACTAATAGTTAAGATATGTTCGACCTTAATTTTATGCTGAAGGACACTGTTATGCTAGATGAGTTGTTTGATAACCAACTACCATTCACAGCCCAAAAAACATTGTATCTAAGGACATTAATTTAGAGGTGAACAAAGATGATGCATCGACTTTGACAGATGCAATGCAATCTAGCTAGCCTTTGAAATAAGATATTTTTACAGTGCATTTCACCAAAATTCAAGTGGATAATGAAATTAAGGTGAAATGCATTCTTGTAATCATCTATTTAAATTTCAAGTTAGAGGTGGATATGGAACATTTAGGCAACATTTGCAAAATAAACATTCTAGAGAAGCAATTGGAGACATGAGATAGAGCTAAATATCAAGATTTGTAGGCTTTGCACAACCAAGTATTTTTCAAATTTTTCGACAATAAAGTCAAAGAAGAAATAGTAAAATTAGTAAGTGTCAGACACCATCTTCCTTTCTTTTTGGTTGAAAAATTACAAGCTGAACAATTTATTCAAAATTCTTTAAATCCTCAATATAAAAGGATTCATAGAAATAATTTAAAAAGATCCTTACTTCGTCATTATTATGGATGGAAAAATGAGATAATTAAATTGTTGGCCAATTAAAACACATGTATGAGCTAAATTCAGGGCCATTATCGACGTTAGGACTTGAATAAACATAGGGCTCCTAGTGCTCATAGCAAGCCCAACTTACATCTTAAACCTTTCTTAGGGCCCACTTAGATCATAATTATTTTACATAAAATGTAACATATTTATATTTCAAAATACTAAATAACAAGTACAACAATATAATTGCAAAATCACATGTCATAACAAAATGGAGTTCCAAAAAAGATACATACTTATTATAAATATAACAAGACACTGACCTCTTGAACTTAGATAAGTAAAATTTTTTAACTGCATCTTCACTGACTTCTTTACTAGTCCTTAAAGGGAAAGATAGAAAAAGGGGTGAGATGGCTAGTCTTAGTGAGTAAAGTAACTACAAGGGAAGTAAAATAGACGTTTGTATAAACAAATTGAAGCACATTGATATTCATCATAAAAGTGAGTTTCTGTAATCACATATAGATGGCTTATATAGGTAGTTATGTTATCAGCGATTCCCTCATATCATATTACTATAAATTTTATGGCACCGGAGCATCAAGATGAGGCACGACTTTAAGTTGAGCTCATTGGTGGTATTTGGATTAAAAGAGTTGTATAGGGAATTAACTCGCATTTTTATATATGGATGTGTTATGCTAGGTGCATGCGTAGCTTCAAATTATCTTCTCGTGTCAATATTGAATCAATTATTTATTATATGTGATGGATGTACATTTCATGGTAGGGTTGCACTAGTTTTAAATAGTTATAGAAATTGTATCTATAATCAATATCTAAATTTTTTGAGTCAAACGCTCATTCTTGTTCAATATTTCTTCCCAAGTTATCGGATGAGCATTCTTCTTTCAGAAGTTTAATCCACCTTTTCTCCGTAGATTGTGGTGTCTTTTTGAAGTTTTTATTTTATTTAATTAATTATTTATTTGTTATAATATTAGAAATCTACTGTTATAATATTAGAAATCTGCTATAACTCTAGTGTATAAATATAGTATTTTAATTAATAATAATTAATAGTATTAAGTGCATTAAATATGTTGGATATCAGGGTTGAGTTGGGCTCTTCAAAATGTTGTATTATGTGTTGGGTTGAGTTGAACTCCTCAAATCGAGTTATATTATTTTGTAATATTTTATCTTGCATGTTGGATCCTAAGATTGGGTCTAGTTATGGGTTTGGAATAGTGAGGCTTAGTATGGGCTTCAGGAATTTTATGCTGGCCCAAGTCCTTGTGCTGGTCCAACCTATAGAGTTAGGTCATGACATACTTGTATCATAGATTATAACTTGAGAAATCTATTAGACAAATAAAAGATTGGCCTTACATAGGCAACCACCTTCATTGCCTTTGTGGTAGATTGAAATAAGACAATTATTATTATTATTATTATTATTATTATTATTATTATTATTATTATTATTATTATTATTATTATTATTATTATGTCATAATAATAAAGAGTTTTAAATCTTCTAACATGTAATGTTGACTCGAAAAGAGACGAGGAACTAGGGTCACTATTCACTTTTTTTGTCTTAATGCTAGATGTGATTTTTGATACGAAAAAGAGTAGGCTAGTGAACTTAAAGTTGGATATTGGGTTGTCTTAACTATATTAGATTGTCTTAACTATCAACTGTATTGTATTTAATAAAGACATACTCTCCATTGGAAAGCAGCAAATACCATAACACGTTATTAATACCACATGTGTGATTTATGTCCATTAAAGAGAATACAACTGTGATATCTACTTGATATTGTGTAAGAACCTAAAGATTATAAGATATCTTTACTTAGTACTCTCACAACTCTAAATAGTTGCTCGAAACCTAGCTTAATGTTTGCAATCTTAAAGGCGTTGTCGAAGGACTATGTAAGATTTAGTTTATAGGGGCATTCTTATAAAAACAAGTTAAATTACGATTGAAAGAATCTTGAAAAGAGAAAGATTATTGAAATTATCATATTAATCTATGGTCATTGGTCAACAAATTATGTTTATCTTTGTGATAAAGACATAATTATGAACTTAAGATATGTGAGTGTGATTGGAAGAGATATGAATATGATAAATGATCTAGGGTATTGGATACTACATCTACTCTAAACACCATCAAACAAGATGTTATATTACCCTAACAAATATATAATAACCGAGCTCTCAATGTATATACTGGTCATATGATTAATTTGTAAAATATAAAAATTACAGAAATATATATGAGAGTTGACCCATCATGTGTGAGTGGAAGATGAAGGAGTTTGGGACTAGGTCACTCATATGGGTCAACTTGAATCCATGACTTTTATTTGTGTAATAAAAAAAAATAATAAAAAGGGAAAAAAATGCAACTGCATTAATCAGTTACATTGCATGTAAAAATCAAAGGATTGCAATGTTTCTTTGGTTGCAACATTTCTATATTAAAGTGCATATAAAGGACAAGTAGTCATATATATTAGATTGATGAAAAGAAGTCAATGGTACTATTTTTCTGACCGAAGAAAAAATGGAAAACAAGAAAAAATTTAAGTGCAAAAATGGATTTTGACTGCAACACCTTTGGCTTGGTTTTTGGTTCTTCTAAATACTCTTAATTCATCAATTTTATGGAGCATTAATTTCTACAATTCTAAGGTACACATTTAGATTGTACAAATTAGATTTAATTCATGTGTATATTTGATCATCTCTTGAATAGTGAAGCAAATATTGTAGAGATCTTAGGCTTGTATGAACATGGGATAGTATCTAAGAATTTAAATCCATGTGTTAGGTCTTAATGATTTTTTTCAAGTTTGTTTGATATTATTACTAGAGCTGAAAAATATCTCTTTAAATACATTAATTAAAAAATATAAAAAAATAATTTAAATTTTAAATTAACATATTTTAATAAGAAGAACTTCAAATAATTAAACATTATTTTTAAGTTATTTTTTAATAATATTTAAAATAATTCATTTTCTATAAAACAATAACTTTTTGGGCTGTCAAGCATGATATATATATATATATACATAGCCTCTAAAATTGCTTGACCATAGTGTACTACCTATACTAATAAAAGGAGGCTTAAAAAATCACCATATGGCAAAACCTCTTTATTTATTTATTTTTATATTTTTTATATAAAAATTATCTTATCATATTAAATATCAATTTAATTCTTATTTAAATGTTTTCAAATTTCAATTACTAAAATATTATCTTATATAAAAAAATTATCTAAAATTCTTTTTATTATATCTTAAGAGAATTTTAAAATGTAACAGCATTATAAAATTATGTTTAGAAAATAATTTTTTTTTTAGATAAATTTCAATTAGCTTTAAAAAAGTGGTGGATTATTTTTTTAAAAAAGTTGCATTAACATATATATATATATATATATATATATATATATATATATATATTCACTGAAAATTTATTTATAAAATTTAAACGTATATTTTCTAGACATTTCTTACACATAAACATATCATGACAACATTTAAAAAATTGGCATGAAGCATATCTTAATCTTTTTGCAAAATTTTAAAATTTTCAAGTTTATAATTATCATATTATCTATCTACAAAAATATATACTTTTTAATTAAAATTTTGGTTAGATTAAATGACAAATTATTTTTAAAAAAAATTATATATATATATATATATATATATATATATATATATATATATATATATATATATATATATATATATATATGTATTCAACAAAAATTATTTTAAAATTTTAAAAATTAATTTTAAAAGCATTTTTCATATTTAAAAATTAAAAATTTTAATAATATACTTCCAAAATCGTTATGGCATGATTTTTTTTTACTTTGTTTATTATTTTATTGATATATAATTCTATCAATTAATTTAAAAATTAATAATTTATTTATTTAACAACACTTTAACAAAAATTATAATTAATTAAAAATTTTATCATAATAAAATTTTATAATATTATTATAAAAATAAAAAATATAAAAATATATATAATAAATTATATTATGAAAATAAAATAATAAATAATTTACGTGAGGCATGGACAAAATGACCAGTTATTCTCTAAGGAAAAGGACAGCAGTTTACCTAAGATTTGAGACCCAATAATTCAACTATTAAAAAAAATCCTAGAATGTCTACTTAAACTGAAGTGGCTAATCCAAGTCTAAATTGGATAACTGAGCTGATCTGCATCTCATGTGTTTCTCACAGGCATTGCAAATATACGGCAACTAATATATATATGTGCGTACATGTATTGAAAATGTAAGACAATTAATATAGTGTATATGCACGTGATCACTCAATTTTAAGAATATTTTTTATAAAAGGTATTAAATTTTATTTTATTTTTCATAAAATTTAATAAACTTTAATTTAGTTTTATAAAAGTTACTGTAATCAAAAATTAAAAGTTTTCAAGTTAATCTCCTGACATGTTAATTATTTTATAAATAAAATTACTTTATTTTATTAGTTTCTTGAAAAAAAAAATAAGATGAATAAAACGCATAATGCTACCCTTTTCGCTGTTGAATTTCTTTCTTTTATCTATTTCTTCTCCATCAGCAATCACTGGTTAAGTAATTCTACTTGTAAAATTGTTGACAGATTAACTGGTTAACCTGAAAACCTTAATTTTCAAGTTACAATAATTTTTATGAAATTAAATTAAATTAAAGGTTATAGTGATTTTTATGAAATTAAATTAAAATTCATTAAGTTTTATGAAAGAAATTAAAATTTAATAATTTTTATAAAAACACTCATAAAATTGATTGTTCGTATATAATAATTACCCTCTGTGTGTGTGTTTGTGAAGGAAGAGGAGAACATTAGATTTGCCAAAAATACCTTTTTTTTTTCAAATTAATTACAATTATATTTTTATTATTTAAATTAATTTTAAATTTTATATAAATTTAAAATCCTTAACTGTAGAGTTTATATAAATTTAAATTCTTAGTCCCAATATACTTAACATCAATTAAATATAAAATTTTATAAAAAGTAATTAATTAAAATAAGAAATTAATAAATAAAAAATAAAAAATATTATTAATAAACTAAAAAAAAAGTATTACAATACTTATTATGAGAGAGAAAAATAAAATTCTTTATGTATTACGATTTTATTTTAATTTAAAAAATGTAAAAAAAAAATTCTCTTTAAATTTTTGTAATCATAAAGTAATATACTAATAAGAGCCTAACATGTATTAAGAAGTTTGCAAATATTTTACAGCCAGTTGTTACCATATGCAATTTACAATTTTCTTGCATTATATATGTATATATATACACACACGAGGAATTTTTCTTATTTAAATTCAGTTTATTACTAATATAAGATATAAGATATATAATAAAATTTACTTATTAAATATATAAATTTATATATTTATATTTTAAGTTAATAAACCGATTTTAGGTAAAAATTTTCTCCTCTATGAGCGTTGTTTTCTTTTGTGCCAACATTGTGTATGCCGTGTCTCGGGCATTATTAGATATCGAGGTGTCTTTTATTTCCATGTTAATGACCTTGTCAAGAGAAGTGGGGTTGGTTTCACATCCTCGAGTGTCGAGCATGTATATCTATCGTATTGTTAGTGGTTGTTAGACCTGGCATAGAGTGTAATCTTGCTGTATAAAGTGAATTAAGTGAAAAGGAGAAACATTGATATTGTTAAAAATATTTATTATTTATATTATTTATAGTCAATTTTTATTATTTAATTTAGAATTCAATAAATCTAAAATTCATAATGTATTTGGATAAAGCTTAAAATAAATATATAACCTGCACAACATTGTTGGAAAATCGGATTATTGCGTTGGTGGGTTGGATGCATGATATATGTGTATGCAAGATGCATTTCAGAATCATATGGTATACAAAATTTTCTACTTTCTCTAAGAACTTTTGCGTTGAGTTTGATACACAATAAATCTATTTTTATTATTATTATTATTATTATTATTATTATTATTATTATTTGATTGATAAATAGATCGAGAATTCTTAAAAGTGGAGTTACGTTCTTGAATCCTATTCACGGGAGTCAATAATCAGTTTATGATGCTATTGGCATTATGAGTTTAAGGTAATTTTGATATAATATATTCTTTAAATATGTGTATTTGATATTAGGAATATGAGAGTATCTATAACACTCCTCGAAATCCAAGGTCAATTCCTCTGCTATTTCTTTTCTTTTTTTTTTTTTCCGTTAAATTATTATCATATTCATAACACAACTACACTTTGTCTTCCTTTTTGAAGTTGCTCTTTGTCGCATTTACTGTAACCTGTCATGGATTATAAAATTAAGATGGCAATGATGTTAGGCATCTAAAATTGAACAAGTCTTCCTCAAAATTCCATGGGATAGAATATATATAATAAACGCACAAAAACCAAAAAAAAAAACAAAGGCATTGATGGAGGATTTATTCATCAATTGACTTCTAATGTCGGATGGGATTCATCACCCATGTAGAACTGATGAACCTGATTCTTTACTTCCAACAGCAGCCTCGCATATTGCAATAGCTTCTAACATGAAACTGAAACTTAAGTAAGCAAAGTTGAATTCAATGATTTAAGGGCGAGATACTAGTGAGCTGCCTATGAAATCTATGACAAGATTCCAGTCGTTTTTCAAGGCATGCATGGCACCATAAGAGTGTTGATTTCTGTATCTCCAAGAGTTTTAAAACTCATCTCCAACTTTAGGTAAGCATCTTCAGAGGAATATATGACCACGTAATTAAGTTATATTGACAGCAAACAAATTTTTATAATTCTACATTTTTCGCTCTTTCCATCGTGAATGTTTAGGGGTTGCATTTAAAGAATAGAAATGAGTGCTGCAGCACAAGATTTGGAGCCAAACAATAGGAAATATAAAAAGAATACATTCAATTGAAAAAAATAAAAAAAAAATTATATGCGTGATATTAGGTGAATTCTTGTATAATAGTACTTAATGCTCTGTAATGGGATCATGAGAGTTGATTGCAACTTGTCCTCCATTTTAATTGGTTAAAAAATAATATAAAATTTATTATTATTTAAAAAATTTTCAATTTAATTGATTAAATTAGTTTTTATTTAAATTTAAATTTTATTTTTTAAATAATTGGTAAAGAAATTTAATATAAATTGTATTAACTCAATCAAAATTTAGCGTTTCAAATAAAAAAATTATATTTTTAAATTTTGAGTAAATAAAATAAAATGTTCAATAATAATTTACTATGACAACTCAACTCAACTCAACTAAACTTTTATTTCAAAAATTTATTGGACTCGATTATATGAATTCTCTTTCTCTGCTTTAAACGATTTTGGATTAAATCATCGAAAATGCGTAATGCTTACAGGAGGACAAATAATAATAAATAGTAGAATTTTCTTAATAACATATTTTTTTGAAAAAAAGAAAGTTTGGGATGTGGTCTCACATTTTTTTGGATTAAATATATTACTCTTTTACATCACGTACCTCGTTGTTTTTGGTCCTCATAATTTAGGTGTGACTTGTATGGGTGTTGGAGTTGTTATTGAATATTTTCTTAAATATTTTAATTACAAGTTATGAAAACATTATTTAAAATTAAATTTAATTTGTTTTATTTATAATATCTCTAAATAATAAAATGATTTTTTTAACTGACTCTTTTGTGACTCTGAACTTTAATACCAAAAAGTTCAATGCATTGAAATTTAAAGACCAAAACACTTTATTTTTTAGAAAAAAAGTATTACTTTAAATGTCGTTGAAAAAAATAATTTAAAACAAATATTTTGTTATTTTGATATCTTATGTTTAGAATATGTCAAATTAAAATCGTTCGTTCAAAGTTAATTGTATTGAAGAGATTTGATAATCGGGTAATCGGGTCTTAGTTGAGTGATATAAGGTAAATTTTTCTTGGGTTTATTTATTAATAAAATTTATTTACTTCTAAAAAATTATTAAACAATTTTTTAATGATTAAAAAAAAAAACCAATATTGCTGCAAATGTATTGGCATTGCCAAGAGAGAGAATGATACGAAGTATATATTTATAACATTAAACAAACATAAAACTAAATAACAAAATTCACTAGAAATCATTCACTAACCTGTTCATGGCATTGAAAACAAAATGGAAAATTCATTTATCACAAGAGTGCGTGACGAAGAAGGCCAATGTCTAATGCAAAGGAACATTTTGGCCTTTATTAATACACATAAAACATAACAAACTCTGCATTTAATGGTTGAGCATAACCAAAAATTGATAGTGTCACACGTGTCTCCCATCTTCAAGCGCTAGCTTCACCTTACATGCACAGACATTCAGTTCCAAAAAGCCGAATGGAAATAGAATAAATACAAACATCAACCAAGTAAAACCAATACATGCGCCATTGCCTGTTGATTCTGAGGATTACTATCAATGTCAATAGGATTGTGGCATATGATGCACTGAAACTCCAATAGAACCACACCATGTCAACACCACCTTCATCTTCTTCTTCTTTTATTTCACTTGCTGGTGGTATTGATGGAGCTTCATTAGTAATGCAGCTCCTATGAATGATTGGTCCACAAAGACCAAGGTTACCTTTGTAACTGCTTTCAGTGAAGGTTCCAAATTGCCCTTTATCAAGGATTTTACCTGACAAATTGTTGTATGAAACATTGAAAGTTCCCAAAAAATTCAGCACAACTAGTTGGCTGGGGATTTCACCGCTCAAATTATTGTAGCAAAGATCTAGGCTCTCTAAGCTCTTTAAATTTGAAAAACTGACAGGTATAGATCTTGATAAGTGATTGTGAGACAAGTTCAATGATAAAATTTCATGAAGGTCTCCAAGTTCTGGAGGGATCATACCAGTTAACTTGTTGCATGATAAATCTATTCCCGCCACTTTTATGATGATTGCACCCTTGTAGGAATTGTATCTATACTTCATTGCAAATTCCACTTCTACTAATTTTGAAGGAGACCCACGAAATAACCTTAACACATCAGATTCCATAGTGGCATTGTACATAGAGTAAGAGCTTAATGATGCGCGGTAGAACATCCACAAGGCTAAAGTTACATACTCAAAATTTCGTTCTCCCATATTCTCAAATGATGCATCATTCGCAAATGACATATTGTTAAAGCATGAAGGTATGGAGCCAAAAAGCAGATTGCAAGAAATATCTATTATACTCACTTTTCTTAATTGACACAACTGGTTAGGAATATGACCTCGCAATGCATTCCCTCCCAATGAAAGCACACGCAATTTTGAAAGCTGATTGATCCAAGATGGAATATTACCAGTAAACTTGTTATCCCTCAGGTCAAGTGCCATTAAATAAGGACTTCTGGAAAGTACATGAGGTATAGGGCCACTTAAATTATTCTTTTGTAGAAACAGGAATTGCAATGATGAAGCACTGAAACAAGAAGGCAGAGAACCAAATAACCTATTTTCTGATAGGTCTAAAATTCTAAGACTTCTTAGATTGCACAGCTGTATTGGAATTGTACCTGATAGTTTGTTTTTGGATATGTCTAAAACAAATAGGAAGGTGCTGATGATGGATGAGTTTACACCTATCATCCCATTGAAGTTGTTGTTTGATAGATACAGGGCTTGTAAATTGGCAAAATTCACAAGCATACTTCCTGGCAACGATCCTGAGAAATTGTTTGTGGACAAATCCATATAAACTAGTCCTGTTAGCTCACCAATTGATGAAGGAACATCACCATGAAAATCATTCCTTGAAATGTTGATATACTGTAGATTTGAGAGGACTAAACCAAATTCCTTAGGGAGCTGACTTTTGACGTTGTTGCTCGAAATTTCTAACACAGCCAAATTATCATGAATGAAGTTTGGCAGTTGAAAAGTTCCCGTGAATGAGTTGTTCATCAAATTCATAATCTGTAACTTTGAATTATTTTGTAAGATCCAACTGGGAAATGCTCCAACCAGCTTATTATGAGAGAGATCAATGAATTTCATGCCATACTGGTAGAGAAGAAATTTAGGAATTGTTCCAGTTCGCACATTTAAGTGGCAATTTGACAAGTCAAGGATCTTCAGTTGAAATGTAGGAAACCATGTAGGATTTTCTGTTTCCACTTCCAGCTTACCATTATTAGACGAAAGTTGAAATATCTCAAGTTTTGAGTGGTTAGCCAAAGCACTAAATGAGAATGAGCCTTCAAAGTTATTACCAGAAAGAAACAAGCACTTAATGGATGTGAGTTTAGAAACAATGGATTCCATGTTGCCACTGAAATGATTGGATGAGAGATCAAGAAATTGGAGGTTACTTAAGTTGCCAAGACATTGAGGAAGGGGGCCAGAGAGTTGATTATTACTGAGACCCAACTCAACGAGGCTTTTCAATCCACATAGCCCTACTGTTAAAAAAAATGTCAATATTAATGACCAAATATAATGAGACATTATTGTGTGCATTCAATATATTAGCACTCACATATGTATGGAACCTTTTATTATTTATGAGAAATGAATTTACATTATATTTGAGAACAAATATTCCTTGGTGTATATCTTATAATTTCTATTTTTTATAATAATTATAATTTAGTAGGCCTATTTGCAAAGAAATTTTTACATTTTAATATCATTCTCGATTTTACTTAGAATTTTTATTTTTAAAGATTTTTTTTTTAATGTTTTCTTCCTACCATAATTAGACTTTCACCTGAAAATATGGTAGAATCGAACCAAAATCAGCCTTAGTCAAATTCAAAATCTACACAAGTCAATGGTTCTAGGCTTGACCCAGCCATAGGGGCTTCGGTTAAGGGTCCCCTCTTGAGGAATCAAAATCTATGATTCAAATCGTGTGTCTAGCCTCATTCAAGCCATTTTTAAAAAAATTATGAGGTGGCTTTAAAGAATGCCACGCGGACAAATCCTGGGCTGAGTTCAAGTTGGAATTGTTGTTGAACTGAACTAAAGTCAAAGTGAAATTGATTAGGAACTAGCTAGAATCGAACCAGTCTACTTAGCTTTTGATTCAATCCCCCTACACATTGAACCGCCCCTTTTGACCCAAAACCATGCATGATCATGGTCTACCTAGTTGAAAATTGATGTAACATGCCACCTCTCTATTCTAAACTACAAGTTAGAAAAGAAAAAAGAAAAAACAAAGAAAAAGAAAAAGAAAGAGAAAACCATAAGAAAACAAATGACGCCTTTTAATTCTGCCGAAAGCTAGGATTACCTCTTGATAGCAAGCCCACATAGGTGTTGACGAAATGAATGACTAGTGATGTATTCTTTGATTCTAAGACTTCATTGGCAAATGGGTCTAAATCGAGTTATTTTGAATTGATATTATTTTGAATTTAAATAATTTATAATTTTATTATTCTCAAATAGATAATTTTATTATTCTCAAATAGATTTAAGTTGAATTATTTAAAATTTTTGGTTAATTTGATATCAAAATCTTTATCATTGTCTGGTCCAACCTCCTCTCATTGTAAAGGTTTCTCTCTACCTACTTCTCCAAATCTAGCTTTTCTCCCCTCCCCTGCTACAACTATGGTGCTTTTTTTTTTTTTTCCTCTTAATCTTCTTTGACTTGAGGTTGTTGATGGCAAAGACAAATGGTGTGGGTTATTTGATGGAATGTTATAGGGAAGGTGATTGTGGACTCTTTTATGGAGGTTACTCAATGCTTATGTATTTCCCTTTGCCTCATTAGTAAGCTTTTATCTAATAGAGAGTTTAGCTTCCTTGCATTAAGATCTACTATGTTACTTAGTTGGAGACTTCAAAAGGGTTTAGTTTCCATTAGTTGGGAAACAAAATTTTATGTTTCAGTTTTTCCTTTGTGTTAATCAAAGGAAAGTCTTGGATTTGGGTCTATGGTGTTTTGATGATCAATTGCTTTTATTACGAGTGATAAAGGACTTAGATATAACCTCTTTAATTGAATTTAATGTGGATTTTTTGGGTGCGGGCCCATGATATTCCATTTGTGTGGATGTCGAGGATTACAACTTTATCACTGGTAAGTTAGGTGTTTCATTAAAGTAAGTGAAGAAGATATGCTAGGTTGGGCCTACTATCTTGGTTTTCAAGCGGCATTACTAGTGACTAAACCTTTGCGAAAGGGAGTTTTAATGAAATTTGGTGCACATTCAATCTCATGGATAAAAACTAAAATATGAGATTGCCCTTGTTTTACATTGGTTATTGATGTCTTAGGTACTATGTTTCAGATTGTGAAAAGGAATCGACTAATTCTGCATACTAGTGTGGTGATTGGTTACATGCATTATTGAAGAAATGTTTTTAGTCGAGGAACTCAATAGGTTGTTGCTTAAGTTAGATGGAGTCAAATCTTCTTACTCCTCATCTTCTTAGAGTTCTAGAAAGAATAGAGGTTCGAGTTCTTATGCTAAGTCTCTCGATAAAATTTTTAACTTGTTGAATAAGGGGGTTACTAGGGAAAGTCTAAATTTGAGAGGTGCAATTTCCTCCAACACTAATGACTCGTGATATGGAGTTTATGGGCATGGGGCTCAGTCTAATGTGCAAGCTCGTGGTGATGATTAAGTCCAACTAATACAGCAATGATGGATTAGCTTATAAGGGACAGTCATTAGGAATTGATGCTCTAAGAAATGCGATAGTTATTGTTGTAAATCCATCTCATGAATCTTTTATTCCTCTAGTCATTGTGAGTTCTGTTACTCTCTTGAGTTCTACTCCTTTAAAAGGTTCTTTTATAGGAACTGTTATGCCTCTAGTGGATTTATATAGCATGAATCTAGCTAATTTGCGAACCAAGAAATGTACTTTGGTGGATGCAGTTTTGTGTGGTACTACAAATGTGAGTTCAAGACATGTCAATTGGTGACAAGGTACATGGAAATGGAAAAAGCAAGACCAATAGACTCCTTTAGCCTCATTTTCCACATGATTTAATTATACATAAAAGGGCTATGCAGGATGATGGTATTAGGGGTGTAGAAAGATTTATTAAGAGCTAGAAGTTGGTTGTGACCTCAAACTCAGTATCAAAGGTGACCATTGGCAAGGGCCAAAGTTGCTTACAACTATGAAAATGTTTAGTTACAACTACTGAAGGTTAAGGACCCTTGGCAATTGCTAGTTGGAAGCAATTGGTGCAATCACAAGTTTCCAAAATCATTTTTTTAATGGAAACCACAGTCTCAGAAAAGAAGATATTCTTTATTAGTTGTACTTTAGGATTTAATAAGAACTTTTTTATTAGAGCTATGAATATTGGTCGAGGTGGGCTAGCATTTTTTTTTTTGGATGACTGGTGTAGTTGAGGTTGCTATCATATTTCATTCGTCATATGGATTTTGAAGGTTAGGATGGATAGTGTGGATGATCCTCGGTGGTTACTGGAATTTTTGGTTGGACAGAATGGAATAAAAAATTTTGGTCTTGGCAACATCTTTGGTAGCTTCATAGCATGTGCTCTATGCCCTGGTTAATTTTAGGAGAATTTAATGAGATATTGAACCATTCTAAAAAATAGGGGTGTGCTTACACATGAATCTATGCGTGATGCTTTTTGATCAGCAGTAGCAAATTGTGATTTTTAGGATATGAGTTACTATGGGTACCATTTGCATTTTATAATGGTAGAGATGGCACCGTTTTTGTAGAGAAAAAGTTAGATATGTGTCTTTCTTCTTCGAGTTGGGCACGTTAATCATTTAGGTCCAATCATATCCCAATTGTTCTTGAATTAGAGGGTCAGTAATTGTTTCTTCATAGAATCAATCAATGGTTAAAAGAAGGTGATTGTAACATGAGGTGTTGTTTGGCACTTAGGGTCACAAGCTTAAAGAATAGCATAACAAGAGCATATAATTAATTTTTTTTTTCTGAGTTATTCACATCTAATTCTCAATTGGTGAGTATGGAGGACATGTCCTTTTGTTTTTGCTAAGATAACCACGGATATGAATTTCTTGCCTAGTCAACCTTTCTTTACTAATGAAATTTTAAGTGTAGTTAAAATGATGCATCCCTTAAAGGCACTAGGACCAAATGGTTTACCACTTATCTTTTTTCAAAAGTATTGGTCCATGGTTGGTGATGATGTTATTCAACTAGTGCTAAGTGTACTACAGGAGGAGATGCAAAATTGATTTAATCACACTCATATTTGCCTCATTTTTAGTTAAGGAACATAAGCATATTCCTGAGTATAGCAATATTAGCCTATGTAATGTTGTATGTAAGATTACCACTAAAGTTTAGCTAATTGGTTGAAATGTATCTTGGGAGACATTATAGATGAATCTCAAAGTGCTTTTGTTCCTAGCCGTCTTGTCACAAACAATATGTTGATTGCCTTTGAGTGTTTCATCTTAAGAATATTAATGGGCAAAATAGGCACTGGCTCATGTATTTGAAGCTGGATATGGCTAAGGCCTATACAAGGTGGAGTTGTCATTTTTTAGTGCAATTATGCTTCACTTAGGTTTGCAAAGAGCTAAATTTCTATGTTTATGGGGTTTGTTACATCAATATCTTATTCAGTTTTAGTGAATGGTAAGCCTTATGGTTTTATTACTCCCGCACATGGTACTGACAAAGTGACCCTCTTTCACCCTATTTATTTCTACTATACTCTAAGGGCTTGATTGGATTATTAAATGATGCAATGTAATGGGGTTTGGTGCAAGGTATTCAGGTGTGTAGGGGAGCTTCATTGGTTTCTCATATTTTGTATTTTTCTTTTGTGCTACACTTAGTGAAACAAGTACAATTTATGGTGTCCTTAAGAGGTACGATTAACTATTAGGACAAATAATGAATTTTACTAAATCATAGCTCTCTTCTAGAGCTAATGTTTATATGGATACCAAAATCATCTCGCTAGTGAGATGGTATCTTCCAGGCGAAGAACCATGCTTTTAGGCCTTCCATTGCAATGGGTTGTTCTAAAATGGTTATTTTAAGTAAGATGAAGGAAAAATGTAGGCTTGTTTGTAAGGATGGAAGGAGAAGCTATATTCAGGTGTAGATAGATAATTACTTATCAATATGTTGGCACAAGCATTCCTACATTCCTTATGCAATGTTTTATGTTGCCATCTTCAATTTGTGTAGAGCTTCATGCCATGATCGGTCACTTTTGGTGGAGTTAGAGGCATCAAGAGTGAAAATTGCATTTGTGTAGTTAGGATTAGTTATGTAAGCTAAAAAAGGATGGTTGTCTTGGTTTTCAAGATTTTGATAGCTTCAATAGAGCCTTATTGGATAAGCATGAATGGCATTTGCATACTATTCCTTCGTCCTTCTTAGCATAACTATTAAAGGCTAAGTATTATCCCTGTGTTGATTTATTTAATACACAACTTGGAGCTACACTAAGTTTTACTTGGCATAGTATTTTGGCAAAGAGGGAAGTTTTCTAAAGAGGTGTTCGATGGAAAATTAGAGGATAGTAAAAAGGCTCATATTTGGTTGGATCGTTGGATTCCTTAACCTAAATTATTTAGGATTATTACACCTCAGTGATATTGCCTATTGAGGGCACTTTTTCATCCCTTAATTGATGAGGATAATCATTCTTGGAATTAGGAGTTTATTAACTCTATTTTCTTTCCTATGGATGTTGATCGCATTCACAAGATATTACTTAGCTTAATAAGTGGGGATGATAACCTTTTGTAACATTTTCACTTATGTGGATAAGAGAGATTATAAGTTAGCCTTTAAATTATTGCATCCAATTGATTTTAGTAGTTGTTCTTCTACTAAAAGAATATGGAAATTATTATGCAAATTGAAAGCACCACAAAAAGTAGTTACATTTTATGGTGAGAACTAAACATTTTGCCAATAAAAGTGCTACATAGATGACTTGAAATTGTTAGTCCAACTTACTCTTTTTGTGATGCACAAGAACCTAGTTTTCATCTTTGTAAGGACTATCTAGAGGTTCGGGAGGTTTGGAGGACTTGTTCATTGCAAATAGTTTGCAATACCATGGGTTTTTACTTTAAAATATGGCTCTGGAATTTGTTTAATGTCCTTGATATGACTAATATGGTTCGTTTTGGTTTAGTTTGTTATATTGTCTAGTTCTTGCGCAATGAATTTCTCTATGAGCATACCACCTTTAGTGTTCAGTGATTTTTTTGCATTGTTGCTAATATGGTCTCTCAGTATGCAATAACTAACCAATTCGAATGTGTTAGCCTACTGGGTCTTGGAACTCATAATGTTACACAGTTGGCAACCTCTTGCAACTGCTGTTATCAAGATGAATTCCTATGCTGGAATCATTGGACGTGATAGTATTGGTCTGAGGGTTATTTTCTGGGATAAGGCTTATATGGTTCTTGCAAGTGCATCCAAACATGTATCTAGCTGCTAGAATTCCTATGCTTCAAAGGTGTTAGCTATTGCTTCTGGTCTTCATTTAGCTACTGAATTATCATTCTCCTTCCTTATTATTGAGTTTGACTGTAAGTATATAGTGGATAAGTCACAAGTGAAAATGCAATTTTGGAATGGCCTGGGAAAGATCTTGGTGACTGTTTAGCCTATAGTCATTGTTTGAGCCATTGAGGTTGGTCCTTCACTCCTTACAGCTGCAACATGCTCTAAACAAATCTTGTGTTATTTCAGATTATGAATTAGTTTAGGTAGATAATTTTCCTTTACTTATTTCAGCTTAGATTAATGCATATATAATATCTTTTATTTCTTAATGTAATTCTTTAGGCCTATTCACCTAAAAAATCTAAAGATTTTCACCCTTTTTGTGATTTAATCCAATTCTTTCAATTTTGTTCAAATAAGCCAATTCTTGAAAATTTTATCCAATTTTTAAATTAGATTTGGGGAAGCTAATGTGGTAGTTTGGGTGACTTATTTTAATATTATATTGTTGGTCTCATATGACACATAATAAAAAAAATTGCCCAATTACAAAAAAAATCCAACCTTTTTGCAACCTTTTAATACAAATGTTTCAGTTTTGGCAAAATAGGCCCTTTTTTTCAAAATTCTTGAAAATTTTATCCAATTTTTGAATCAGGTCCCCTATCCAATAATGCAATCAGTACCCATTAAATTGAGAAATGGCATTGTAATATATACTCGACCTAGCAAATGTCGTCATGCTTTCCGCATCCCATAGGCATGTCTAATTTTTCTTCCTCTCTATATCATCTCATCATTTATGCCTCTTTTTGGTGATTGCCAAATAAATCTAGCCCAACTTTTCCAGAAAATAACGAAATTTTCTTTGGGAGATAAAATTTCCATAGTACCTCCTATGTCATCCCTATAGACAGAGAAAACAAAGAAGTAAATCCATTGCTATTCATTCTAAGATCCACAGCCATGTATCTCGTGGCCATTTAAACACTCTTTCTCCTTTCATTGCTTGTTGCCTTATCTCCATTCGCCATTGCTGACAATACGTAGATGGTGTATGAGATGCTCATTAGATACAACTTCCTAATTGGTTTGGATTTTGCCAAAATTGAAACCTTTATATTAAAATGCAAATTGGTGAAAAGTTTTGTATATTTTTTTTTATAATTAGGACTTTTTTCCTTTGATTATGTGGCACATGAGATCACAATATAGTATTAAAATAAGCCATTTATACTGCTACATCATTTTCCGCCCAAATATAATTTTAAAATTGGAAAAAGTTTTCAAGAATTAGCTTATTTGGAAAAAAAATTAAAAGAATTGGATTAAATTGCAAACAAGTGAAAAAATTTTGATTTTCAAGTTAATAGGCCAATTCTTTACCATTTCTATAAAAAAAAAAAAATTTCTTTCCATTAGCGCTCTTATCTTTTTTCTAATAATTTTAAATTGAATCATTTCATGTTACAAATTAATTCAAGTTATTCATTTGATTATTAGATCATTAGATGAAAAGAATTTATATCAAATTCAAATTAAATTAATTTATACATTATGAATCATTTTATATGAAAATGTTTATTTTAAAAAATAATTTAAAAATAAGTTTTATATATGATTTTTGAATCAATTTGAATTTATTTCATTAAATCGAATAAAGTTATCTTCAGATTGAATTATGTTATTAATTGATTCATTGAACTATTTAAGTTTAGGACATTTTGAGTGGATTGTGAGTTCAAGTGAGTTGCAAGTTTGGTAGTTTTGAGAAGGGGCAAATATTATCTGGCAGATGGAGGAGGTAGATCTATGCTTACTAGAATCAGAGAGACGGCTAACAAATGGGTCATGGAACATACATCTATGCAAAGTTATTCTAACCTTATTATCATTGTAAAAATATGTGCAACTGATTTATTTTTACACTTTTCCTACATTTGATATTACTTTGTATTATGCATTAGTTATTATATTGTTAACAAAAAAAAAGAGTAATTTTATAATTTATGAAGAATATTTTATTAGTTTACAAATTCAACCTCTCATTTATATTTCTATATTAATTATTAATTATTACTTATATATTTCACTCCTGAAATTTAAAATCAATGCACATCAACTTTTAGGCTTTCTATCTTTGAAATTTAAAAAAAAAAAAAAAGAAACACAAACTTTTAGGCATAGATTTCACATGATTGGAGCTTGATAAATAACACTAAAAAATAGTATACTTTCAAAATGGCAAGGTTAAAATTAAAAGTTTCCAATATAATCTAAAAAAGTATCGAAGTTTAACTTAATCAAGATGGAATATGAAGTTACCTTCCATTGAAAGCATTCCTTCAAATAGATTATCACTCATATCCAATGTTTCCAGGTTTTTCAAATCAGCTAATTCTGAGCATTGTGGTTGTGAAAAAAAAAAGGAGAAAATCATAGATTAGAGATGAAATTAAAACATGCCATTGAGAATGATTGTCATGCATGCTAATAAACATACCTCTACTAGGAAATTGACCAACCATTCTGTTGTTCTTAAGAATCAAAATCTTAAGTGATACAAGATTGCTGATGGATGACCAGATATTGTTGTTGAAGTTATTAGAGTCAAGATCTAAAACCTTTACCTTCTTCAAACTTGATAATCTTTCAAAACCTACATAGCATACAATTTTCATTACTAGCTAGCCACTTTACAATTGATGAATTAAAGTAAATTATCTAACATTTCAATTGGTGAAGATTTTATACAATAAAAACAAAGATTAAGGTTTCTTTGATTTAGTTTTCAATCTACACCTCACTTAATGTCATATAATATAAAAATTAGACTAATATTATTGTGATCAAGTGCCTGCCCCATTGTATAAGAGTTCAAGTGTTTAAATTTGAAGTTTAAGTAAATCCAGCCTTTTGTAAGAGACTTTAAAGTATTGTAGATATGAATGAAATCATTGCTTGCATTTCTTACTTGAATACTAGTTGTTTATGTAATACCTCACACCTAGGGTAGTCAAAATCTGTACCTAAAGAAGGAGTGCCCAATGAAGTTCCAGAGAAAGGCCAAGGGGAGTGGTGTGTTTGGAAGAGAACAAGAAAAGAGAGATTAATGGGTAAAAGCCTATTCAGGCAAGTTCGACTACCACAGTTGGTCTAGGATAGAATATAAAATTGGAAGGTAGGAGAGTCTTACTAGCCACTCCTTTATTTTCTCCACTTCCCTCCCTTTTCTTCCTTCTCCTTTAGTTCTTTCTATCCCATATCCCTAAAACACACTATCCTTACCTCTATATGGAGAATCACCCAAATGTCTCAAAAAGGGTAAAGATGCTCTTTTCTTTCCTCCTCTTTAGTGGATTGAATAAGAAGAAAAGGAAGAAACTCCTCCCTAGGAAGCCAATGCGAAAGAGGTAAGCTTCCTTCTTCTTCTTTTTAGTTTGATTAAAGGTTTAAATCTAGTATTTTGTTAAAGAAATGGTTTAGAACTAATCGAAGATTGTCTAGGATTTTAATGTGAAATGGGGAAGGGGGTGGGTTTGAGCTTAAATGTGTATATTTAAGTTAATAAGGAGTGCTTATAGTTATTTAAATTCTAAAATGGTATAATGAACCTAGAATGAGAGTTTAGGACTTGATATTAAGATTAGAGGATTGAAAGCCTAGCTTTTGGCATTATTGATAATTTCTAGGTAAACCTAGGTTCAGTTGTCCAGTTATAGATATTTGGCCTCCAATTAATGTGAACAGTCACACAAATAATGCATGGCCCTTATCTGGCCGCCAAAGCTACTCTGACTAAGAATCCCAACTCCAATTAGTTTTGTTTAAGTCCTAATTCTTCTCTTATAGGCTTGAAGATAAGACATAAAAGACATGGAGACAAGGGATTTAAGGGTTATATAGCAGTAAGTTTACATAATTGTTTTCTTAATGCATACATATGGATCCATGCATCATGATGAATATTATTAGCTACTTTGTATCCCTAGGATTATCTTTGTAAATATATGATATGTTAACAAATATATTGCATATTTTAACTGTGTTGTATTAGTGATTTATGGATGGCCCAATAGTTCTTATTGGGAAAGTAAAACAATGGAATTGCATGCATGGTAGATGGACACACAGACTCCCTGATGAGAATGGGCATACTCCAAGAAGGGGATGTGAGATCCATATGCTTTTAAAGAAAAAGGGATGTCGGGTAAAGTAATTCTATGTTTCTAACATCCGGGTACTAAAGGTTATAGAATCCACTTTAAGTAGGTCATAACTTATGTGCCCTTAACATGTATTATGTGTTATTTTAAGAGAAACTCCTAAGGAGCTCCTTTAATGGTTGGATTTATATAATGGTTGGGGACCACTGGTGACATGAATTACCTTAATATGATTTGTTTATGTTCGGAGACCATCATGGGAATTCTACATTGCATATGCATGAATATAATAGTTTTATTAAATGTTTTATCCCCTTAAGTAAGCTTTTACTTACTGAGCTCCAAACCTCACCTCCTTTCTCTATTTCCCCATTTTAGGGACAAGATTTGGAGACTTGCAGGCTAGGAGTTCTGGAGGCTATTACCTCATTATGTTTTAAAGAAGTATGAGTAAGAATTATGGAACCCATTTTATGACATGCAATTATAGGAAGGATTATTATGCTTGTAAACTAAATTTTTTATGATAAATTAAGTTATTCTTATGTGTAAAGTGTTTTATGACTAAGATAGGCCCTACCATTGTTTATGAAATGAAATGTTTAAGCTTGCTATGAGTTCTGGTAGTTCCTTGTCTACTCGTTCTCTTAGCACTGGTTGCAGCTCCAAATTGGGTCATTATAGTTTACCTCTTCGATTAAAGCATATACATGTAGTGTTAATTCCTAACTAAAAAATGATCTCCATTGTATGTTGTTGATTTTAGACTACAGGTTTGTGCAATGTTCTATACAATGTGGTGACTAAGGTGTTGGCAAATACATTAAAGCGTGTTATCAAATATTATTTCTCCATTAATTCTATAATGCTTTTATACCTAGGCATTTCATTTCAAATAATATGATAGTAGCTTTTAAGGTGTTCCAAATTTTAAAAAAGAAAGAGACAATGAGAAAAGGGTATGGGTTCTCTAAAAGTTAATAAGTAAGGTGTACAATTATCTCAAAGGCATGATGACTACTCTGGGTTTTTCACAACAATGGATAAACTGGATAATGATGTGTTATTTTTGTAAGTTATTTGATCATACAAAGAAGTAGAGAAATTGGTTCAATTATGCCAGACTAGGGTTTTAAAAGGAAAGCTTTTGTCTCTTTATTTTGTTTATTATCTATGTAGAAGGTTGTTGGTCTTATTGAGAAATCAAAAGGAAATTAGGCTCATTCATAGTTGTCAGGTTGCTAGCTAGAGGTTCTCCTTTGTTTTTCCTTTATTTATTTATTTATTTTTTTGTATATGGTAACCTTTTATTTTTCTGAGCAACTTTGGAGGGGTGTGACACCTTCAAGCATTATCCCCAGCTTTATGAAATGGCATCAAGGAAAATGATAGATTTTCAGAAATCCTAATTGGCTTTCAATATGGGCGCTATTAAGGAAATGATTTGTTAACGCCTTCAAATTAGTGAGTCTTTAGAATTAGGATACTACTTGGGATTACCTTCATTGATGGGCATAAATAAAAAAGAAGTTTTTACTTTCATAAGGGATAAGATATGGAACCACATTTAGGGTTGTATTAGAGCTAGTTGGTTGATTAGAGACCATGAAGGAAGGGTGATCAACGCATGTCAGTTTACTTGTCCTGGTGAACCTATACAACTATTACTAAGGCCATATCATTTTGTGAAGCTCTAAGCTAGGTTAAATAACATGGTTTTCAATATGTTATAATAGAGTTTGATTCTTTGGCTCTTATATAGGCTAGAAGGGGAAATGTAGCAAATTATTCTCACTTTGGTAACCTTGTGCTTGATTGTAATACCCATCAAACTCTGATGTGGAAATTGGCCATTGACAGGTATTCCAGGAGAGTCTCGAACTTTTATGATCCATGATCTAGTGAAAATTAGGCTAAGGAAGCTCTTTATTAAGTGTGTTCAAAGCCAATACAGTATTTTGTTTTAGCTATGTGTTGGTATGTTATTTTTAGGGTTAAGCCAAGGACTTTCATTTGCCAAAAGTGGTAGGTAGCATGTGACTTTGGCCTAAAAATAGGGTTAACAAAGAACAATTTGAAACTTTCTTTGCCCTTCAATGTTTTCTTTCCCTAGAAAAATTTTCCCTCATTATCTCTTCAAACAAACACTTCAAAAGTAAGATTTAATTCTTCTTTTTCTACATGCATGCTCAAGTCATGTTGATTTTTTGTAGTGGAAGTTGATTTTAAAGAGGCTTTCTAAAATGAGTAGTTGGGTGAGGTAAATCAAAAAGCATTTTGGGTAAGTCATTTCTTCTCTCCCTTAAATTTCTAAGTTCAAAGGTATTTACACTTCTCCTCCTAGCTTTTCAAGTTAATTTGGTTAAGCTTACATGATGCATGTGGGTAACTTTTATCTTTAAATATATTAGTTGATGCATGTTAAAGGTGGAGTAAGTTGGCAATGGTAGTAATAAAAGTTTCTCTATGTGAAATGGAAA
The DNA here is from genome assembly GCF_030052815.1 of Hevea brasiliensis. NCBI lineage: Eukaryota > Viridiplantae > Streptophyta > Magnoliopsida > Malpighiales > Euphorbiaceae > Hevea > Hevea brasiliensis. The sequence continues at coordinate 93,575,884 of NC_079493.1, forward strand.
TGCTATTTTGAATTACATGCTAGAGTCCTGAATATGCCGCATTATCACATTTTAATTGTTGATGCAAGATAGAATATGGAAGATCCATTAACTCCCACATGTTTGATTATAGTTATGTTTCATGAACAACTGATACTTTTCCTAATGGACAGCAAATTCTTTCAAGAACTTCTTCATCCATAGTAACTTTTTACATGTTTTGGTTTTCACAATAAACTCTGCTTGGACAAAGCAACACATTTCTATAGCTGTGATTGCCATGACACAGCTCCCCCCATAAATGAAATTAGATATCCTAATGTAGACATTCTCAAGTTAATATTGCTAGCCATATCTGCATCTGTGTAACTAACTAACACAGGTTTGGAATCTCTAAAATATAAACATATTTTTGAAGTTCCATGATGATATCTGAAAATCCATTTCACTGCAGTCCAATGTTCCAACTAAGTGAGCAATACTGGCCATGTAAACATCATGGCATGCATCAAACTTCTAACTATTGAAACGAATGGGACCTTGTCCATCTCTTCCTTTTCCTCATTTGTAAAGGGCAACTAAGCCTAAAGTGATTAGCAAGAGGACAATTAACTACTTTAGCTTTATCCATATTGAACTTATTAAGTGCTTTCTCAACGTACATCTCCAGTGACAATCATATCTTCTTAGCACTTCTGTCTCTGATTATCTTCGTGCCAAGGATTTCTCTTACTAGCCTTAAGTCTTTCATGGCAAAAAATTTACTCATCTTATTCTTCAAGTTGTTAATTCTAGAAACATTCCAGCCAATGATCAACATATCATCCACATAGAGCAAAAGAACAATAAAATCATCATTCGAGAATTTCTGAAGAAAAACACAGTGATTTGAAGTAGTCATTTTATAGCCTTGCTCCCTAATAATAGACTCAAACTTATTGTACCACTGTCTTGGTGCCTATTTTTAGCCATATAGACTTTTTTACAACTTGTAAAAATAGTATTCTTTCCCTTGCTCTTTAAAACCCTAGCGCTATTCCATTTATATCTCTTCTTCCAACTCTCCATGAAAGAAGAAAATTTTTACATCCATTTGCTCAACTTATAGGTTGAGACTAGCTGCCAACCCTAGCGTTGTATGAATGGATGTCAGTTTCACCACCAATGAAAAAATCTCAACAAAATCAATCCCTTTTTTCTGGTTGAATCCTTTGACAACCAGCCTGGCTTTGAATTAAAGATGGAAATCATGTTCTTCATGTTTGATCCTAAACACCCATTTATTTTTTAAAGCTCTCTTGCTTTTTAGCAACTTAATCAGCTTAATTGTTATTTTCTCATGCAAGGATTCCATCTCATCTTGCATGGCCTCCTGCCATTTTGTCTTGTATTCATCATTCATAGCTTCTTCAAAGATTTTAGGTTCTCCCCCATCAATTAACAACACATGCTCATCATTACGTTATCTTGTAGAAAATTGTCTAGTCCTATCAGATCTCCTTAATGGAACTTGAAAAACCATAAGTGCTGGTGGTTAAATGTGATCACCTCCATCATATGGTTCATCATCAATGGGAGCACATCAGCATCAACTAGTTTGTCCTAAATGTCATCTTGAACCTCTCTTGGCACCGTTGTTGGATGGATTAACTCTAGTCTATAGAGTCATCATTAGATTTTGAAATGGCCTTCTGAACCTTGCTAGCATCCTCAATGGTCTGATCTTCAATAAACAAAGCATCCTCAATGGTCCTTACAAGCTTTGTCGGAATGCACTTAAGCTTCTTTGCAATTTGTCTCTCAATTGAGGTAAGAGATTTTTTGTGCCATAGTTTAGCTATGTTATCATTTTCCACTATATTGATAACATCATTGAAGAGTTTCGCTGGCATCACATAAAGCTTTGAGTGCTTTATGCCTCTGGCCACCACTAAGGATCCTTTGGTCCGCTTCCATTTGCCATTCATGAAAGTGTTGCAGAAACCTTCATCATCAAGCCTGCATATGGAGATCAAATTCTGTTGCATATATGGAATATGCCTAACATCTCTCAAGACTAATCTTGTGCTAGTTTCCATCATTAAGCATACATCTCTTTTTCCATCAACTTCTGATAAATTGTCATTTCCCATTTTAATGACATCATAATCTCCCAGAGTGTAAGATGTGAAGAACTCTTTCTTAGATGTAGCATGGATAGTTGCACCACTTGTTAGGTTAAAACTTTGATACTCCTTGCAGCAAAATTTAAATACTGTAGCAATAATTAATAAAAATGACACAAAAATTTAACATGGTTCATCCTAAATTTTGGACTGCATCCACAAGCCAAGCTCCTTATAAATCTTCTACTATTACAAATAGTCAGTATAATATAGTTTTTACAAATGAGATTAATTCAAAAATAATGACACTTAAAGTGTTTCCAAAACACCTCCAGTAATTTTCTCATTATTTTTGTCACTCCTCTTTTTAGGAAACTTTCCTAAGGTCTCACATAAATTTTTGCTCAACTCAAAGCTACAAACTTTGGACTACCTTTCTAGAATTTGAGCTATTGAAGATGGTTGAGCTACTACCTATTTATAGGCAAAGGAATACAAATTCAAATTGAATTTCTTATCCCGAAACTGTATACCACTGATTTTCTAAACTTCAAAAAACATATACGATTTTGAATTGTATGTTATCGGTTTGGATGCTACCAAACTTTGCATAATAATAAACTTTGATTTTCACATTTTATTTTATTTTTTTAGAAAAAGCAACTGTAGCAATTTATGGCTGACTTTGGCTACTTGCCCAAGTGGGCGCCCTCCATGTGAGGAACCCAGCTCAACACGATGTTATGAAAGTCTAGGTGAGGCCATTTTACGGCTTTAGCGTTATGTTAAGAGAAAGACCAGGTTGAGGTCTAATCTACGCCCCTAGCACTTTGGAAACAAAAATGTAAATGTCAAGGGAGTGTCACTGGTTACATATCTATCCTGTATAAATTGTTATGGCCATGCAAATTCATTTATATTTATGCATCCATGCATATGTGGATTAATATATAATGAAAATGTTAGTTTTATTCATTGAATTTTCCTAAGCTTACCCTTTCCTCTAACCTCACAGTTGAAAAGTTAAGTGAGTAGATGGCCAGCATGTTAAGGAAGATCAAAAGTTTTGAAGTATTTAGTTATGCTGTATTGAATTTCTTATCATGCTATGTAAAGAATTTGTTAAAATTGAGGATTTGGACATGTATAATTTATGGTTTGGAATATTGTGCTTGGCCTTAGAATTTCTTTTGGGTTGTAATATGTCTTATGATTATGATTGAGGATCCTCAGTTATTGTGTGGACTCTTTATGAATTCTATATAGGGAATATGACTATATAGTGGGTGTGTTATCACTTAAGCATCTATGTGTGTTATGAAAAGTTTGAGCTAAAATAAATGTATTTATAGTCTTAAAATGAATGCTAAAGTATAAATATCCTTGTTAAATGCTTCGAGTCCCTGTTTTTTTTTTAACTTAGAAGATAACGAGATAGATGAAATTTTAGGATTATTACAGGTACCGGCGACCTTAAGCTGTCTTATTTTTTAGCGTGTAATAACCTCTGGATTGGGTCGTTATATTGATTATAAGGCTTTAATTCATGAGTTTAATTCTTGCAATGTGACTTTTGTCAGAAAGTCAGCGAATAGTGTTGCCTATTTTTTAGCAACCACATGTATCTTTTGATTTTATTTTAAGAAGTGGGGTCCTCTTCCTCTTGCATTTATATATGATGCTATAATTACTGATGTTTTGTAAGACAATTTTCATTTTCCTTTAAAACAAAATCTTAATCATTTAAATCTTAGCAATTTCATTCCCTTTAAAATCTTTTAAAGTTGCTAAAAAAAAATATTATATATACTCACTTGTGTACAAGACAAGATTTTTGTTGAAATCGAATCAGATAAATTAAGCTACTTGTAATATTTATAGCATAAAATTTTTCAGTGGACGAAAATGATCAAGATTTGAATTATTTATTTATTTATTTATTTTTTTGGGTATAGTTGGGTCCAACCTTGGAAATTTTAATGAATGTTAAATAATTTACGCAAATGAAGTTATGCGTATAACTAAAGTTCTCTCTAATTTGCAAGGTTTCCCGGAAAAGATTTAGCACATATTCTTATTTGAAAAAAAAAATGCAGTTCAATGATCATTTGTGCCTCATAATAAAATAAGCAACAAATTGACTTGCCTGTTTTGTACTTTGAGAAAGACAAGAAAATGGCAATCAAATTAAAAAGAAATATGAGATGTGATATGAAGTTACCTTCTATTGAGAGAATGTTCAATTGATTGTGACTTACATCCAATATTTCCAAGTTTTGTAGATCAGCTAATTCTGACACATAAATGTAATTGTTAAAAGAGAGACAGAAAGTAGGGATTTTATATGAAATTAAAGTATCAATTAGAAAGGAGAAAGTCTATTGATTTTAATGAACAAATCCTATTGTTGCTTCTAACATAGTAATGTTGAAGTAGTTATAAATATTTAAGATCTAGGATTTGAAGCTGTTTTAAATTGGAATATATATATATATATATATATATATATATATATATATATATATATATATATATATATATATATATATATATATTCCAATTTAAAACAGCTTCAAATCCTAGATCTTAAATATATATATATTTCTTTCATACGGGCAAAAGAAGTTCTATTAAAATGAAGAAAATGACAATAGGAGAGGAAACCCCTCGCAGAGAAAGCACAATTCAGAAAACGAAAACAGTATAAGGGAAAACACCAGGCAACAAAGTGATCAAATGAAAGCAATGAAAACTTCCTGACTCCTTTTAAGTGTAACTATTTAACTTCTAATATTGATAAATGCGTGAACTCGTAACTTACACACACATTAACTTTTTGTTACACTTCTATAAAGTTTAGAAATTTAATAATTACACTTCTATAAATTCAAGGGTTTAATAGTTATATTTTTATAAAATTTAAGTATTAAATAAGATGTAAAATAAAGGTGAAAATGTCTAGTGACTTGTGTAAAGCTCAAAACTAAAGATGTTTCAAACCTTGGAAATTTTATGTTTTTGTTATTTCATATTTTATATTGTTTTTCTATCCCACAACTAAATTTATATTTTTTTTTTATGACATTTTAAGTTTTAAACACCTTTTACTAGATGTGGTAAATTTTGGTCCGCACCAAACTCTCTCAATCTAAATTGAGCTATAATATTCCATTTCAATTTGAACAAGAATTTAGAAGACCTGCAAACTGACCCATTTGTGTTAACCCAATTAACTTACATTTTGGCTCAAAAATTAGATAAATAAAATTAATATTTTTTCTGAAATAGCATGCTACCCATAAATTGACCCAAATTTGATTTGAAATTCTTTTCCTAGAGAGGCTTGATAGGTAACCCAAATTAGCATGCCACTCGAATAACCAGATCCAAACCCGGCAAACAAAAAAAAAATGATCTTGAATACAAAATAACTTGGGCTTGACCAATTAATCCGAATCCACTCGACACAACTTTGTCCCCTCTACTCTTTACGAATTTTAACTTATTTGTTAAAAAAAAAATCATTTACTTTTAAGTATTATAAAGGAAGATAAATTAAAAAAGAATAAAAAATAGAAAAATAATAAAATAATGAGATAAATAAAATTAAGAAAGAAATGCTTGGATCCTAAGAAAAATTATAAATTTAATTAAATGTGTAATAAGATCGAAAATAAAATAAAATTAAATATGTAAAAATTAAATTTTTTTTAAAGAGTATAAACTGTAAAGCGAATAAATTGATAAAATTTAAGTGTATATTTATATATTAGGCCTATTAAATTTTTAATGATTCCTATTAGAATTAGGATAAATCTACTTTACTTGGGAGTTAATTATATTTTAATAACTAATTAAATTGTGATAAATTGAAACTTATTATGGCCACTATAAAAATTAATACAAAGTCCAATAGTCAATATTTTGCTGCCTTTATATAGCAATAATAATTAAAAAAATAAATAAAATAAGTTCTCTCTAATTTGCAAGGTTCAAGTTTCCAAGAAGAAGACAATAAGAAATTATTTTAAATAAAATAGTGATGATAATAAGAATTAAGGTTAGGTGATTTTGGTTTCGATTCATAGTATGCCAATCTTTGAAATGAGAGTTATTTTGAGTCAAAATTATAATTGTTTTGAGAAGTTATTTAAAAATAAATTTTATTTATTTAATTTTTTAGTTAAATTTGAGTTTTTCAGGTTAACCTTCATTTTTTTTATTATAATAATCGTAAATTCATTCGACAAGAAAAACAAATGTCCATAACAGCACTTGGAAAGTTAGAAAACAGGACAAGCGAGCCACTTCGAGAACGCATATACATCGCCATATTGTGAGTTGCCATGTTACTAGCCCGTTGTATGAACTGAACTTGGACGGATGAAAACTTATCGAGTTGCTCGAGAATATCACCCTTTAAAGGACCAATCTGATCAAGCCAAGAGCTATCTTTTTTTAACCAATTAATCCAACTCTGAGAACCAGTTTCTATAATTACTAAACGAAAGCCATTCCCCTCTGCTATCTGAAGGCCAAACAAAATTGTCGAACCCTCTGCCCAATCAACCTCCTGAACTCTAGGCATTTGAGGACCTACTACCAACAGAACAGACCCCATTTTATCCCGAAATACTAGGGCCAGAGTAGTACATCCGTCCCTAATAGAAACCGAAGCATCAGAGTTGATTTTTACTACTCCTACAGGAGGTAACACCCAATGTGGAAATTGACTAAACCTGTGAGAGGCAACAGCATCCACCAAGCCAGATATTTCATCAACTAACATATGTGCAGCCATAAAAAACTCATGAGGACTACCACTAACCTTTTCAAAAACCAATTGATTACTGTCCCGCCGTATAAACCAAAGCAACATAACAAACATACATAACTCTACACCCTTCAACTAGTGCATCACTACTGCAAACCAAGAAGCACAATCTTGCTCCACAAAAGAATCAATATGAAGGCTAAGGGAAGAAATAATCCACAAACCTCTCACCCATCTACTATCCCTGAAAATGCATAATTGTGTCTCCATCTCCACCCCACATCGAGGGCGAAGACTGGAAAGCATTACACCTCTTTGTTCTAAGGCAACACACGTAGGGAGGCTAACTTGAATGAATCTCCATAAAAACACCTTGACATTTGGAGGAATAGCCAGGGCACAAATAGATTTCCAATTCACCATACTAACCACCGACACTGATGATTGTGCCCAAGAAGAAGAGCAAAGACTCTGTGCTAGATGGTAACCCCTCTTATGCTTACATTTACGTTTTATCCATTGAAAAACTTTAAAGGCCACCAATGTACTATCTGTAATCAATCTCACAGGAATAAAAGCATTCTGGTTTCATGTGTCAACTGTGGGAAGGCCTTCCTAGGCCTATTAGCCAGAACTTTAGATATTAACTTAGAACATTGCATAGATTAATGGGTCTTAAGTCCTTCATCAATTCAGGATCCTTAATTTTGGGAATCAGGGTAAGAAAAGTATGATTCAATAAGGGAGGCATTATACCAGAGTTCAAAAAACCCAAAACATAATTAGCTCATCCCTACCCACCATATTCCAATACTTTGAGAATGTTATTTTCTGTGGCTTGAATTTTAGATATATTTTCATAGACTCGAATTGTGATTAGACCCTAAAAGTTTCGCGTTGTGACCCAATTTGGATAAAAAGTGAGATATGTGGTGGTAGCGGATTGTAATATTCTATCTTTTGCGGCAAAGTTGTGAGATATTTGGAAAACACACTAAAGTTAGGGTTTGAGAGTTCTAAGTAATGGTATCTTGCTCTTTTCATCATAGTGGAACTTTTTCTCTTGTCTTGCCTGTGGACGTAAATCTGACGGTTGAACCATGTTAAATCATGTGTTATTCTTCTTCTCTTTTCTATACTGTGTGATTGTGCAAGTGTGTGTGCCTTAGATTTGCGTGCTTGGTATCAGAGCTTTGTGCGCAAAACCTAGAGTTTACAGATAGCGTATCTACAACAAAGTATGAGATAGAGAAGTTTGATGGTGGATTGAGTTTCAGTCTGTGGAAGATTAAAATCAAATCTTCCTTGATTCTATAAGGTCTATGGAAGGCAATTGAGGATAATTTTCAAAAAGTATGAAGAGGCGAAGAAGGTTGATCTGAAGGAGAGCCTTGAGTACATTTTCGTGAGCGTAACTAATGGAAAGTAGACATTATAAAATCATTTGATGTCAAGAAAAACCCACAATAAAAACATCTAAATCCTTTTTCTACATCAAAACTAATCCACTTGAATGACCATGAGCATCAACAATAAAAAAAATTATAACATAAAAATAGGCATTTTATTCCATCAAATTCAAAATTACATGAATGAGTCTCCACAAGAAAGACTATCTAGGTAATTATTTTTCACTTCTTGTTTCAATGCTTGAACCATCCAATGGTTACCTAGCCCCCAATGGTTCTAGCTTAAGGTCCTCATGGCTATTGGCGGTGCTACCTAGTAGACACTGCCTTACAAATGGGTGCAGGAGAAAGAACATCCGCCACAACTATCTTTTTTGCAGAAAATTCGAGCTCCTATTCTAGAACCATATCATTTGTGCTCTTCTATGATGAACTTGGATCATTATATACAACCAAAGCACGATCATACATCTATCCCTCCCTTGGTGGTATTCGAAGCCACTTCCTTGTCACCCTTCATTTTTTTTTATTATAATAATCGTAAAATCATTCGACAAGAAAAACAAATAACATCCCTAATACAAATGTCCATAACAGCGCTTGGAAAGTTAGAAAACAGGACAAGCGAGCCACTTCGAAAATGCATATACATCGCCATATTGTGAGTTGCCATGTTACTAGCCCGTTGTATGAACTGAACTTGGACGGATGAAAACTTATCGAGTTGCTCGAGAATATCACCCTTTAAAGGACCAATCTGATCAAGCCAAGAGCTATCTTTTTTTAACCAATTAATCCAACTCTGAGAACCAGTTTCTATAATTACTAAACGAAAGCCATTCCCCTCTGCTATCTGAAGGCCAAACAAAATTGCTGAACCCTCTGCCCAATCAACCTCCTGAACTCTAGGAATTTGAGGACCTACTACCAATAGAACAGACCCCATTTTATCCCGAGATACTAGGGCCAGAGTAGTACATCCGTCCCTAATAGAAATCGAAGCATTAGAGTTGATTTTTACTACTTCTATAGGAGGTAACACCCAATGTGGAAAGTGACTAAACCTGTGAGAGGCAACAGCATCCACCAAGCCATATATTTCATCAAATAACATATGTGCAGCCATAAAAAACTCATGAGGACTACCACTAACCTTTTCAAGAACCAATTGATTACTGTCCCGCCGTATAAACCAAAGCAACATAACAAACATACATAACTCTACACCCTTCAACTAGTGCATCACTACTGCAAACCAAAATGCACAATCTTGCTCCATAAAAGAATCAATATGAAGGCCAAGGGAAGAAATAATCCACAAACATCTCACCCATCTACAATCCATGAAAATGCATAATTGTGTCTCCATCTCCACCCCACATCGAGGACGAAGACTGGAAAGCATTACACCTCTTTGTTCTAAGGCAACACACGTAGGGAGGCTAACTCGAATGAATCTCCATAAAAACACCTTGACTTTTGGAGGAATAGCCAGGGCACAAATAGATTTCCAATTCACCATACTAACCACCGAAACTGATGATTGTGCCCAAGAAGAAGAGTAAAGACTCTGTGCTAGATGGTAACCCCTCTTATGCTTACATCTACATTTTATCCATTGAAAAACTTTAAAGGCCACCAATGTACTATCTGTAATCAATCTCACTGGAATAAAAGCACTCTGGTTTCATGTGTCAACTGTGGGAAGGCCTTCCTTGGCCTATTAGCTAGAACTTTAGATATTAACTTAGAACATTGCATAGACTAATGGGTCTTAAGTCCTTCATCAATTCAGGATCCTTAATTTTGGGAATCAGGGTAAGAAAAGTATGATTCAATAAGGGAGGCATAATACCAGAGTTCAAAAAACCCAAAACACAATTAGCACATCCCTACCCACCATATTCCAATACTTTGAGAATGTTATTTTCTAAGGCTTGAATTTTAGATATATTTTCATGGACTCGAATTGTGACCTAACCCCGAAAGTTTCGCGCTGCGACCCGATTGGGATAAAAAGTGAGATATGTGGTGATAGCGGATTGTAATATTCTATCTTTTGTGGCAAAGTTGTGAGATATTCGGAAAACACACTGGGGTTAGGGTTTGAGAGTTCTGAGTAATTGTATCTTGCTCTTTTCATCATAGTGAAACTTTTTCTCTTGTCTTGCCTGTGGATGTAAATCTTACGGTTGAACTATGTTAAATCATGTGTTATTCTTTTTCTCTTTTCTATATTGTGTGATTGTGCAAGTGTGTGTGCCTTAGATTTGCGTGTTTGGTATCAGAGCTTTATGCGCAAAACCTAGAGTTTATAGATAGCGTATCTACAATGAAGAAGTATGAGATGGAGAAGTTTAATGGTGGATTGAGTTTCAGTTTGTGGAAGATTAAAATCAAATATTCCTTGATCCTACAAAGTCTATGGAAGGCAATCGAGGATAATTTTTAAAAAGTATGAAAGAGGCGGAGAAGGTTGATCTGAAGGAGAGAGCCTTGAGTGCATTTTCGTGAGCGTAACTAATGGAAAGTAGACATTATAAAATCATATGATGTCTAGAAAAACCCACAATAGAAACATCTAAATCCTTTTTCTACATCAAAACTAATCCACTTGAATGACCATGAGCATCAACAATAAAAAAAATTATAACATAAAAATAGGCATTTTATTCCATCAAATTCAAAATTACATAAATGAGTCTCCACAAGAAAGACTATCTAGGTAATTATTTTTCACTTCTTGTTTCAATGCTTGAACCATCCAATGGTTACCTAGCCCCCAATGGTTCTAGCTTAAGGTCCTCATGGCTATTGGCGGTGCTACCTAGTAGACACTGCCTTACAAATGGGTGCAGGAGAAAGAACATCCGCCACAACTATCTTTTTTGCAGAAAATTCGAGCTCCTATTCTAGAACCATATCATTTGTGCTCTTCTATGATGAACTTGGATCATTATATACAACCAAAGCACGATCATACATCTATCCCTCCCTTGGTGGTATTCGAAGCCACTTCCTTGTCACCCTTCCACTGTGATGATAGTTATGACATTTTTGCTGTCACATTATGCAAAAATTGTATCATTTTAATCAATGTACTTTGCCTAATTTTTTGGTTTTGAAAGTATGGCTAAGTATGGCCAAGTATGGCTCTCTGTTTTTTAGGTAGAAAAGCTGATGTAAACAGTAATTAAACATGTGATGGCTAATGCACCTTTTGTAATGCTATATATGCATATGTATTAAAGGAATGAAACTAGTTTTTTCTCCACTTCTTTGTCTGAAACAACCTGCAAATGGTATCAGAGCCTTCCATGATCTTTGAGGGACTGTGAGTTCTGAGAGAAAACAAGCAAGGAAATCTCACAAAAAAAAAAAAAAAAAAAACTGCTGTGTTAAATGGCTTCAAGCAATGCTGGAGCTCTTTCACCTCCAATCTTTAATGGTGAAAATTATCAAATATGGGTTATGAGAATGAAGGCTTTGTTAAAGGGGTTGGATTTATGGGAGGCAGTAGAAATGGGAGCTGATCCTCCACCTTTAAGAGCAAACCCAACAGTTACTCAACTCAAGCATTATGCTGAAGAATCAGCTAAGAAGTTTAAAGCTCTCTCCTACATACACTCAGCTATGTCTAAGTCAATATTCACATGCATTATGGCATGTGAAACTGGAAAAGAAGCCTGGGATAGGCTTAGAGAAGAGTTTCAAGGGAGTGAGAATACAAGACAGATGCAGGTCTTGAATTTGAGAAGGGCATTTGAAGCCTTGAAGATGAAGGAGACAGAAAATGTGAAAGAATATTCTAATAAAGTTCAATATTAATTAATAAAAGGAGAAATTACTATTTAATCATTATATTATAGCAAAATTAATTATTTAGTCCTTATATTTTAAAAAATGCATTAGTTAGTCTCTAAGTTTTCATTCCATCACAAGCTATCGTCTCTCTATCTATTTTTCTCAACATTTGCCTTCAATGATAAACACTTTTGTTCTTAAGATTTTACTATTATAAACATTATCTTTGAATTTTTATCAATATTAACACTTTTATCCCTCATTGACCATATTGTAGTCTCTTGACTAATTGTTAAACTCATAAGGAACCAAATAGTTGATATATTACGTATTTTTAAACATATGATGATCACTTGTTAAAAATGATAAAAATACATGTGCAACACATGTGTTATAAAAAGAATAGTATGTATAAATGTGGGCGGGGCGAGGGACATTCACTTTGCCAAAAATTCTCATATTAATTGATTTATTAATATGACAATAAAAGACAAAATTTAATTAGCTATTAAAAATCAAATTATTTTAATTTTTTATTTAAATAGATTTTAGATTTTATGAAAATATAAAATCCTTAATTCTATTCAAATTTAAATTCTATTTAGTTAAATTTTATAATTTTAATTTTAAATAAAAGTTTATAAAAAAATAACTAAAATCAAAAATTTATTTTTTTTTAGAAATTGTTACTTTCATTATTTATTTCAAGTTTTAGTATGTTTTGCATAAAAGTTAAATAAAAAAATTGAAATTCTCTTTTATTAAAAAATTTGATCGACCATTATAAAAATTTAACCAAAAAAATCAGAAATTTACTTTTTTTTTTTTAACTTTTATTGATGAATATCAATTAATATTTAAAATGATTTTAATTTTTTATGGCTTTTTTAATGCCCCATTTTTAATTATTCATCAAAAGTTATTACTTTATTTTAATATAAATAAATAATAAGAGGATATATATTAATTGTATTCTTATTTACTTAAGTGCAATAAGCAATGAAATTTTTAAACAAGTGAAGAGCTAAATAGAGAGGGAAAAATATACTATTTTACAGAATCAAATGCTTACTGTTTTGGATATTATAATTACATTTTTTTTTGTTATATTATTTATTAATATTTATGTTTAAATATTTTTTTAGCTGGCCTTAAATTTGAGACAAAATGATGAGAAATATGTGAATTAAAAGTATAATAGAAAGAGAGAAAAAATATTAAAATTAAGAAAATAATATTAAATATATTATTTAATTATTTTATTTTTTTTATCAATATGAAGTTTGTTAAAATTAACGAAAATATTAAAATTAAATAAATGAGCTAAAACCAACAATATATAAATGCAAAAATTTGAATAATTTATCGATTGATTGATGAGTTTAATTGTTTTAATAAAATTTTTTACTAAAATTGAAAATAATATGAAAAATTTATGAATAAATTAATAAAATTAAAAAGTTTAATTAAAATGAAAAACTCACGTAAAGTTTTTTTTTTTTTTTAATTTAGCGTATATATATTTTAAGATCTTTTTGTTTGCTAATTGAAATTGAAATTAATATTAAAATTGGAATAAAAAAAATTAAAAACAAAATAATGAATTTTCATTTATATTTGATTCATTGTGGAATCAAAATTGGATCCTTTTTAAGGTATTTGATTCATATATATAAGTTGTAAAATCGAAATCGAATTTATTTTATACTTAATAAAAATCAATCTAAACTTACTTTTTCAATTTTTTTTATCTTTTCTTATTTTAATTTTAATTAATTATATGAAAATATAAAAAAAATAATTTATGCATTTTTAATTTAAATAATTAAAATTAGTTATAATCATAATTTTTAATCCTCTTTATATGAAAATATAAAAGTAATATTTTTATATTTTTAATTATTATAATTATTTTTCAATTTAGTTTAATTTTTAATTAAATATGTTAAATTTAATATATTACTTTTTATGTTTTCATTATAATTATTTTTAATTTTATTTTAATTAACTATGTGTAAATATAAAAATAATATAATTATAATTACAATTATAATTTTTAATTTTAATTTTAACTAAGGCTCTATTTGTTTCACGGATAATATTTTCTTGGAAAATATTTTTTTGCATTTTTTAGCTTTTGGCACACTTGAGAAAATTGGTCAATAAAAAATATTTTTTTAATTAATAGAAAGTTAAGTCATTTTTGAGGAAAATAATGTCTTTTTTTTATTTTCTAAACTTTGATAATCATATTAAAATATGAAAATACTTATATATATAACATATACATATGCCATTAATTTAACATTACAATCAAACAACAAAAAAATATTTCCATGAACATGGCATATAAGTTATTTTTCTTGAAAAAATAGAGCCTAATTATATGAAAATACTAAATATTATTTAAAAAATTTTTATTTTAAATAATAATAAAATATAAAAATTAAAACATTTCAATGAGTATATGGGTGAAATTAAGCATTGAACTTTTAACAAGATAACCATTCATATTCTTATGTTTTGATTTCTCATGTTCAAAAGAGAGATGGCTATTCCTTTAATTGTGAGAATCGAATTTCATAATGTATGAAAATAAAGATGAGATAAATGAGTTTCTAAACAATTACTAAGGGAATGAAACTCATTTACTCCCACTGCTGAATTAGTTTTTAGTTAACTAAATGGGTCTAAATTCCAACTTGCAAATCCAGAAACTTTCAAAATATATCAACTAATTACATCTGAGCTAGATCATGAAAAAAGGTGTTTAAATTCCTGAATTATATTCTTTGATCGTGTTTCAAGATTGCATTAGCAAGCTAATTAATCTATTGGGCGATTGCCTCCTTCATACGCATGTTGGATAAGCATAACCCACTCACTTGATGTAGGCCATTGAAAAAAGATGAATCATGAAATTGCCTGGAAGCTTAAAAAATAAATAAACAAATAAACTATGGAAGGTTGAAGTTAGCATCACGTAAAATGAAAATTCAACCAATAAGCTGGCTAATAGTTTCTATCCTGGTAATACTAATAAACCACGTCAATCCTTGCACTCTATTTGGTTAAATTATGAAAGAGAAAAGTAAAATAAAATAAATAAAGAAAAGAATTTTTTTTATCATTTATTTTTTCCTTCTGTGTTTGATAAATAGTGTAAAATAAATAATATTTTTGGGAAATAAATTGGGCTATATAATATAAAAGATTCAGTTATAATATTAAATTAGCTAATTATTTTATATGTAAACAGCTCAATCACTTATGTACATATATATTAAATTTTCTTTGAGTATGATGGTTTTAAATTCTCAAGGACTTTAATTCAATTAGTGTAGGCCAATGAAAGAAGATAGATCACGAAGTTGCCTGGAAGAGTAATCAACACTAAATTATTTGTTAAAAGCTATGGAGTGTTAGTCATTAGCATCACTTATAATGAAAAACTTAACCAATAACTAGCAGTAGTTTTGGAATTTTATTTATTTTTTATTTTTTTATTTTTTTCTTTGCAAGGAAACAAGCTTTCTTTTTGAATGAGATGGCTTTAAATTCCGGGTGACTTTTCATTATAGTAATTATCCCATGTATTTATTTGGTATATCTAATTTAGAGATAAATTTACTCAACTTTGTTAATGATTTCTTTTTAGTCATTATACTTTATTTCAATAAAATCACTAATTTTTTTTTTTAATTTTTTTCGTTGGCAATCACTTAAACCAAGATTCAATAAAATCACCGGTGAAACTCTTATGTGACATTTCTCACGGGGCTTTAAATTGTAACCAAAAAATTATATTTTTACCAAGTGTGACTGAAATTTTTTTTAAAATTTTTTTAGCATCTTAAAAAAGGAATTAGTAAATGTAATAAACAGTGTGGAGATAAAAGTTATTTTTTTTTCTTTGACTTTCAATTTGATCTTGCAGAGAGATAAATTTTTTATGTTTTAAAGTCAGGTGAGACATGCCAAATAGGATTTTCGTTGAAGATTCATTAAAAAAAAAAAAAAACAAAAGATTATTGCTTTTATTGAAACAAATTAAATTATAATGACTAAAATGAAATAATTAAAAAAGTTAAGTTTTATCCTCCAATTTAGTTCAATATTAATTAATAGAAGAGAAAATTACTATTTAACCCCTGTATTATAGCAAAATTAATGATTAATTCGGTCATTTCGTATTCTAAAAAATGCATTAGTTAGTCTCTAAGTTTTCATTCCATCACAAACTATTGTCCCTCCATCTATTTTTCTCAACTTTTGCCTTTAATGATAAATACTTTTATCCTTGAGGTTTTTTTACCAATATTAATACTTTTATCTCTTGACTAATTGTTAAACTGATAAGGAACCAAATAGTTGATAAATTACGTATTTTAAAAATATGATGATCACTTGTTAAAAATGATAAAAACACACGTGCAACGCACGTGTTACAAAAAGACTAGTATATATAAATGTGGCCAAGGGGAGGGACATTCACTTCGTCAAAAATACTCATATTAATTGATTTATTAATATGAAAATAAAAGACAAAATTTAATTGACTATTAAAAATAATTTATTTTACATTTTTTATTTAAATTAATTTTTAAGTTTATGTAAATATAAAATCCTTAATTCTATTCGTATTTAAAATCTATTTAGTTATGTTATTTAATTATAGTTCAAAATAAAATTTTATAAAAAAACTAAAATCAGAAATTTATTTTTTTAAAATTTGTTGCTTTATTTTTTTCTTGTTTGAAAGTTTTAGTTTGTTTTGTGCAAAAATTAAAAAAAAAAATTGAAATTCACTTTTATTAAAAATTTTGGTCGATCATTATAAAAATTTAATTAAAAAAAATCAGAAATTTATTTTTTTTAACTTTTTCAAAAATATTGATGAATATTAAATTAAAATTTAAAATAATTTGAATTTTATTTTTTATGACTTTTTTCTTTTATGCTTGATTTTTAATTAATCATCAAAATTTATTACTTTTTTTTAATATATATAAACAACAAGAGGATATATATTAATTGTATTCTTATTTACTTAAATGCAATAGTAATAGAATTTTTAAACAAATGAAGAGTTAAAAAGACGAGGGAAAAAATATTATTTTATTAAATTAAATACTTATCGTTTTGGATGCTATAATTAGATTTTTTTTATATTATTTATTAAAATTTACGTTTAAATATTTAATTTTTTTATTTGTTGGCTTTAAATTCGAGATAAAATGATAAAAAAATAATAGAAAGAAAGAGAAAAAAAATTAAATTAAGAAAACAATGTTAAATATATTATTCAATTATAATATTTTTTTTATTAATATGAAATTTGTTAAAGTTAATGAAAATATTAAAATTATTGAACAAATTAATAAAATTAAATATATCAGCTAAAACCAACAATGTATAAATGCAAAATTTTGAATAATTGTCAATTGATGAGTTTAATTATTTTAATTAAATTTATTATTAAAATTATAAATAATATGAAAAGTTTATGAGTAAATTGATAAAATTAAAATATTTAGTTAAAAATGAAAATTTACATATATATATATATATATATATATATATATATATATATATATATATATATATATATATATATATATATATATATATATATATATGAAGAACTTTTTGGCTCGTAAATTGAAATTGGAATCAAGCAAAATAAAAAAAAATAGTAAATTTTCATTTATATTTTGTTCATTGTGAAATTAAAATCATATCCATTTTTAAAGTGTCTGATTCGTATATATAAATTACAGAATCGAAATTAAATTTATTTTATATTTAATAAAAATCAATCTAAAATTACTTTTTATTTTTTTTATCTTTTTTACTTTAATTTTAATTAATTATATGAAAATATAAAAAAATATTTTATACATTTTTAATTTAAATAATTAAAATTAGTTATAATCATAATTTTTAATTTTTTTATATGAAAAATATAAAAGTAATATTTTTATATTTTTAATTATTATAATTAATTTTCAATTTAGTTTAATTTTTAATTAAATATATGCAATTTAATATATTATTTTTTATATTTTCATTGTATCTATTTTTAATTTTATTTTTAATTAATTATATGAAAATACTAAATATTATTTAAAAATTTTTATTTTAATATTATTTAAAATTTTTTATTTTAAGTAATAATATGAAAATATAAAAATTAAAACAATTCAATGAGTATACAGATGAAATTAAGCATTGAACTTTTTACAAGATGACTATTTATATTCCTATGTTTTAATTCCCAGAAAATGAAGCTCATTTACTCCCACAGCTAAATTAGCTTTTAGCAAATTAAATGGGTCTAAATTTCAACTTACAAATCCAGAAAACTCTCAAAATATATCAACTAATTACATCTGAGCTAGACCATGAAAAAGGTGTTTAAATTCCTGAATTATATTCTTTGATCATTTTCCAAGATTGCATAAGCAAGCTAATTAATCTATTGGACGATTGCCTTCTTGGTACACATGTTGGATATGCATAACCCACTCACTTCGTGTAGGCCATTGGAAGAAGATGGATCATGAAATTGCCTGGAAGCTTAAAAAAAAATTAAAAGAAAAAAAATTAAAAAAAACTATGGAGGGTTGGCGTTAGCATCACGTAAAATGAAAATTCAACCAAACAAAAAGCTAGCAAATAGTTTCTATCCTGGTAATATAGCACGTCAATCCTAGCGCTCCGTTTGGTTAAATTATGG
The DNA here is from genome assembly GCF_030052815.1 of Hevea brasiliensis. Taxonomy (NCBI): domain Eukaryota; kingdom Viridiplantae; phylum Streptophyta; class Magnoliopsida; order Malpighiales; family Euphorbiaceae; genus Hevea; species Hevea brasiliensis. The sequence goes on from NC_079493.1 coordinate 93,594,694, forward strand.
AAGAGACAAAAAAAATAAAGAATTTTTTTTTTTTATTTCTTATCATTTATATTTCCTCTTGTATGCAAAATAAACATTATTGTTGGGAAATAAATTGGGTTAAATATTTCATATTGAAACATATATAATATAAATGGTTGAGTTGTAGCACAATCACTTATATCCACACATATTAGAAAAGCTCTTTGAAATTTAATAACTATTTTTTTCCATCTATTTTTCCTACTCTTTCAAAACAGAAAAAAAAAAAAAAAAGAAAGAGAATTCCACTTTATTTTCTATGACTTATTTCCCTTCTCCCACTTTTCCATATATTAGGTAAGTCTTAGAAAAAAAAAAAAAGTGTCATTGGAGTGCAATAATGCTAATAAGAAGAATTATAGGGAAATTAGGTGTGGACTTGGACTTTTTTTTTTCTTTAGTCTTTGTAAGGAAACAAGTTTTCATTGAGTGTGATAGTTTTAAATTCTTGAGGACTTTAATTCAATAAGCGTAGGCCACCCAGTTGCTCGGTGTAGACCAATGAAAGAAGATAGATCACGAAGTTGTCTGTAAGAGTAATCAACACTAATTTTTTTTTTTAAAAAACTAAGGAGTTTCAGCCATTAGCATCACAAAATGAAAACTAAACCAATAATAGGCTAACTAGCAGCAGATTTTTATTTTTATTTTTTTTTCTTTACAAGGAAATAAGTTTTCTTTTGAATGCGATGGTGGACTTTCCATGACAGTATTTATCTCATGTATTTATTTGCTCAATTTTGCTAATTGCTTTATTTTACTATTATATTTTAATTTGTTTTAATAAATCACTCAATTTTTATTTTTTTTTTTCACTAGCAGTCACTCAAATAAATATTTGATAAATCCACCCATGAAACTTCTATGTGACATGTTTTACGTGACTTTGAATTATAAAAAAATTATATCTTTATCAAGTCTGATTGAAATTTATTTTTTTCTTTTTTGTTTAGGGTCTAAAAATAGGAATTAGTAAATATAATAAGTAGTACGAAGATAAAATTTACTTTTTTTATTCTTTAGTTTTTCAATCTGATCGAGTAAGGGGATAAATTTTTTTATAATTTAAAGTCACGTAAGACATATTATATAGGAATTCACTGGAGATTCTATTGAATTCTGTTCAGAGTGACTACTAGTAAAAAAGTAATAAAAGATTAGTGATTTTATTGAAACAAGTTAAGGAAAAATTACTATTTAGTCCATGTATTTTAACGAAACTAACTATTTAGTCCCTATATTTTAAAAAATGCATTATTTAGTCTCTGTAAAAATTTTTGTTAAATTATTTAGTCCCTATGTCAAATTTTCCTTTATCCATACTATTCACATTATTATTTAGTCACTATGTCAAATTTTCCTTTATCCATACTATTCACATTATTATTTAGTCCCTCTATTTTAAAGAAACTAATTAGTTAATTTCTGTATTTTGAAAAATACTACTGTTTAGTCTTTTTATTTTAGTGAAACTAATTAACTGATTCATGTAATTTGAAAAATATATTCTTAGATAAAAATAGAAATTTTTTTATGTAGAGACTAAATTTTAATTTTTATATTTTTTTTAATTTTCAATTCTCTAGACATTATTTTTATGTTTTCTCTACTTAGAAATAATTTTCCTTAATTATTTAGAAATTTAAAGAAATTAATTAACTCATTTGTATATACAGCTTACACTATTTTTATTGACAAATGAAAATAAAGAGAGAATAAGGGGGAGAAAAGTGTGGGTGTTGAGGAAAAAAAACATGGAGAGAGAAATAAGAAATGATAAGAAAGAAATAAGTGGGTGAGAATTAGGGTAGTTTAGGTATTAAAACTAATTATGAAACTAAATAGTTAATAGAATTAAATTATAGTCTCAACCAAAAAAAAGGCGTGACTCTCGACAAAACAAAATAATCAAATTACAGAGACTAACTAATTTTTTTTTTTCAAAATTTAGGGATTGATTAATTAGTTTTACCAAAATAGATAGACTAAATAGTAGATTAACCAATGTTGACTAACGGTAAATTTAACGGAGGGACTAAATAGTGTAACGAAAGTTTTTACAAGGACTAAATAGTTTTTTTTTAAATACAATGACTAAATAACTAATTTTGTTAAAATATAAGGACTAAATAGTAATTTTTCTTAAAATTAAAGTATAATGATTGAAATGAAGTAATTAATAAAGTAGAGTGACTGCTGGGGAAATTTATCCTCCAATTCAATTAGGATTAATTAATTAAAAGATAAATTATTATTTAATCCCTATACTATAGCAAAATCAATGATTTGGTCCTTGTATTTTAAAAAATGAGTTAGTTAGTCCCTAAGTTTTTATTTCATAACAAACTATCGTCCCTCCATCTATTTTTGTCAACTGTTGCCTTTAATGATAAATACTTTTCCCCTTGAGTTTTCACCATTATAAACATTTTTGTCCTTGAATTTTTACCAATATTAACATTTTTCTCCCTCATTGAACATATTTTAGTCTATTGACTAATTGTTAAATTGATAAAAATGAACAAAGGGATCAAATAGTTGATAAATTACATAGTTTTAAAAATATGATGATCAAATAAATAATTTTGACATAATCAAGGTACTAAATAATAATTTACCTTATAAAACACAAAAATAATTTTTATTATTTAAAATATAATATTCTATTTTAATTAATTATGTGAAAATAGTAATTATATTTTATATTTTTATTATATGCATTATAATTTATTTATTTTTAATTAATTATTTGAAAATATAAAATATAATATTTTATTATTTTATTTATTTATTTATATAAAAATGAATTAAAATAGACATATCCTAAATATAGAAGGGCAAATTGAATACCATGCTTGGCGCGTGAGTTTTACTTGATAGCTATAAGACTAAATTAAACTTAAATTGAATATTCTAAGTAACTTGAACACAAAAGTAAAAGATAATTAAAGTAAACATGCTCAATAAGTAAAAGCAAAATTAATAATTATGCCTAAACAGTAATTTTCTATTCCAGCAGACACTTACTTTTTGGTCTTTTCAATCATTCGCATTTGCATTTAAATTCACGTACATAGTTACGGTTGTTTACAGTTCTCAGGGTTTTAAAGTGAACCGAAGAACTATATCAAATAGAATTAATTTTGATGCTTTAGTTTAGTCCTAGTTTTTTATTAAAAATCAAACTGGAACCATACTGAAACCAAACTAAAATTGTATCGAGTTGAAACTGAATCAAGAATCGAATTTCTACATATATTTCTTTATGATTTATTATATGTTGGAATCCCTTAATTAGTGCATTAGCTGTAAATTAGAATGTGTTAAAATCCCTTAATTAGTGCATTAGCTGTAAATTAGAATGTAAATTAGTGATATTAGGGATATTTGTATTTATTAGCTTTTATTTTCTTTCCTATTAAAGCTATAGCCTTTGTGTATAAATTTAAATCATTGTAACACTATGAAATACATCGAGAAATTCTTCAATTATCTCTAATCTCAACATGGTATCAGAGCCTTAGCCATTTTATCTGGCAATTTTTTTTTTTTTTTTTTACAGTGAGAAATAGTTAGGGTTTGTGTGGGAAAGCCTTGAAAGCGGGTCTATTGAGTGAGGTAGTTGTCACCGTCCCTTTAGGAAGGAAGAGAACCTCGTCGCAAGTCCTCGCTGGGATTCTCATCGCCATCCGGTAAGGTGCATGATCCCACGCGCTGACAGAAAGTTTCCGCCTTGTGTACACGCGGGGAGGAGTGAGCCTGTTCCTGGTCAGTTTTTCCAGCCGCAATTTTTTTTTTCGACAACATCCCTAGTGTATCACGGCTCTGCCCAGCCCATTCCTATCTCTTTGTTTGAAATTTTGTTTTTGGGTATTTTTCATTTGCCTACTGTTTCTTTTAATCAGTTCTCTGAATCATGTCTGATGCAAAAAATTCAGTAGTTGAAGGGAAAATGACTGCTACAACTGAAAATCCCTCATTAATTATTAGCCCCGTAAAGCTTGATGGGATAAATTACCTTGCATGGTCTAGATCGTGTCTCCTTTTTATTCAAGCTAGAGGGTTGTAGGGTTATCTTATTGGAGATAAGAAAAAACCAGAAAAGCCTACTTCTACTTACAGTCAATGGGAGTCAGAAAATTCTCTTATAATGTCATGGCTTTTTCCATGCAACCACATATAGCTTGTGGGTATTTACTGTTGATTAGTGCAGCTGCCGTTTGGAATGCAATTTCTTAGACATATTCTCAAGTTGGGAATGATGCACAAGTGTATGAGCTTCGAAACAAGGTTCATGGTATGAAACAAAGTGAGCTAACTATTGCTCAATATTATGCAGAATTGAGTGGTCTATGGCAGGAACTGGACTTTTACCAGGACTTTCAGGCCTCATGTCCTGAAGATGCTGTTAAATTTCAGAAGTTGGTTGAGAAAGAGCGGATCTATGATTTTCTTGCTGGGTTGAATATGGAATATGATCAAATTAGGGTCCAAGTGCTTGGGAAGGATCCTTTACCTACCTTAAGATAGACATACTCTAATGTTCAGCAGGAAAATAGCAGGAGGAGTGCCATGATTCATTCTATGTCTGTTGATAAGGCAAGGCTAGTTGCTAATTCCTCATGTGAACAGTCACATGGTTCATCAGATAAGGATCAACTTCATTGTGACTATTGTGGGAAAAACCGGCGTACTAAGGAACACTGTTGGAAATTGCATGGACGCCCCACTAAAGGGCGTAGAGGAAGAAAGATCGGCTTTACTAGACCACAAGCTAATGTATCTGAGGCTGTGAATCTGTCTGAAGATATTACCACCACTGAGATGTTTTCCAATGAAGAGGTATAGACTCTAAGGCGTTTGCTATCACAACTTGAATCGCAATCTACCACAGTTGCCTCTTCTAACTTCGTCAACTTATGTAATGCTTTTCTTGCTAATCTTAATAATTCTTTTTGGGTTATAGATTTTAGAGCAAACAAGCATATGACAGGCTCTTCAAAAAAATTCATATCCTATTCTCCATGTTTAGGAAAAGAAAAAGTACGCACTGCGGATGAATCCTTATCTAGTGTTTCTGGAACAGGTTCTGTTAAATGCACCCCTAATATAAGTCTTAGTCCTATTTTACATGTGCCTAGCTTTCCTATTAACCTCTTGTCTGTCAGTTCAATCACAAAAGCTCTAAACTGCAAAATTGAATTTTTCCCAACTCACAGTGTATTTCAGAACAAGATGGGCTATATCTCTTGAATGATTATGTTGGCCAGGCCATATTGGGGCAATCTATGGGTGCTGAGGAACAAATTATCATGTGGCATAGGAGACTAGGACATCCTTCATATACTGTGTTAGAAAAACTTTATCCTTTTCTGTTTAAACAATGCAAAACTAAATTGTTAGAATGTGATGCTTGTGAGTTTGCTAAACATACTAGACAATCTTATCTTGCAATAAATAATAAGGCTTCAGTTCCTTTTATGACTATCTATTCTGATGTATGGGGGCCTACTCAAACCGTGTCTTTATCGGGTTACAGATGGTTTGTGACCTTTATTAATTGTTGCAGTAGGTTAACTGTTAGTAGTATGCCCTAGAGCATATCATTATGTATGTATCTTGTACATATCTTATTAATAAAAGGAAATTTCACTTTTTCGTTTACATAATATATTTATGTGTAATAGAAAAGGTCCATATATATTTTGTTAGAAATTCTATTCTTAAGTTGTTAAGAATATGAGTGACAGTATTTCTAGCACAAAGTATCATAAATTGGTTCACAATCGAGGATACTTCACAAAGGACATGACTTATCCAGAAAGATTGTAATCATGTTTGTTCCCAAGGTATTTATATGAGATATAAATAAGATGGAATGGTGAGTCTCATGCCACATAACAAACATGATAGGTACTTATACATGATAAGTAGGCTGAACCAGTGACGCTTATAACAAGTACATGGAGTTTACTCTTATCTATACATTGTTATATATCATATCAGTACATATAATCTTTAAACCTAAGATAACACAATTATCTTATATATAGGTGGTTTGAGTTTGATACTGCTTTCATACTTGTACTGTGTATGGGTATATGGGCATGTGTTGGCTCCTACTAGTTATATATGGAGATAAGTGTTGATCAAGATGGAATCCGTTACCCTAAGTAAATAGGGATAAAATCCTATGTTCATTTAATTATTCTTGATGTTTCAAGTTCCTGGCCAGGACATACAGATTTAGTCAGAAAAGAGTTTCTAACAAGAAAATCTAATTAATCAAGAACTGGAATTAAAAGAGAAAATAATGTTCATAGCAAATGGGGTTTGACATTAACCATGACTCCAGCTCGAATTAGAATTTTGTAACGAAGAGATTCTAGTGCATGGTAACATATGATTGAAGGTTCATTTAAGGTGTTCCTTATTACTGATTGGGTGGCCATGACATACTATGCTAGGTGTCAACCATGGTCTTTGAGATAGCTGAAATGATTCAGAGAAATCATTTACGGTAAGAAAGAGTTCTCATGATATTAAGAGTTAATATCATTTCTCATTGCCAATATGTAATGAGTCTAGTAAGTCACACATCTACACAAGCTAATCACTATTTAAAATGTGATTTAATTGATTAATTAAAGAGTTTAATTAATTAATTAAAGAGGTTTGGTTTGCAGTAAGATTGCAAAGTCCCTAGCATGACTTGAAACCAAATATAGGTTATTTGATGTATAGCATAAATTAAATTTATATTTAATTTAATTAAATATGAATTTAATTATGAAAAATTAATTAATGGAGATTAATTAATTAATTAATTTATATTTGATATAAATTGATTTAAAGAGGAGATATTATGATTTTGGTTTGAGAACTGAAATTAAAGAGTAAGGGCAAATTGGTATTTTCATATGGTAACATGTGGCATCATGAGATGGTGACATGTGGCATCATGAGATGGTGACACATGGCACCATATGATCTTGCCACTTGTCTTCCTATGATGGAAGACCACATGTCATGATTTAAATGGAACTTGACACTTGGCTTCATAAGATTAAATCAAATAATAACAAGATGGGATCTTGTGATGACATGTGGCAAGGGAGTTAGGGTTTGACCTAAGTATATAAAGAAAGGTTATAAAGAAAAATCAGCCACTCACTCATTCTCTCCAAAAAGTGGACGGCAACTTGGTGTGTCCATCTCCTCTCTTCTTTTCTCACTTGATTCAAAGAAAAATCCCTTGTTTTCTTTGAGTTAGAATTGCCAGAAAAGGTTTCTAGTATCCTAAATATCCATTAACCTTCACTAAAGCACTAAGCCCCATCTTCAAGTGGTTAGTAAAGCTTGAGAGACAAAATTTGGGGTTGCCATAGTTGCTTCTTGGTGTGCTTGTGGTGGATAAGCTAGAGGGACAACATTTGGGTGTTAGTAGTATGCCCTAGAGCATATCATTTAGCATGTATCTTGTACATATTTTATTAATAAATGGCATTTCCACTTTTCTGTTTATATAATATATTTATGTGTAATAGAAAAGGTCCATTGATATTTTGTTAGAAATATTATTCTTAAGTTGTTAAGAATATGAGTGACAATATTTCTAGCACAAAGTATCATAAATAGGTTCACAATCGAGGATACTTCATAATAAGGACATGACTTATCCAGAAAGATTGTATTCATGTTTGTTCCCAAGTTATTTATATGAGATATAAATAAGATGGAATGGTGAGTCTCATGCCATATAGCAAACATGATAGGCACTTATAAATGATAAGTAGGTCGAACGGTGACACTTATGACAAGCACATGGAGTTTACTCTTGTCAATGTTTTGTCATAAATCATATCGATGCATATAATCTTTAGACTGAGATAGCACAGTTATCTTGTATATAGGTAGTTTGAGTTTGATCGCTTTCATACTTGTCTTGTGTATGGGTATATGGGCATGTGTTGGCTCCTACTAGTTATATATGGAGGTAGGTGTTGATCAAGATGGAATCTGTTCCTCTAAGTAAATAGAGATAAAATCCTATGTTCATTTAATTGTTCTTGATGTTTCAAGTTCCTGGCCAGGACAGATAAATTTATTCAGAAAGAGTTTTTGATGAGAAAATCTTTTTAATCAAGAACTGGAATTAAAAGAGAACATAATATTCATAGCAAATGGAGTTTGACATAAACCATGACTTCAGCTTGAGTTGGGATTTTGTAACAGAGAGATTCTAGTGCATGGTAACATATGATTATAGGTTCATTTAAGGTAAACCTTATTACTAATTGGGTGGCCATGGCATGCTATGCTAGGTGTTAACCATAGTCTATGAGGTTCATAAAATGATTTAGAGAAATCATTTATGGTAAGAAAGAGTTCTGATGATATTAAGAGTTGATATCATGTCTCATTGCCAATTAGTGATGAGCCTAGTAAGTCACACACATACACAAGTTATCACCTAATTAAATATGATTTAATTAATTAATTAAAGAGTTTAATTGATTAATTAAATATGTTTGGTTTGCAATTAGATTGCAAAGTCCCTAGCATGACTTGAAACAAATCTAGATTATTGGATGTATAATATAAGTTAAATTTATATTTAAAGTGTTTAAATATGAATTTAATTAATGAGAAATTAATTAATAGAGATTAATTAATTAATTTATATTTGATATAAATTAATTAGAAGAAGAAAATAATTATTTTGGGTTAAGAACTCAAAATTAAGACACAGGGGCCTTTTCGTCATTTTGCAGTGTGACACGTGGAACCATGAGATGGTGACACATGGCATAATACATAAGCTTGCCAAATGTTTTTTAATCATGTAAGATGATTAAAATCAAGATTAAATATAGGTTTGACACTTGGCACAATGTGATTGGGTCACTTAAACCTAGAGCTAATCAAAGGGTGACATGTGGCAAGGGTTTAATGTGTTAACCTAGCTATTTAAGTGTTGTTATGAGAAAATAAAACACAACCAGCAGCCACACTCCTTTGTCACGCCACTTTGAGGGTTTTTATCTCTTCTTCTTCATCTCTTATCAATTCAAAGAGATTAGCCATCAATCTCTTGAATTAAGAACACTAGAAATTGTTTCTAGTGTCCTGTTTACATCTCTAATCTCTTAAAAGGCAGAACTTGAATTTCTAATTAATAGAAAAAGCTTTAGAAGCTGTTCAAGGGCTGCCATAGGTGTTCTTGGTGTGGACAAGCTAGAGGGACAACATCTGGTGTCCTGAAGACGAATCTCAAAGGCGCAGACATTGCGATTACATCAAGAGGTTAGTGTAATCGTTCTTGATTTAATCTAGGGTTCTAAAATTAATCTGATTAATTTTAAAATCTTAAATGGCAAATACAGATCCAAAAACATATTAAAAGAGTTTTAATATGTTGTTTATCATTGAAATCAAATAGATAAAAATAAATCTTGCATGATGCATGTGACCCTAGGTGAAAAATTTTGAATTTCAATGGTATAAACTTGTGTTTTCATGCTTCCGTTCCTTCAATTGGTATCAGAGCCACTATATTTGCCATTTAGATTGTTGATTATATGATTTAATTGTGTGTTTGATCATGAGATCAAATGTTCATTGCTGGTTGCAAAGCAAGTTGGCGGCATACTTGAAAAAACACCATCAATGGTGCGCATGGTTTGGCTTCCATGGGTGGTTTAAGGTTTGGTTTTTAATTCTGTAATTGTTGTATGATCTAAGGCCTATTCTTTGACTAATTAAAGTGTTTAATTAGTAGTTTTTATCACACAATTAAATTATGATTCAAATCAGAATTTTAAAAATTGTTTGAATGTGATTCAAATCTGAATTTTAAAAGTTGTTTGAATGTGATTCAAATCTGAATTTTTAAAGTTGTTTGAATCATATTTAAATCTGATTTTTTAAAATTGATTGAATAAAATTCAGATCTGATTTTTTAAAAAATGTTTGAATGTGATTCAAATCTGAATTTTTGAAGTTGTTTGAATGTGATTCAAATATGAATTTTTAAATTTGTTTGAATGAGATTCAAATCTGAATTTTTAAATTTATTTGAATCATATTCAAATCTGGATTTCTAAGTTGAATATGAGATATTCAATTTAATTTAAGTATGTATGTTTTATTTAATTGTTAAATAGTGATATGCATGATGGATGATCATGGACTATAAAAGACCAATGTGATTGGATTTATTTCTTTTATGTTTCTTTGGGATTGTAAATTAATTAATTTATTTTAATTTATTTTGGGCATGTATTATTAAGTTTGTAATAATTTTTGGGTTGTAATTTCATTTATTTAAGTTCTTGTAAATTCGCCTTGGTATGCCAAGGATTACTATGTAATATTGGATTGCAAGAAGTTCAAGGAGGTCAAGAGCATTGGTGGGACCAGTGGGAGGAATTTAAGATCAAGTGTTGATTATGTACTCCTTCAAAGAACTCTTATAAAATGAATGAATGAAATGCACCTAGGAATGCCCGATTCAATTTTTGGTGGCTCAATTGAATCCCTTAGAAAGTCCATGATCATACCATATTTATGCTTATCCATGAATGCATGAGATGTATGGGACTGTATGCAATAATATGAAATATGAATGCTAAAACGAGTATGTGCAAAGTGAGACCTTAATAGTAAATAGAATGACCATAAAATCTTCCAAACAAATGATTAAGTTGGAAATGCTATAATTAAAGTAATTATAACATAGGCCCTCCATTGGGGCAATTATTTTAAGAAATTTTAAATAGTTGCATAAGATGCAATTTATTTAAGAGATTTTCTTAAGAATAATTGTTAAGCATGAGATGTTGTAAATATGTAAATGGTTTAGTGGCCAATATTGGATGTACTGAGGACATTAAAATTATTTGCATAATTCTGGCTCAATGGGATCAACTTAACTAATGCAAGATAAGTCAATAATGGATGTACGAGATTTTGAGCATTAGGGGCTAGGTAAAGGATTGAACCTCACATGAGATGTGATGGGCAAAGAGTTGCTCACTTATAGTTTATTGTAATTCCAATAATGGATGTACGAGGATGATCAATAGAATTATAAGAATTCAATCACCCACTAGAAATCCATCCAACTAGGATTTAGTTTTCTACTTTGGAAGTGTAAGATTCGCTAAGTTAGTGGGAGGATCAATTTGATTAAAAGACCATAATCATTTTGGTTAATTACATGATACATTTACTAATTAATCTGGTTATTTCTGCGATTAATTTTACGATAAAAATGAGCACAAAACAACCACCACCATCCAATATCCTTGCAAGCATACTTGATCACAATAGGTTGACAGGACCTAATCATGCGATTGGCTAAGAAATTTGAAACTTGTCTGAACCTTGAACATATAGGATATGTTCTAGATTCAAATGTTCTGGTCCCCTACCTCCAGAGGCCACACAAGAGGAACATGAAACTTTGGACAAGTGGAAGGAGCATGATATGAGAGCTAAGTGTTACATGCTTGCTTCCATGAGTAATGAGTTCTGAAGCAACATGAGAACATGCAGTGCGAGTGAGATCCTCCTTCACCTGCAAGAGTTGTATGGTGAGCACAAAGAGAATGCTAGGTATGAGATATCTAGACAGCTATTCCGTATGAGGATGTCGAGGGAGAATGTTGGGGATCATGTCCACAATATGATTCGGATGATTGAGCAGTTGGAACATCTTGACTTCAACATGGATTTCCAACTACAGACTGATTAGATCCTACAGTCCCTACCTTAGTCTTTTGGGAATTTTGTGACAAATATCCATATGACTAAACAGAATGCACCTTAGTGGTTTACTCAACATCTTTGGTTATTGCCCAAAAGAATATGCCGGCAATAAAGGAAAAGAGGTAGCTTTGGTTGCATCTTCTTCTCTGGAAAGTCCAACAAGAAGAAGGGCAATAAGAAAAAGAAACCTCAGTTCTGGTCCTTCAAAAAATAGCTAAGCAGAAAAGGAAGACTAAAGGCGATGGTGGCAAAGGAAAGTGTTTCCCTTGCCAAAAGGATGGGCCTTTGGAAAAGGAACCGCCCAGAGTATCTTGCTTCTCTGAAGGTCAAGAAGGATACACCTTGGAAGGTATGTCCATATCTTGTTATTTAGATTCGATGATACTACGACTTGGGTTTTAGAATCTGGTGCCGTTCTCACATTTCTAATGATATGAGGAACTAGCAAATAGTAGCGACTTGCGTTCTCAAGATGTTAGAGTCCGGATTGGCAATGGCTCAAGCTATTGAAGCTTTAGCCATAGGATCTAAATCTTTTACATGTTTGGACATGTTTTGTGTTTGGATAATATTTTATATGTACTGATGCTTTTAAGAACATCATTTCTATATCTAGTTTGACTAGAAATGGCTATGAATTTCAGTTCACTGATGATGTTTACAATATTTATTTTAGAAATAAATATATTGGTTCGGGTTATATGAATGATGAATACTTGAGAGAGCATGGCATTGTTTCTCAGCTGACTCCTCCAGGAACGCCACAGCTGAATGGTGTATCTGAAAGGAGAAATCGTACCCTATTGGATATGGTACGTAGTATGATGAGCTATCTTGATATGCCAATCTCCTTTTGAGGATTTGCATTAGAATCAACTTTGTATATTGAATAGGATTCCATCAAAATCAGTTTCTTCCACACCTTAGGATATATGTCAAGAAATAAAAACAATTCTTAAGCATGTTAAGATTTGGGGTTGTCGACTTATATCAAAAGTGAACACCGATAAATTGGAGACGGATCGAGAAAAGGTCGATTTGTTGGATATCCAAAAGATAGTTTTGGATATTATTTTATTTGCCTATTTCACAAAAGGTTGTGATAAGTAGAGATGCCACATTTCTTGAACAACAGTTTGTTCAAGAAGGAGGCAAAGGAAGGCAAATAGAGTTAGAATTGGAGAATTCTGACCAACCAATAGATCAGATGGATATAGATCCATCTAGTCAACCAATACCCGTTGATGAAACATCTCTGTTTGTTCCTCATAGAACAACCAGGTATCTCACCCACCAATGAGATATGGTTTTCTTCATGAAGAAGAACAAGAGTTGTCTACTCATGAAGAAGTAGATCATGGAGATGATCCACTTACCTATGAAGAAGCTATATCAGATATAGACTCTTCAAAATGGATTGATGATATGAAATCCGAGATTGATTCCATGTATAAGAATCAAGTTTGGGATCTTGTTGACCCACCTGACGGTATTATACCTATAGGGAACAAATGGGTTTTCAAGAAGAAAATTGGTTCTGATGGAAAGGTAGAGACCTATAAGGCAAGGCTAGTAGCGAAAGGGTTTCGCCAAAGGCAAGGAATCGACTATGAGGAGACATTCTACTTTGTTGCCATGCTTAAATCAATTAGGATTTTATTAGCAATAGTTGCGTACTATGATTATGAGATTTGGCAGATGGATGTCAAAACAGCTTTTCTCAATGGATACATTGAAGAAAACATTTTCATGGAACAACCTAAGGGATTTGAATCCCAAGATGGTTCCAAGGTATGCAAGCTAAAGCGATCCATTTATGGGTTGAAACAAGCTTCGAGGAGTTGGAACATTCGTTTTGATGAAGCCATTAAATCCTTTGGTTTTATCAAAAATGAGGATGAGCCATGTGTGTATAAGAAGGTTAGTGACAGTGCTATCACTTTCCTTGTCTTATATGTGGATGACATACTGTTGATGGGTAATGACACAGGTATGTTGACGACTATAAAGGTATGGTTGTCAAATACATTCTCCATGAAAGACTTAGGGAGGCAACCTATATTCTTGGGATTCGCATCTATAGAGATAGAGCGAAAAGAATAATTGGTTTATCCCAAAGTCTATACTTGGAAAAGGTGTTAAAGAGGTTTAACATGCTTGATTCCAAGAGAGGATTGTTACCAGTGAGACATGGTATCCATCTTTCTAAAGAGATGTCTCCAAAGACACCTGAAGAAAGAGATAAGATAGCCGATTCCATGTGCTTGCTATTGGAAGTTTAATGTATGCAATGTTGTGTACTAGGCGGATATCGCGTATCTCGTTAGTTTGACTAGTAGGTATCAATCCAATCGGTTTGGAACCTTTGGATAGTCATCAAGAATATTCTTAAGTACTTGAGAAGAACTAAGGATTTATTCTTCATTTATGGAGGTGGAGACTTGCAATTGGATGGTTATACCGATTCGATTTCCAATCGATATCGATGATAGAAAGTCTACCTGGATATGTGTTCATTTGTAATGGAGGTGCGATCGGTTGGAAGAGTTCCAAGCGAGCACGATTGCAGATTCCACTACAGAGGTCGAGTATATTCTCGCATCGAGATCTTGCAAAGGAAGTCGTTTGGATAAAGAAGTTCATGACAGAACTTACGGTAGTTCCTTCCATTGAGTCGGCGGTTCCACTACACTTGTGACAATAATGGAGCGATCATACTGAGCTAAGGAACTAAGGTCTCACTAAAATCCAAACACATAGAAAGGCACTACCACATTATCAGAGATATAGTTGGGCAAGGCGATTTAGCCATGCAGAAAATAGCATCAGCTGAAAATCCAGCTGATCCATTCACTAAGCCTATGTCACAGACTCAGTTAGACCGACATCTTGAGAAGATAAGTCTAAGATATTGTAATGAATGGCTCTAGTGCTAGTGGGAGATTGTTAGTAGTATGCCCTAGAGCATATCATTTAGTATGTATCTTGTACATATTTTATTAATAAATGGCATTTCCACTTTTCTGTTTATATAATATATTTATGTGTAATAGAAAAGGTCCATTGATATTTTGTTAGAAATATTATTCTTAAGTTGTTAAGAATATGAGTGACAATATTTCTAGCACAAAGTATCATAAATAGGTTCACAATCGAGTATACTTCATAATAAGGACATGACTTATCCAGAAAGATTGTATTCATGTTTGTTCCCAAGTTATTTATATGAGATATAAATAAGATGGAATGGTGAGTCTCATGCCATATAACAAACATGATAGGCACTTATAAATGATAAGTAGGCCGAACCAGTGACACTTATGACAAGCACATGGAGTTTACTCTTGTTAATGTTTTGTCATAAATCATATCGATGCATATAATCTTTAGACTGAGATGGCACAGATTATCTTGTATATAGGTAGTTTGAGTTTGATCTCGCTTTCATACTTGTACGTGTATGGGTATATGGGCATGTGTTGGCTCCTACTAGTTAAATATGGAGCTAGGTGTTGATCAAGATGGAAACAGTTACACTAAGAAAATAGAGATAAAATCCTATGTTCATATAATTGTTCATGATGTTTCAAGTTCTGGCCAGACAGATAGATTTATTGAGAAAAGAGTTTACGATGAGAAAATCTTTTAATAAAGAACTGGAATTAAAAGAGAACATAATATTCATAGCAAATGGAGTTTGACATAAACCATGACTCCAGCTTGAGTTGGGACATTGTAACAGAGAGATTCTAGTGCATGGTAACATATGATTATAGGTTCATTTAAGGTAAACCTTATTACTAATTGGGTGGCCATGGCATGCTATGCTAGGTGTTAACCATGGTCTATGAGGTTCATAAAATGATTTAGAGAAATCATTTATGGTAAGAAAGAGTTCTGATGATATTAAGAGTTGATATCATGTCTCATTGCCAATTAGTGATGAGCCTAGTAAGTCACACACATACACAAGTTATCACCTAATTAAATATGATTTAATTAATTAATTAAAGAGTTTAATTGATTAATTAAATAGGTTTGGTTTGCAATTAGATTGCAAAGTCCCTAGCATGACTTGAAACAAATCTAGATTATTGGATGTATAATATAAGTTAAATTTATATTTAAAGTGTTTAAATATGAATTTAATTAATGAGAAATTAATTAATAGAGATTAATTAATTAATTTATATTTGATATAAATTAATTAGAAGAAGAAAATAATTATTTTGGGTTAAGAACTCAAAATTAAGACACAGGGGCATTTTCGTCATTTTACAGTGTGACATGTGGCACCATGAGATGGTGACACATGGCATAACACATAAGCTTGCCAAATGTTTTTTTATCATGTAAGATGATTAAAATCAAGATTAAATATAGGTTTGACACTTGGCACAATGTGATTGGGTCACTTAAACCTAGAGCTAATCAAAGGGTGACATGTGGCAAGGGTTTAATGTGTTAACCTAACTATTTAAGTGTTGTTATGAGAAAATAAAACACAACCAGCAGCCACACTCCTTTGTCACGCCACTTTGAGGGTTTTTATCTCTTCTTCTTCATCTCTTATCAATTCAAAGAGATTAGTCATCAATCTCTTGAATTAAGAACACTAGAAATTGTTTCTAGTGTCCTGTTTACATCTCTAATCTCTTAAAAGGCAGAACTTGAATTTCTAATTAATAGAAAAAGTTTTAGAAGCTATTCAAGGGCTGCCATAGGTGTTCTTGGTGTGGACAAGCTAGAGAGACAACATCTGGTGTCCTGAAGACGAATCTCAAAGGCGCAGACACGCTGCAGTACATCAAGAGGTTAGTGTAATCGTTCTTGATTTAATCTAGGGTTCTAAAATTAATCTGATTAATTTTAAAATCTTAAATGGCAAATACAGATCCAAAAACATATTAAAAGAGTTTTAATATGTTGTTTATCATTGAAATCAAATAGATAAAAATAAATCTTGCATGATGCATGTGACCCTAGGTGAAAAATTTTGAATTTCAATGGTATAAACTTGTGTTTTCACGCTTCCGTTCCTTCATTGGGGTCCTAAGAACATCCTGGATTTGCATCAATTGTATATCAAGAGGTTAGTACCTAAAAATCCCTCTTTTAGTTAGGGTTTAATTAAATTAAATGTTAATTCACATTCTTTAATGGTAAATGAAATTTTAATGCATGCTAAAATATGTTTTGGTATGCAATTGGGCATTGAAAATTGATTAGGATCATAAGACACTTGGTATGGTGCATGTAACCTTAAAAATAATTTTTAAAATTCAAGGTTCTAATGCCCTTTAATCATGCTTCCACTCCTTCATTTGGTATCAGAGCCACTATATTTGCCATTAAGATTGTATATGAGGTTTAATTGTGTGATTGGATCAAATTTGGATTGATTCAAAGCTGGTTGGGTGCTAAAAGGGGGCGACATGAATGTGAAACACGCGTCAAGGTTGTGTTTGAATTTTGGGCTTGGTTTTTAGCCCATTATGTAATTGTTGTGTATTTTAAGGCCCATAATTAAGCCCATACCTAATTAAATTGTTTAATTAGGAATTTTAATCACACAATTAATTTATGAAAATTGTTTTCATAGAATTAAATTTGGAAAAGGGTTTCTAAATTTAAATTATTTGAATAAGATTCAAATCTGAATTTTTGGTTGAATATGTGATATTCAATTTAATTTTTAGTATGTATATTTTATTTAATTGTTAAATTTTAATATGCATGATGGATGATCATGGATAATAAAAGACCAATGTGATTGGATTTATTTCTTTTATTCTTCTTTGGGATGTAAAATAATTAATTTTATTTTAGTGGCATGTATTATAAATGTTGTAATAATTTGGGTTGTAATTTCATTTATTTGAGGACTTTAAAGTCCATATTCTTGTAAACTCGCCTTGGTATGCCAAGGATTACAATTTAATTGGATTGCAAGAAGATCAAGGAGGTCAAGAGCATTGGTGGGATCAGTGGGAGGAAATCAAGATCAAGTGTTGATTATGTACTCCTTCAGCAACTCTTGTAAAATGAATGAATGAAATACACCTAGGAATGCCCTGATTCAATTCTTGGTGGCTCAGAATTGAATCCCTTAGAAAGTCCATGATCATACCATATTATTTGTTTATCCATGTATGCATGAGATGTATGTGAATGTATGCAAGTATATGATATATGCATGCCAATTGGATAATGTGCAAAGTGAGACCATAATAGTAATTAAGCCGACCACAAAATCTTCCAAACAAATGATTAAGTTAGAAATGGTATAATTAAGGTAATTATATCATGGCCCTCCATTGAGGCAATTATTTTAAGAAATTTTAAATACTTGCATTATTAGCTATATAAGCTTGGGAATAATGCATTAATTTAAGAGATTTTCTTAAGAATAATTATTAAGCATAAGATGTTGTAAATATGTAAATAGTTGGTGGCCAATAATGGATGTGCCTGAGGACATTAAAATTATTTGCATGTTTACTGGCTCAATGGGATCAACTTAACTAATGCAAGATAAATCAATAATGGATGTGCCTGAGATTTTGAGCATTAGGGGCTAAATAAATGATTGAACCTCACATGAGATGTGATGGGCAAGGAGTTGCTCACTTATAGTTTATTGTGATTCCAATAATAGATGTGCTTGAGGATGATCAATAAGACTATAAGAATTCAATCACCCAGTGGAAATCTATCCAATTAGGATTTTTATTTCCTACTTTGGAAGTGTAGGATTCGCCAAGTCAATGGGAGGACTAATTTGATTAAAAGACCATAACCATTTTGGTTAATTACTTGATACATTTACTAATTAATTTATTTATTTTCTGCAGTTAATTTTTTCTAATAATAATGAGCACATAACAACCACCACCATCCAATATCCTTGCGAGCATAATTGATCACAATAGGTTGACGGGACCTAATCTTTTTGATTGGCTCAAAAATTTAAAACTTGTCCTGAGCCTAGAATGTATTGGATATGTTTTAGACTCAAAGGTTCCTGGTCCCTTACCTTCAGAGGCCACTCAAGAGGAAATAGATACTTTGGATAAGTGGAAGGAGCATGATATGAGAGCCAAATGTTACATGATTGCTTCTATGACTAATGAGTTACAAAAGTAGCATGAAAATATGCAGAATGCAAGCGAGATCCTCCTTCACCTGCAAGAGTTGTATGGTGAGCATAGTAGGAATGCTAGGTATGAGATATCTAAACAACTATTCCACATAAGGATGTTTGAGGGACAGAATGTAGGAGATCATGTCCACAAGATGATTCAGCTTATTGAGCAGCTGGAACATCTTGATTTTCACATGGATTTCCAACTGTAGACATATCTGATCCTTCAGTCCCTGCCTGAGTCATTTGGGAAAAATCCATTGCAAATCTATTTGCTTTTATAGTGATAATTATTATATTTTCAAACTGGCCCGGTCAATGAACTAGTGAATGCAAAGGGTTAAGAATTTAAGGTTTAACTAGCGTTAAACGAGGGTTTAACTTCTATAATATTAAATAAATATTAAACATATTGTAAAATTAATAATTTCTTCAATAATAATAAAAATACTGAATTATTATAATTACTAGTTTGATATGTTTTATAAATAATAATTAAAATAAATTTATTTAAATTTTGATAGGTAAATAACATTTTTAAAAATTATTTTAAATTTTTTAATTGAAATTTTAATTGATAATATTTTAAAATTAAAAGTATTTAAAATGAAATTTTAATAATAATAGATTTACTCATATAAATAAAAAAATATTTTAATATATTAAAATTTTATAAAATAATATTAATACTATTAATTATTTCAATTAAAAATTAGTAAAATAGAAATTTTTTTTATAATTGTTAAATAATATTTAATATCGTGTATGGTTACTGAATATATTTGTTTGGAAGCAAAAAGAGCAACAATTGGTGGTTCTTCCAGTGGCATGATCACCTTACTCGTTAGGTGATATCGTGTTCAAGTCCTCCAACTTGCAGCCTTGCCAAAATATATTTTATGAGAAACCCGACCGATCAGTTACCCGGTTGGTTTATTTTGGTCCCATCGACTTTCAAGAAAAGAGTATTTGTAGACAAATCGAATCAGATCAAACTCTAGTTTCTAATTAAATCGATTGGACCCAATTTTATTCTGAAAACCGGATAAAATCCAATATATTTAATGAGAAACCCAACTGATTGGTTACTCGATCAGTTCATTCTTGTCCCATCGACTTTCTCCAAAAGAGTATTTGTGGACTAGGGTTATTCATGGTTCTTGGGGGAACCAAACCAAACCAATCCAAAAAACTGTATCGAACTGAAATTTTTTTAATACTTTGATTCAATTATGGTTCTTCACTAAGAATCAAACTGAAATCATAATGAAACCAAACTGAAATCATACCTAACTGGAACTGAACCGAAAACTAAATTTATACATATATTTTTTTATATTTTCTTAAATGCATTATATACTTTCAAAAAAAGAAAAAAATATATATATAATACATAACCTAATATTATATTTTGTTTCTCCATATTTTCTTAATAATTTTAGTTATAAATATGTAACAACCTGAATTTTTTTTTATAAAGCTATAATTTTAATATTATTTTATAGTTTAAACATATTTTATGAGATTATTAGTATTATTGTTATTATTACTATTATTAACTTGTTATTTTATTTAAAAACTAAATTCAAAAGCTTTATTTATTATTGTATTAAATTAATTATTATTTAATTTTTTTAAATTTATTATTTAGGAAAGAAAAAAAATTGTAAGTGTATTTTATTATTATTGTTTTATTATATTAGACTTTTTAATATTTTAATATTAAATAGTTTAATATTTCAAATTTATATTATTATATTATTATTATAAGTGAAAAAAAAAAGAAGAGGTAAAAGTAAAATGCACATTGATTTGTCTTGGATGGGACATTTTCCAGCAAAAGGAAAAAAACAAAAAAAAAATGAAACCCAACAAAGAGAGAGAGAGAGAGAGAGAGAGAGAGAGAGAGAGAGAGAGAGAGAGAGAGAGAGAGAGAGAGAGAGAGAGAGAGAGAGAGAAGAGCCAAACTTCCCTGGATAAAATCTAGCCTTTCTAACGGCCAACAGCTGTGATTCCGGTAGTGTTGGACTCCCCTCAACCCCAGCTTCATTTTTGGACCAGTGGCAGCGAGTTTGGTGGTCGAAATCAAGAGAATTGAGGAGAGAGAAAATGGGTAAATTTGAAGCTTTTAATCAGATTTCGGCCAATCTGACTGTCGGATTGATGATCCAAGACCATCGTTGGATTTATCGCGATGAAACCTAGAAGATGGGACTAACCCCACTCCAATCGAACACCGTTTGGAAAAAGCGATTATTAGATGATCGAGATTGTCTAATGAGATTTTTGAGTTTTTTGATACTTGCAAATTAAATAAAATTATATGATAATTATTAATAATTTTTGAATTTCTTTTAGGTACGATCAGATCGAAAATGCCTCACTGGCACTCGGGATTGAGTTTCAGTCTGGTCTGGATGCTAGGCACCCAAATGGTGGTCATGTTTATAGTCAGTTCCAGTATTTTTAAATGTCTTGAACATGTTTCAGGCAGCAGAATTTGCAAAGGTAGTCAAGAACTCAAGTTGTGTAGTTTTTACCTTGGCTAAACTAGCTGATTTATCTGTAAAATATTCCTAATTTAGTAAAATTAAATAAAATAAATTTAATTAACACAAGAACAATGTAAAGGACCTCCAGGAATATTTTTATGATTTTTGGGGTGCTGAAAATAATTATTTGGACTGTAGAGGAGTTAAAGACCCAAGTTGGAGTTTGGAGGATTGGACCTAGATTAGGATTCTTATAGGTCCCAGATGGGTATTATAATTATTGTTGTGGGCCTAAGGCTCTGTGTGTAGCTATTGTTGCATTTTCCTTGCAGGGGGGGTTAGGTCCAGTTAGAGGAGAGACTCTGCCAAAATTTCGGTAAAACCTTAAGAATTATTCTTACTTCTTTAATTAAATTAATTGGTTAATTCTGTTAGTAAATTGATAGAGGTCAGTGTATCTGTATGGGTGATTGGTACTTGCTAGCCTTTCTTCTCTCTAGCTAGATCATCTGCAATTAGGTCAACCAGTCTGTGAGTTAGACATTGATTATTTTTGTAATTTTAATATTAATTATATATCTAGCATATTTATGCATTTTATAAATATTTAATTATACACATAAATAATTAATATATTAGGGGCATTTTGGTTATTGCAATTTAATTATTGTTATTTATTTGTGATTGCCATCCTGAGGATAATTTGGAGTTGAGTATGTTATTTATATATGGTATTTATGGATATAGATTGGACAGGTAGTCGCTGCTTGAGCTAGTCTCACTAGAATCCAGTCCTTATGGATATGGAAATACAGGATGAGGCACGGCTTTGAGTTGATCTCGTTGGCCCCCGCACTTGGATTTAAGCAAAAGTTTGACTTAAGTTGAGCTCGCTGACAGGATTTAGATTGAGAGAGTTGTATAGGGGATCAGCTCCTAGATTTATGTATTGATCTGATACATTGAGTGCGTGAGTAGATCCAAATTATCTTCTTGTGCAAACACTGAGTGAATTATTTGTTATATTTGTTATATGTACATTTCATAGTGGAATTGCACTAGTTTTAGGTAGTTATAGAAATTCCACCTATAATCAATGCTAAACTCTCTGAGTTAAATGCTCATTCCTATTCAAATATTGTTCCCAAGTTACAGGAGGAGCAAGTTTATTTTTTGAGTCTAACTTACATTTTTCTCTACAAGTTATGGTGCTTCTTAGTTTAATAGTTTTTATTATGTCTATTTATTTATTTATTTATCTATTTGTTTAATTGTTAGAACTCTGCTGTGACATTGGTTTATAAATATATTGTATTAATTAATGAAAAATTTATGATATTAAATGGTTTGCACATGATGGATACCAGGGTTGAGCTGGGCTCACCTAGTTTTGGTTTTTTGATAGTTATCGGGTTGAGTTGGCCAAAATAAATTTATATTATTTTACTTTATTTTATTTTGCTTACATATTGGGCCTTGATTTTGGTCATGGTTATGAGTTTGGGAACAATAAGCTTTATTATGGGCCTCGAGGGCTTTATGCTGGCCTAGGTCCTAGTGCCAGTTAGGCTCTAGATTCATGAGAAAGTGTGTACCTAGAGTTGCCACAGGTGGAGTATAGGATCCTTTTTCATCTTCTTCTGTAATTCTTTATTTTTAGATTTTGCATTTTTCCTTAGTTAGTGTAAGAGTGCTTAAGTTTAGTATCACGGTTTTCATGGAGTACATGTGAGTTTGAGCTAGCAAACTTATTGAGGTCTGCCATGGGAATACATACTCTAATAAATACTGTATTTCTGTCAGTATGGGTCTAAGTGGCGTGCCTATTTAGCACGAGGCACAAGTACATAAAGGTGAGTTATAGTAATATAGCTACCCTAGATGGGAGTGAGTGTACCACTTTTGTCAGTTATCAGTGGACAACATGGTTAGGATAAGTTTATAGTATCAGTGGGTTAAAGAGAGATAAGAAGTTAGGAAATCGAATCTGTTGGGATGTATCGTAATGACCTATGCAACGTTCTCGATGTCTGTTCTATAAGCTATAGATTAAAGTACCGATATAGGATTATTGTGTAGAGTCGCATGCATCCCTGTGGTATTCCATGATAAAGGTGTTTGCAGATAGCCTTTGTTTTAGTATAGTTATACCATAACAAAGTTCTATTTCTATAGAGGAGTTTGGAACTCCTAGTTAGGGTTTAAGACCCTTGAGTTAGAATATTGACCGTCACAGTTGGATAGTAATTAGAGTCAGTGGCTTAGTTACTCTTAGATGATCTAAAGTTATATATGAGTTTTCATGGGATTAGTAGAGTTACAGAGTAAGAATGGCACTCGTTAAGTGAGATATTTTAGTCTTCGGTATGGGATTTTTAACAGTTTTGATATTGCAAAGGATGTTTTTCTTAAAGTTAGTGAGAATAGTATCTCCTTGGTGTGGTAAAGAGGTGTAGAGTATGACTTTGCTCCCTAAAGGAGATCGAAGGCTATGAATAATGTTCATGGCATGTGAAATGAAATTTTAGAAAAGTTTACAAAATAATAAGAGAATTGATAGCCTTACATAGTTAGGGAAACTTGGCAAATGCAATATCTCTCTTGCAATCAGTTGTGTTATAGAGTATAGTCTTATTCTTTTAGGAGAGACAAAAGATTACTACTAGTGATAATGACCTATGGAATAACATCTTAAATGGGACTGTAGTAGGTGATAGAGAGTTTCTGGCTCAGGTGTCCTAAAAGGGGTACAATTTTCACTATAAGAATTATAAGTGATCAAATCAGGGCAGATATAGTTCTTTTAAGCTTAGTGATGGAAAGTGGGTACTTCGTACCTTAAGTTAATTGAATAAGTAGCAATGGAAGAAGGGAACCCTATGGATCCCCCTCTTTGAGGTAATAGAGGGTAGTCTATAGTCTAACAAATAAGAATAGAGATATCACAATGTATGCATGACTGCTGTTTCCTAAGTCTCAGCTTCTTACTAACCAAGAAAAGAGTGTACTCTAAATGGAATAATGTTAAGGGCAGTAAGTCAGTGGAAATAAATTACAGAATGCCAGTAGATAGAGGAAGTGTAGAAATAAAAATTTGAACAGTTGGTTATAGATACAACATAACACGAATGCCAATGAAAGTGCTAGATAGAGTGGACAAAAAATAAAGTCCGAGTAGCATAGAGGTGATGACCTAGCAGAGACATTGAAAGATATAGTTATCTAGTATAGTTATCAGGTCAGAAAGAAGAATGGAGCTAGGAATAGAATAGTTAGAGTTTTGTTCTAGGTAAGATAAAAAAAATAAATTAAAGGACAACCTGAAGGGTATAAACTAGGAAGATCTGAGTAAGATATAGAGTAGGCTAGGTGTTGTTCTTGGCAAGGTAAATGATAAGGATGGAGAACCCAGAATGGAACCACATGAGTGAGAATAGTGATGGAGGTATAGAATCCAGTAGTGTGAGATTCAGAGCATTACATAGTTGGGGCAATGCTAGGGGCCAGAATGTAGAGCTTGGGTTACAGGATTAGATTAGACTCTATTTGTTCCCTATTCCTAAGGTGAGGTGGGTAGCAATGGGACAAGATTCCTTTAATCTATTGACAATACAAAAAGAGTTAGACAGGGAATGCAACCAAAGTGAGTTGTAACTAGACAGTGTACAATGGTGTCTTGAACTGTCTTGTTAGGATAAGGAATGAACTAGTGAGGACTAAGTGGATTAGAGGTCATCGTAATGGTTTCAAATATGCATGAGGAAAGAAAAGAATGTGGGATAATGGCACAGAAGCTTGAAGTTAGAATACGGAATGGTAAGACAATAGTTATAGAGTTTGTAATCGGGGATTAGGCAAGTGTTTTTAGTGTGACCAATAGATTAACTTTGTAAGAAAACATGAGTGATAGTATGACAGTGGGCAACAGAACAGTAGTAGGGGCAGGATATGATGAGTATAGATGTTACTCACAAGTTATTAGGAAGTACAAGGATCAGAGGAATGATTGTTTGTAAGACTGGAGTTAGTTCTAGAAGAATTTGTCAATGAAGGATATCTTCTAGAATGTAGTAGAGTATAAGGGGTGCAAAACAAATGATGATAATATGGACGAATAGAGTATAAGCAGAAATAGTAAATTACGAACATGGTATGTCAAGTGGACCAACAATACATCAAAGGGAGGTGCAGCTGGTACCTTATAGAAGAGCATAATAATTGCAAAGAGATTATGAAATTTGAAGAGGAGTATCAAGAGATATGGGTAGATTTGAGGTTGAAGTTTGGAAAGTTGTAAGCACTAGATGTGGCTATATCAAGGAGAATGAACTCGTAAAGTATCTAGTAGGACATTATGGTAGAACACGCATTTACCATAACCCTGTCAGTTCAAGTGGAACTAATAAGTTCAAGGACACCCATCTAACCATGACGAGCAATGTTTTGATGGTTATGTTGGGGAAGGCAGTACACGAAGAATCATCCATGGTGATTTACCTATGTTCCATAATATGAACAGTAGGTTAGTACTATAATGTGATGCAATATGAAGGATGTGCTAGTAGGAGCCAATCGCAAAATTAGAATTTTAGAGGATGGAATTAGCAATCAAGCAAATACTAAGAAATATGAAAGGAATGTTAAGGTTGAAAATGAAAGGATGGATATCTTCGAAATGAGATGTACAAGGATGAGAAAGGACAAGGAGGATAGATAGAATGGACAGTTACTGGTATTATAAGCTCAAGATCCAAGACAAGGGTTAAAAGGAAAGTGCATCAAGTGAGGGAAGATTTTAACAGTAGCAGAAACAGGAAACAGTTCATTACAAGGATGAAAACAAGAAGGAATGATGTGAGAGAGAAACACTAAGGAGAGATTAGAACAAGTTATGGTGTTATGGCACATAGAATGCTACAGCAAAATCATAAAGAAACTGAACATTTTTTTTAATGGTTTGTGCAAGGGGTAAGGGACAAGTACTCGAACTTGTCCAATCACTTTCTTTTGGTTTTCCTTGTTGTTCAAAATTCGGGAACAAATTTTCTTTAGGGGTGATGAGTGTAACAACTTGAATGTTTTTAATAAAGATATAATTTTAATATTATTCTAATATTATTTTATAGTTTAAACATATTTTTTGAGATTATTAGTATTATTTTTAATATTACTAATTTTAATTTGTTATTTTATTTAAAAACTATATTTAAAAGCTTTTATTTATTATTGTATTAAATTAATTATTATTTAATTTGTATTTTTTAATTTATTATTTAGGAAAGAAAAAAAATTGTAAGTGTATTTTATTATTATTGTTTTATTATATTAGACTTTATATTATTTTAATATTAAATAATTTAGATATTTTAAATTTATATTATTATATTATTATTATAAGTGAAAAAAAAGAGGTAAAAGTAAAAAGTACATTGATTTGTGTAGGATGGGACATTTTCCAGTAAAAGAAAAAAAAATGAAACCCAATAGATTTCTCCCTCCCCTCTCCTTCTCTCTCTTCTCCCTACCTCCTTTCTTCCTTTTCTCCTTTTTCTTTCTGGTGAGCCACCCAACCAACATCGGCCGGCGAGTCCCAAACCACTCTTGCACTGATCGGCTATAGCATCAGGGGAGGTAGGGACCCAAAATTTGACTAGCAATGTGTAGGCAACACACACACAGAGAGAAGGGCCAAACTTCTCTAGCCAAAATTTGGCATTTCTAGAGGCCAATAGCTGCGATTCTGGTGGCGTTGGACTCCCCTCAACCTTAGCTTCATTTTTTGACCAGTGGCAGTGAGTTTGGTGGCTGAAATCACGAGAATCAATGAGAGAGAAAATGAGTAAATTTGAAGCTTTTTTATTAGATTTTGGCTAATTCGACCATCAAATCAACGATCTGGGACCACTGTTGGATTCGACATGATGAAACTTTCAAGATGGGACCGACCTTGCTCTGATCGGACATTATTTGAAAAAAGCGATCATCGGACGATCCAGATCGCTTAGTGAGATTTTCAAGTTTTTCGATACTTGTAAATTAAATATAGTTATATGATAATTATTAATAATTTTTGGGCTTTTTTTAGGTGTGATCAGATAAAAAATGGCTCACTAGCACTCGAGATCGAGTTAGATCCAGTCTAGATGCTCGATGGGCCGACCTGAATGGTGGTCATGTTTATAGTCATTTTCAACATTTTTAGACGTCTCGAATGCATTACAGGTAGTAGAATTTGTGAAGGTAGTCTTGAACTCAAGTGGTGTAATTTTTACTTTAGCTAAACTAGCTAATTTATCTGTAAAATATTTTTGGCTTAGTAAAATTAAATAAAATAAATTTAATTAATACAAAAATGATGTAAAAGACCTCCAAAAATATTTTATAATTTTTGAGGTGTTGAAAATAATTATTTGGATTGTAGAGGAGTTAAAGACCTGAGCTAGAGTTTGAAGGATTGGACCTAGATTAGGATTCTTGTAGGCCCTGGATGAGCATTACAATTGTTATTATGGGCCTGAGGCTCCGTGTATGGCCATTGTTATGTTTTTCTTATAGGAGAGACTTTGCCAAAATTTTAACAAGACCTTAGGAATTATTCTTGCTTCTTTAATTAAATTAATGAGTTAATTTTGTCAGTAAATTGATAAAGGTCAGTGTATCTACATAGGTGATTAGTGTCGGCTAGCCTTTCTTCTCTCCAGCCAGACCATCTATAATTGGGTCAGCCAGTCTGTGAGTTAAATATTGATTATTTTTGTAATTTCAATATTAATTATATATCTGATATGTTTATGCATTTTATAAATATTTAATTATGCACATAAATAGTTAATATATTAGGGGCATTTTGGTTGCTGCATATTTAATTATTGTTATTTGTTTATGATTGCCGCCCTGAGGATAATCTGAAGCTGTGTTATTTCTATATGCTACATATGGATATGGATTGAATGGTAGCCGCAGCTTGAGCTAGTCTCACTAGAACCCAGTCCTTATGGATATTGAAATACGGGGTGAGGCACAGTTTTGAGTTAATCTTGCTAGCCTTCACACTTGGATTTAAGCAAAAGTCCAGCTTGAATTGAGCTCGCTAGATGGATTTGGATTGCGAGAGCTCTATAGGGGATCAACTCTCAGATTTATGTATTGATGTGATACATTAGGTGCGTGAATAGCTTCAAATTATCTTCTAGTGTGAATACTGGGTGAATTGTTTGTTATATGTATTGTATGTGCAGTTCATGGTAGAATTGCACTAGTTTTAGATAGTTATAGAAATTGCACCTATAATCAATGTCTAAACTTTCTGAGTCGAATGCTCATTCCTGTTCAAATATTTTTTCTAGGTTGCAGGAGAAGCAAGTTTATTTTTCGAGTATAACCTGCATTTTCCTTCATAGGTTATGGTACTCTTAGTTTAATAGTTTTTATTATGTCTATTTATTTATTTATTTATTTATCTATTTGTTTAACTAATAGAACTCCACTGTGACATTGGTTTATAAATATATTATATTAATTAATGAAAATTTTATGATATTAAATGATTTGAATATGATGGGTACCAGGGTTGAGCTGGGCTCTCCTAGTTTTGGTTTTTTTTATAGTTATCGGGTTGAGTTGGCCCAAGTAAATTGATATTATTTTACTTTTATTTTATTTTGTTTACATGTTGGGCTTTGATTTGGGCTCTAGTTATGGGTTTGGGAACAGTGAGGCTTACTATAGGCCTCAGAAGTTTTATGCAGGCCCAAGTTCTAGTGTCGGTCCGGCTCATGAGATTGGGTCGTGACAAAATACATTAAATTACCTTACAATTCTCAATTATGAATGTACTATTATATATATATGTTAATTCTTAATTATATTTGTATCTTATACCTAAATATTATATAATTAATAAATAGTTAAAAGGTATATTATATGATATACTATTATATTATATTATATATTTAATTATAAATTATATATGCACCTTATAGTTAAAGATTATATAATTTAGAAATGACTAAAAGATATATTATATGATATATTTGAAACTTAAATATTAATTTAAGTATGACTTTTTAAGGAAATAATTACATAAAATTGTTTTAAGAACTAAGAATCGAATTGGAATTATACCGAACTAAACTGGAACTGAAGAACCGAAAATGATACCGAACTAGAACTGAAATAATGAATAACCGAACAAGAATCGTACCGAAATTTTAATTCAGTTCTAGTTCTTAAGTAAATCATGAACCGAACCAGAATCGCACATCCCTATTGTGAACAAAGCGAATCGGATCAAACTGGAGTTTCTAGTTAAACCAATCGGACTGATTTGATTCTGAAAAATTGATAAAATCCAACTTATATAAGAGTTAGTCTAACAAAGTTTTCAGATATTCATCGGCATTCAGATTCAGTTGCTATATATAAAAAATATTTTGCATTTTAAAATGATTTATCCATTAATAAAATTCGTAAAATGTCCTATAAGTTTAAGGTAGACAAGTAGTGGTTGCGTCCGCAAACTCTGAATACAATATCATCCTCTTTTTCGCATCAAAGGACAATCGCCTAACAAAAGAATTGCTTGAAAGATCTATTCAGCAAATATCATTTAATTTGTCAACACAATGCAAAGATATATAATTTTTTTTCTCTATCATTTTAATACCAAGACTTTTTAAATATTTCAAATTTTTTTTTTAATTTTTAACTTTTATTTTTTTTAAAAGCCCAAAAAAAAAATACAAATAAGAAATATAGAATGAAAAACAATAATCAATAGTTAATTTTTTTTTATAAATATTTTTCCTCAAATAATAAATTAAAATATTTCTATAAACTAATTCAATTTTTTTTTGAAAAATTTCAAAGGCGTAATTCATATTAAATTTGATTATTTAAGAATTATGTTTTTAAATGTCAACCGTAAGAATAAACAAAAAACAGATATACAGGAACTAAATTCATTTACTATTTAAATTAATTGTATATCTTGTGATTTTGATATATTGTTTCGATTATGATAAAACAATAATAAAAGTAGATTTCACAAAGCAGTTTTGAACTTTTAAGCACCAAGCAGTAGATTAATTTTGAGATATTGTTTTGATTATGATATCCTAATTTAGCTATACTAATCTTGATTATCACTGAATTAAGCACTAAGCAGTAATAATTAATATATATATAATTTTAAATGGAATTGATATTTGGAAGTGTATAGTCTTTTCTTTTGCAGAGCACAAGTCTTTTTCCAATAAAAGAGCCATTTGTTTTTTATGACATTTTCAAAGAACTGATTAATTTTTTTTTTCAATGGAAAATTCTTGGATGCACCAAAATGTATAAACTTTTTTTTGCACCAAACCAATCAGAAATTATGTTTTTTTAGTGGGATCTATCATATTTTATAATGGGATCTACCAATATTTTAATGATATGTTAATTATTTATTGGATGGGTATATACATCCTGATGCAGGTAAGGAGTTCCCATTTTGAATAGCAAAGCCAACTTATATCACACTTCTAAGAATTTTCCACATTTAAATGTATTGACCGGGAATGTCAAAGTCTTATTTTGAAGACAACCATTTTCCAATGACGCATTAATGTTCATTTCTACCAAAAAAAATCATCAGCCCCAAGCATTTAAACTAATTTCTACGAAATTAAAGGCAGAAATAATGTGCCTTGACGACTTGAAGAAAAGTTATGTTAATTGATGAAAAATAAGGCTACAGGCCCACAGCTGGCTATTATTGAAAATTTGCAATAATTATAGCAAAGTTCCAAACACATCGCTATATAAATGACTTGGAAAGTCTGCCTTTTGTACAAGTGAATAAATATTGAATTGAACTTGTAAACTACACAAACACATAGCACTTTGCCTATTAGTATCAATTGAATGGCATGTTGAACTGTTGAATAAGATGAGAGGGTGGCAATTGTCTAGTTTGAAGGTAATTAGAGTGGTGTTTACTGTTTTGTTTTAAGGTAAATAAAGGGTAATTATAACCTTATAACTTTTAACCCTTTATTAATGATATTTGGATGCTTAAAGAATTTTTAACCTACTTAATATTTACTCTCTAAGTTGAATGTTAACCTTGAACTATTAGATTAACACTTAAACTTTAAATTTTTAACTTTCTACCAAACGCATTAGTGTTAAGTGCAGTGCACACGCTCTTTAATAAACATTTCAACTTAATACTACAACTAGTCATCCACCTGCATGTTGTACAGTAATAATTTAAACTATTTATTTCTAATTTTTATTTAACCTATATCAAATGAATTTTAATTGGTTAAATTACTTATTTTCTTTATATATTGACAAAAAAGTTTAGTTATTATATTAATTTGTATATGAATATATGTTGATTTAGTAATATTTTGTTTAAACCAAAAATAACCAACTATATTAAAACTCTGAATCCATGTTTTCCTTATTTTGTAATTAGGTTTGGTTGGTTTCAAATTTTTTAAAAAACTGATTTAATAGATTTGATTTGGTTTTAATAAAATTAAATTTACTTTTAAAATGAAATTACAAATATTTAATGTACACTAATAATTAAAAGAAGATAAGTTAAATAATATTGCATTTAGTAAATATGCATTGATGCCTATTTCCACAACAACAAACTTGCAAACAAAATATTTCGTCCTCAATAAACATCATAATGTGCGGTACAACTGCATATCCATTTTCACTAAATACCAATTTGCCACAAATCAAATAAAAACCAAATCAATGAAAACAATTTAAGAATATGAAACAATCAACAGTAAAAAAAAATGTTCACATGCTATAACGCTGCTGAAATCAAGCATGTGTGTCCTTAAAAAAAGTGTCCTAAATCTGAAAATATGATACAAGAAATCTAATATCGCTGCTGAAATCAAGCATCTGATCCTATATCGTCCTCACTACTGTCTGCTTTGATAGGAAGTAAATTCAGCAATAATTCAAAACCAATAAATCCTTCCTAATTGTGTGAACCTGTGAAGAACAATAATTGAATATATATGCAGCAAATAAACAAAATTATAGGCTGCTCAAAATGCACTATTCAATTACATAAGAACACGGCAAGTTTTTACGTGGAAAACTCCTTCAAAGTGAAGGATAAAAACCACTGGACCTCTCTTGGTCCAATTAAAATAGCTCCACTATCACAACAAAAGTTTACAGTAATTACAAATGCCATAAACAATTCTCAACCAAAAATCTCAAAGACAATTCAAACAAATTAACAAGAGATAACAAGGTTTTGGAGAGAATTCACCAAAACACAGCTGCTGTCCATGCAAATTGACCACCTTTTGGTTCTCAAAACCCAATCTCCACTATTCAGATTAAAGAACAATATGTTCCCCACTGTGCTCACCAAAATTCAGCTCAATCAGACCACAAATAACCTTTCGATTGCTAGAAATGATGAAACTGGTCTATGTTGGAAATCAATGAAAAAAAGCAGCTGTTCAAGTAATCAAAAATAGAAGAAACAAAACTCCAAACAAGATCTCCATTGTTCACAATGAAGAATCAGGTGTGAGGATGCTGCAGACCAAATTTAAGCTCGATCCAATGGTAAACAGGCTCCCAAATCTCAAAAATGTGCCATGTCTTCCTTGGAAAATTGTGTAGAATGCTCTCTATTTTTGTTCTATTTTTCTTACTTCACTTCTAAGGTTATTGGGTGGTAAAATGAGAATTGATATTGTGGAGGAATTTGCCAAACCAGCAATCAAACGGCATGTCTCAAATTTCATTCTTGGTAGAGCTTTTGTAAAAATATTAGAACCATTATCATCAGTGTGTATTTTGTCAAGTTTAAGCAATTTGGAGTCCAAAACATCTCGAATCCAATGATACCTCATATCAATATGTTTAGATCTACCATGAAAAGTAGGATTCTTACTAAGACGAACAACACTTTTACTATCACCAAATAAGACATACCTCTTTTGTGTGAATCCAAGCTCATTCACAAATTTCTTCATTCAATGTAGCTCTTTGCAAGCTTTAGTCGCTACAATAAACTCAGCTTCTATAGTAGACAATGCAATATATTTTTGCAATCTAGATTGCCATGCCCCGTTGCCTCTGCAAAGGTGATCAAATACCTAAAAGTAGACTTCCTCGCATCAATATCATCTGTCAAATCAGAATCTGTATAACCTATGAGAATAGGTTTGTCAGTTCCAAAACACAGTTTTAAACTGGAAGTACCATGGAGATATCTCAAAATCCACTTCACTGCATTCCAGTGCTCCTTTCCTAAACTAGATAGAAATCTACTAACTGAACTAACTACATGAGCTATATCTATGCTAGTGCAAACCATAACATACATTAAACTCCTTAGTGTAGATGCATAAGGGATTCTTTGCATGTCTTCCTTCTCTTGCTCACTAGAAGGAGACTGTTTGACACTCAATTTAAAGGATGTAGCAAGAGGTGTACTTACAGCTTTAGCTTTAGCCATATTGAACCGCTATAGTGCCTTCTTAATGTATTTTTCTTAAGACAGCCATAACTTCTTGCATTTTCAATCACAGACAATCTTCATACAGAGTATTCACTGGTCTCAAATATTTCATTGCAAAGGATTTGTTCAATTCTTTCTTTAAACTATCAATCCTGAAAGAGTTAGCACCCACAATAAGCATGCCGTCAACATATAGAAGCAAAATGACAAAGTCATTATCAAAGAATTTTTTCACAAAGACATAATGATTATAAGTAGTCCTCTTATAGCCTTATTGAACCATAACTGACTCAAACTTCTTATACCACTGCCTAGGCAGTTGTTTTAAACCATATAAGCTTTTCTTAAATTTGTAGACATAATTCTCTTTTCCTTTTACTATAAAACCTTTGCATTGTTCCATATAAGTTTCTTCCTCTAGGTCACCGTGAATAAAAGCTATTTTCACATCCATCATCTCAACTTCTAAGTTAAGACTTGTAGCTAAACCCAAAATAACTCGAATTGATGACATTTTGACTACTAGTGAAAAGATCTCCTCAAAGTGAATCCCCATTTTCTGACTGAAGCCTTTAACAACTAATCTAGCTTTGTATCATGATGATGAGGAATTTTCTTCATGCTTCACCCTATAGACCCACTAATTCTTCAAGGCTTTTCTGCCTTTGGGAAGCTTAACCAGTTCAAAGTACAATTATTGAGCAAAGATTGCATTTCATCCTTTATGGTTATAACCCATTCTACCTTCTGCTCACTCACAATAGCTTCTTGGTAGCATTTAGGTTCTTTTCCATATTTCAACAGTACACACTTATTAGAAGAATACCAAGTAGAAGCCCTGTGGTCTCTAGTAGACCTCCTATGTGGAGTTTTAGGTTGCTTAACATGTGTCTCTTATTGATTATCAACTGCTTCATGTACAGGAGCATCTATCTCATCTATAGAGCTTCATTATTCTGAGTATCATTTTACACATCAACCTCAACTGCATTAGGCATATCTGTTGTACGAGTTGAATCCAAATCAATCAAACCATCAGTTTCAGACTTTGACTTCTCTACCTTATCAATATCTTTAATGATCTAATCCTTTATAAGGATCATGTCACAGCTTCTGATAAGTTTCTTTTCAATTGGATCATAACACTTGTATCCAAACTCATTTTGACCATAGCAAATAAAGATGCATTGCCTTATATTGGCATCTAACTTTGATCTCTCATTTTTAGGGATATGCACAAAGCATTTATAGCTAAAAACACAAAAGCAGTTATAGGAAACATCCATACCATATCACACCTTATCAGGAACATCAACCTTTAATGCGATAGTAGGAGTTAAATTGATTATATGTGCAAAAGTGTATAGTGCCTCAACCCAAAAAGATCTAAGTAATTTTGCATCTAAAAGCAAACATCTGAGTCTCTCCATTAATGTTATTTTCATCCTTTCTGCTAAACCATTTAACTGAGGAGTCTTAAGAGGTGTTTTCCGATGTTTGATATCCTGTTATCTATAATATACATTAAAAGGTCCATAGTATTCTCCACCATTATCAATTTGGATACATTTCGGCTTCTTTCCTATTTCTCTTTTAATAGAAGCTTGAAATTCTTTAAATGCACCAAGCACTTGATCCTTTGACTTCAAGACATGAACCCAAAGTTTCCTCAAGTGA
Organism: Hevea brasiliensis; assembly: GCF_030052815.1. Classification (NCBI taxonomy): domain Eukaryota; kingdom Viridiplantae; phylum Streptophyta; class Magnoliopsida; order Malpighiales; family Euphorbiaceae; genus Hevea; species Hevea brasiliensis. Next base: position 93,630,299 of record NC_079493.1, read on the forward strand.
TCATTAATAAAAGTCATAAAACAAAGTGCACCACTAAATGACTTTACCTTTAAAGGACCACAAACATCTGAATGTACCAGCTCAAGCAAATCCTTTTTCTCGAAAGGAGGATGATGTTTGAAAGAGATCCTCTTTGCTTCCCAATTAAGCAATAATCACATCCATCTATCTTTGCAACTTTCAATCTTGAAAGTAGATTCTTTTTAGCTAGACAGTCAAGCCCTTTTTCACTAATGTGACTCAACCTCTTATGCCATAATTCTAAAGAACTATTGCTCTCAACTACATTCACAAGATTGGTAGAGATTGAAGCTTGCAACTATTATAAGCCTGAAAAATTCTTCCCTCTACCCATAACTAGTGAACTTTTAGTCAGTTTCAATTGCCTATTATTGAACATGCAAGAATATCCATCATTATAAAGTTACTGGCAGAGATCAAATGTAATCAAACATCTAGTTCATGTCTAACATCCTTGAGTAGTAACTTTGTTCTAGCGTTGGTCTCCAAACAAACAGTTCCAATGCCCACTACCTTTGATAGTCCATCATTACCCATCTTCAAGACCCCAAAATCACTTGGAGTACAAGATGTAAAGAATTCCTTCCTTAATGTAACATGAAAGGAAGCAACCTGTCAAATACCCAATTGAATTTATTGCTGGCAACGTTAACCATGTTTTCATGATAAACAACAACCAAATCATCTAAAGCAATGGAGTTTACACGATCATTATTATTATCATTGCCCTTCCTTTTTTGCTTCCCTTTGTCATCTTTGTTATACTTTTTTCACTTGAAACAATATTTCTTAATGTTCCTTATTTTACGACAGTGATGACATTCAAGGTTTTTATACCTTGACTTTGATTTACTCCTACTTCGATGTCTATTATTATGATCTTGTCTCTTGCTTTTACTTCTCCCTCTGTTTTTAGTAATCAGAACCTTTGTATGTGATGAAGAAGCTTGAGACCTTATTCTAATTTCTTCATTTAGAACACATCCTGTAACATCCTCACTTTAGCTAATCCGTATGTTCTACTGTTCCGGTGAGCAATGTCAGCCCGGGCAGCTAGAATATTTGGAATCATAATTAGACTATAGTGAGGAGTTATAAATAAACCAAATAATGATAAGAAAAATTAAGAAAAATTTTTAGTAATGAAATGCACTAAGGTTAAATGAACCGTAGCCCCAGTGATGAGTGACCCTAACGGGAAGTAACGGCGAAGGCCGTTAGTAACCCTAGACCCGAGGAAAACTCTATAAAATAATTTTTGGGATTTCAGGGAAGTATTTTTGGGGTCTTAATGACAATAAAATGCTAAGAAAATATAAGGAAAATTTAATCAATCGGTACACATAATTTTAGCTCGTTAAGCCAAATGGAGGGCATTTTGGTCATTTCGTCTTCAGAGATGATTTTTGACCAACTTATCCAATTATGTACATAAATGATATGATATCAAATATGAATAAACATTGGTAAAAATGAAATTTAAAAGTGAGTAGTAAAGAAAAGAAAAGAATAAAGATAAATTGATTTATGAAGTAAGCATGAGGTCATTAAAAACCTTTGGCCAATCAAAATGCAATAAAATCATTATAATACATCAAAAAGGAAAAGAAGAAGTCAAAGTTGGAAAGAAAGCCATCAACCATCCTCATCTCTTTCCTTGGCCGAACCTTATTCCACTCTCTCTTTCCTCCATTTTCATGGTTACCAAAGCTTCATTTCCTTAGTTTTCTTTCAACAAAATCCTAAGTTTCCAACACAAAATCTTAATATTTCATCTTAATGAAGCTTTTGGGAGCAAAAAGAAGTAACAAAGAAGAGCTTTTACAAGCTTGGAATTGACTCCATTCAAGGTTAGTGACCAAACTCTTCCTTTCTCTTTAAATTCATGTTGAGGGAGTGGAATTGAGTGGAAATTTATAAGAAAATTGAATAAAAATCATGTGTATACCTCTCTCAAAATTTTGACATCCTTGTAATTGGTAGGTTTTTGAAGATTTCTTTGAATTAAAATGGTATCATAGTTGCCCTTAACTCTAATCTCATGATTAGGATAATGAAATGTAAGTTAATGCATGATTTGAAAAGGTAGAGTTAGGGTTTGGGCACAAATTTGAGACTTTGTTCATATATTGGTGAAAGAAAGTTTTAATAGTCAATTAGTGACCATTTGGCTATGTATGATTAAGAGATTAAGTAATTTGTTCCATGGGAATTGAAGTTAGGTATGCTGCCCTTGGTGACCTACAAGACTGGGTATGAGTTCAGCAGATTTGGGTAGCTATAATTGGAGTTGTGTAGGTTCAATTGGTATAAGGCCAATTAGACATGAAACTAGACACATAATGGCACAACTTTGGTGAAGAAACCCTGTCCAGAAAACCAAACCAAGTTGACCTAAAAACTACCCTAATCTGGGTGACCAATATGCTGTCCCTGGAAAATGACCAAATGAACAGTGTTTATTCAAATGGTCATAACTCCATATAGAAAAGTCCAATTGACCTGAAATTTATATCAATGAAAAGCTTAGACAATTTAGAACAACTTTCATGAAGAACACCAAACCAAATTCTGACCATAACCCATCTGAATTGCTAACCAAAGTTAGGGTATCAAAACTGCCAGAACCATTTCTGCCCAGGAATTCTGGTTAGATGCCAATCTGGCTAGTCCTAAAGAAAGTAGTATAACTTGAGCTAGAAAACTCTAAATGGAGTGATTCAAAAATGGAATTAAAGAAGCCACATCAAGGAACAACTTTGATTAAGAACATTTGGCAAAATTCTCATTGTAGAATTGCCTAATAGAACAGTGAACTCTAACACCCAAAACTAAAATTTTTGATTTATTTCCTATTGGTTTTAAGTATTAATTAGCAACTAATGCCAACATTTTTGTAAACCAAAATGTGGTATCTTGGTGAACTTAGATTTAACAAATCTATTATAAATTAAAAAGTCAACCTTTGAGTAGAAATAGTCAAGTGACTAGTGACCTCTACATTACAAAAAGAAATAATTGAATCATTAACTGCGTAAAATGCCCTAGTATGCCTAGAATGATTGGTTTGGATAGGTTGGCATGCCAATAGGGTTCTGTTAGTAGTACTGCATATGGTTTTATGTCATTTTGTGTTTTATGGCCTTACATGCCATTCTGTGATATAATAGTCTTTGGTTATTTTGATTGAGTTTACTATACTTGGGTTTCATGCATAATAATTATTACAGCTTATTAGCTGTTCTGTTGCACACCGGGAGACACAATGTATAACACCCCTATTTGTATAGCCTGGTATATTTCACTATTCCGGTGACCGGTGTCGGTTCGGACAATTAAGGGGATTAGAACCACACTTAAGACAACTAGATAAGCCTTAAACTCAAATAATTAGTAATTGCCAATTAGTTAAGTATAAATAAGAAAAACAGAACATAAGAAGTTAAATTAGCCAAGAGTTACAGCGATGGGTGACCTTATCGGGAATGACTGCGAAGTTGATTTAGACTCAAATTTCGAACTGTAAAATGTGACGCCGCGGTCCTTAGGACTATTACGAACACAGTGAAAAAGAGAAAATCATGAAAAAGAACTGTTAAGCCAGTCAAATAATTAGGTCAGGGAGCCGGAAGAAATATTGAATTATTTGTAAACCGGGTTGAACTGGCAAGGGGCAATTTGGTCAATTGACCCTGAGAGCTGACTCCTGACCTAACTGTCAAATAAAATCGGAGAAAAGAAAATTTTGGAATCGAGAATTAAATTAAAGAACTAATAGAAAAATTTAAAAAAAAAAAAGAAAGAAAATGAAAAAGGTGTAGGGAGATGACATTATGCATGACATCATGCATGATGCCATAAATCCTATAATTAATAAATTTAATTAAATGGATTTTTGGGTCTTCCATAAGACAAATTACATAAAAGAAATAAAAAGAAAAAAAATATATCATTTGGTCATCTTCCTCATCCTTGTGCCGCCCCATCTCTCTCTTCATTCTCACTTACTTGTTCCACCATTTTTAAGGATTAGAAAGCTTGAAATTTCCCCACTTACTTCCATAAATTTACAAAGTCCCAACATTAAAAATTTTCTTTACATGTTGAGGAAACATTAGAGAGCAAAAAGAAGAAGAAAGACTTGAAGAAAGTAAAGCCTAGAAAGACACCTAACAAGGTTAGTGATTTAAGATACAAAATTAGTTTGTTTATTGTGTTTTTAGCTTGATTAACTTGTAAATAAACTTAAAATGAAAAGAAAAATTTGTTGAGGGACCATGAATGATTTTCGGCCAGAATTTGTATGGGGTTGTTATTGCATGATTTGATTAACTTAGATGGTGATATGAACTTTAAGTAGTTAAATGGTTGTGATTAAAGGCTTGAATTAGCTAAATGCAAGGAAATTGTGAATTAAGGTTTTGGATATTAGGGCTTAGAGACAAAAATGTGAGAAACTTGTAAATGATGTCTTTGACCTAGTTTGAAGTGAGAAATGGTCAATGGTTACCAAATGAAGTGTGTTGGAATGGTTAGAGTTAAGGCCAAATTCGGATTGAGTATGGTCATGCTGCTGGCAGCATGACCAAGTTACATTTGAAGGACTAAAAATGAAATTTTACAAGTCCAATTGGTATGAGACCAATTGGGAATATAAATAGACACCAAATGACACAATTTTCATTTAGGAAGCATGCCCAAAAAGTGACCAAAACCTAGTGAACAAATTGACCAAACTTGGAAAATCTCAGTCTGTCCCTGTACAAACCGACCAAATGAACAGTGTTTGTTCATTTAGTCATAACTTGAGCTAGGCAGGTCAAAATGATCTGAAATTTTACCAGTGGACATTTTAGATATAGACCTAAAACTTTCATGAAGAACACAAACCTAAATTATGCCATTAACCAAGTCATTTGGCCACCCCAAGTTGTTGACCTAAAACTGCTAGAACCAAAAATTGCCCAGAATTTTGGGTTGTGTCCAATCCGGCAGCCATGGTTCAAATGGCTATAACTTGAGCTAAAAAACTCCAATTGGAGTGATTCAAAAAGGAGAATAAACTTAAGACAATAGGGAACATTTTCTATGAAGGAAGTTTTGCCAAATTCCAACAGTAAGATAACCAATGGAACAGTGCAACCATAGAGACCAAAACTGAAAATTATCAAATTTTCTTAAAAGACTTAGAATTTGGATAAACAACAAAAACCAACAAATTTAGTGACCAAAATGTGGTATGTGGGTGAAGTTGGAATTCCCATACCTATTAAGCCTTAGAAAGTCAACAATTTGACTTGAATAGTGTAGTAAATAGTAACCCCGAAACACAAAATTTCAAGAACATTGAGTTTAGTACGTCAGAGTTAGGTATAAGTGAAGTTAAATTTGTTTTTGGATTTATGCTAAGTTATGGCACTGAAACACTGTAAAATTATGTGTTTCAATTGAAAAGAATACCGGGAAAGAATCCGAGAAACCGAGTCAAGGCCAAGAGGTGACTCACTTGAGGTTTGTGCACAACATCTCCATGCTTTAAAATTCATTGATAAAGTGAATGAAATATGTATTTTATTTTTGCTTTGAATTGTTGAAAATTTATTTGTGACATTATTTATAATGTTTTGATTTAAATTATGAAAGTTATTGTGTATATTTGAAATAGCAATGTTTAGCAAATTGTTAAGACAAGTTTTGAAACCACAGTGACATGACCATATATTTGAACACCTCACTAGCATGACTAGTGGGGGTAATTAGTTTCGAATTTTGATTCCTTCTCTGGAGAAGTGTTGAAGTGTGCCAGTAGAAGAGGATGTGAATGGATATCTATATATTTGAGCTAGCTAGCCTTGTAATGTGATTTCTCCTTAGCCCCTGGCTATTGAGATTCTATTTGTTTCGAATGGCATGATCTAACTGTGGGTTTTATGAGATGTGTTTTGATACTTTGAAATGAACTTGTTTGGATTAAAATCTCATAATTTATGTTTTGTGTTGAACTCGCATGCTCAGTTCAATTTTTGAATAAATGTAATTTAAATTTTGCATAAAGATTATTTTAGTATGTTGTGCACCACTGAGTCCTAGTACTCAGCGATAGCTGTTATTGCTGTCGTAGATTTAGATACTAGAGGAGCAGCAGACTGAGTTGCTGAGGATTGAGGATCTATCAACTTGAAGTTATCGGGTATAATTTATACCCTAACTGTAAATATTTCTTTTAATGTATGTAATGCACATAAATGTATGGACATGTAAATTCAGACTTGAGCAGCTTGTACAAAGCTTGTGTAAAGTTTGTAATAAATTTTAGTTGAATTTCTCTTAATGTAAATTTTGTAAGGATGTATATGAATTATTTTGTCCTTAATGAATTATGAATTGAACTATTTTATTTAATTTGAATGAAATGGATTGCTAGTATTTTGATGATCATTGGATAGTGGATCTGAAATTTGAAAGTGGATAAATGTGTTAGGAAATTGGTTGAGATTGAGTATGATTTTGAAGTAGTGGTTGAAAAATTATTGGAAGTGATTTTTTTTCAAGTATTTGAAGAACTGTTTTCTCAAAATACAGACGGAACTCTGTCAAAATTTTTATAAAATTTGCGGAAAAACAAAATGGGCCAAAAATTTTAACTAGTTTCCAACTTTAATTAAATGTTTTAATACTTATTAGAAAATGCTCACCACTTAACAAAAGTAAGAAAATTGTTTTAAAATCCCTTGTAGGGTACTTAATGAGTTATCGGTAGGTGAAGTTCGGTAGTTCATTAGGTATTCTACGGGATCATGTTATGCCTTACAAAGGGGTAAGATGTAACATGTTTTAGTGGTATTAGAGCAAATTTTTGAAATATGTTTTAACTTGAGAATTTGTGTCTTTTTCTTATTAAGTACAACTGCTTAATGTCCATATTTGTTACATACAGTGCATTACATCATAAATATGAACGAACGAAGGGAAATCTCCATGTGTTACTTGTTCAGGAGATACCCTAACTTCAGATTGAAATGGAAGAAGGAGATCGCTCAGTCGAGCAATCTGTTGAAGCTGAGGCACAAGGGGAAGCCCCAGCTTTACAAAATGTCAGTGGATCAGTAGCATCAGCCTCACAAATACTACAGTTTCCTGCACAATTTGCACAACAGATGGCTACAATGTTTTAATAAATGGCTGGGGGTATGCCTGCTTAAGCTCCACCCCAGACACCTATGGCACAACCATTGCCTCCATCAAGACAGTATGATAAGTTATTGAAGTATAGGGCTACTGAATTTAAGGGTACAGTGGACCCTTTAGAGGCAGAGCAATGGCTTGAAAGAATGGACAAAGTATTTAAGAAGCTGCATTGTCAAGATGAACTGAATTTTGAATACTCTGTGTCTCTACTGGAAGGGGATGCGTATGATTGGTGGAAGACCATCCGCCATGATGGGGCCAATTCCACCACCACAACCACAACTACAACCTCCGCCAGCACCACAGAAGTCCCATCTGGAAAAACTATGAAAACATGGGATTGTAGATTTCTTTGGGAAGAAGGAGGATGAACCCATGATAGCTAAAAATTGACTGGATAGAACTGTAAGAGTGTTGAAATAACTTCATTACACCCCCGAGCAGAACCTGGAGGGTGCTGTGTCCCTACTTCAAAATGATGCATACCAGTGGTGGGACACAGTATCCAGTGAGGTACAGCCAGATCAGATCACCAGGGATTTCTTCCTCATAGAGTTTAGGAAGAAGTATGTCAGTAAAGTGTATCTAGAAGAGAGAAGAAGAGAATTTATCAGTATGAGACAGAGGCAGCTATCAATGGTAGAATATGAGCGTGAATTTGTCGGATTGAGTCGGTATGGGAGGGAGATAGTCCCTACAGAGGCTGAGAGGTGTAGAAGATTTGAAGAAGGGCTAAATGACAATATTAAAGTCATGATAATAGCATTGGAGATTATAGATTTTGCCAAATTAGTTGATGCTACATTGAAAGTAGAAAGAGTCAAAATAAATGAGCAAAACAGAAGGAAAAGACAGCAGAAGAGGGGTCCAGGTCAGTCCAGTTTATTCTCTGCTCCCAGTAAGAAGTTTAAGGATCCTCTTGCTCAGAGTTTGCGTCAGCCTCAAGGTTAGGGTCAGTCCTAGGGGCCCACACCACAGTTCATACCTAGAAGAGGCCAGTCCACACCATCAGTGGGCAGCTCTCCAGGGACGGTGTTCAGGGGACTAGCCCCAGCATCTTCTGCCTGTCCATACTGCCAAAAGTGGCATAAGAGGGAGTGTTGGCAAGTGACTGGTGCTTGATTACGATGTGGGTCTACAGAACATCAGATCAAAAATTGTCTAAAGAGGACTAATCACTAATGCATCAAAATTTATTCCCATGTAAAGGAATAGCAATAGAACATATAGTTCTAACACTAACATATAACTAAGTAGTGCTGGGATCAAATAATAACTAATTGTTTTTTTTTTTTTTAATTTAAGAACTTACCAGCAGCTAATTCTGAAGTGTCTGTTCTTTCTCCTTGGCGCATAGTGGATGCTCTGACTGGTGCGCTACTATATTCGGGTTGATTCACTGTGTTATGGTTGTAAGGAGTACCAACTTTATTTTTATCTCGACCTTTACTGACTGTCTGTGAACTTTGGAGAGTAGATCGAGGTGCTCTAGTATAATCTCTAGCAAAATGTCCATGTTCACCACAATCGTAGCAGGCTCCAGTTGCCTTATAACAATTACCTCCATGTAGCTTGCCACAAACATGGCAGATACGGCCAGAATAGGCACTTCTAGTTGTTTAACTAGTAGATCTTGGTGGTCTCTACCCTGAAGATTCGCCTCTGTCATATCCCTGAACTTGGGGTCCCTCAAATTCTTTTCTCTTCCCCAAATTACTAATCGAGTTCTAACCTATTGGTTTCTCCCTCTTCTCTATTTCACACTGCCCTTGTGGGGCTTGGGTTTGTGCTTGAGCTTGAACTGATAGAGTATCAGCCATTTATTGAAAGAAAGTGGCCATTTGCTGGGCCATTTGTGCAGTAATTTGTACAGGTGAGGCTGGTAAAGTTCGGCTTCTGACTCTCTGAGGAGCTGGGGCCTCACCTTGTACTTTCGCCATCACAGACTCTTCTATTGTCTCATTCTTCTCTTCCATATCTTTTCACAGGATTTTCTATTTGCTGTACAACCAACATAAGGAGATTTCTCTCCACTTGTTCATATTTATGATGCAAATGTACTATATGTATCAAACTGTCACACCTTACCCCTCTGTAAGGCATAACATGATCCCGTAGAATACCTAATGAACTACCGAACTTCACCTACGGATAACTCATTAAATACCCTACAAGGGATTTTAAAACAATTTTCTTACTTTTGTTAAGTGGTGAGCATTTTCTAATAGGTATTTAAAACATTTAATTGAAATTAAAAACTAGTTAAAACTTTTGGCCTATTTTATTTTTCTGCAAATTTTATAAAAATTTTGACAGAGTTCCATTTATATTTTGACAAAACAGTTCTTCAAATACCTGTAAAAAGAACTTCTAAAAATTTTTCTCAACCACTACTTCAAATTCTCAATCAATCTCAAATCTCAAGATTCCACAATCAACATTTCTCAATTTCCAAAATTCAATAATCCTCAAAATACTAGCAATTCATCTCATTCAAATTAAATAAAATAGTTCCACTCATTTTTCATTAGAGACAAAACAATTTATACATATACATCATTACAAAATTTACATCAAAGGAAATTCAAACTAAATTTTTGTTACAAACTTCATATAAACTTTGTACAAGCTGCTCAAGACCCATTTTACATGTCCATGCATTTATGTGCAATACATACATCAAAAGAAATATTTACAGGCAGGGTATAAATTATACCCGATGACTTCAAGCTGATAGCTCCTCACACCTCAGCAGCTCAGTCTACTGCTCCTCTAGTCTCTAAATTTGCGACAGCAATAAAAGCTATCACTGAGTACTAGGACTCAGTGGTGCACAACATACTAAAATAATCTTTATACAGAAATAAAATCACATTTATTCAAAATTTGAACTAAGCATGCGAGTTAAACACAAAACATAATTTATGAGATTTTAATCCCAAACAATTTCATTTTAAAGTATTAAATCACATTTCATAAAACCCACAGTTAGATCATGCCATTCGAAACAAATAGAATCTCAATAGCCAGAGGCTAAAGAGAAACCACATCACAAGGCTAGCTAGCTCAAATATATGGATATCCATTCACATCCTCTTCTACTGGCACACCTCAACACTTCTCCAGAGAAGGAATAAAAATTCGAAACTAATTACCCCCACTAGTCGTGCTAGTGAGGTGTTCAAATATATGGTTATGACACTGTGGTTTCAAAACTTATCTTAACAATTTGCTAAATATTGTCATTTCAAATACGCACAATAACTTTCACAATTTAAATCAAAACATCATAAATAAGATCACAATAAACTTTCAACAATTCAAAGCAAAGGTAAAATGCATATTTCATTTACTTTATCAATGAATTTTAAAGCATAGTGATGTTGTGCACAAACCTCAAATGAGTTGCCTCTTGGCCTTGGCCTTGACTCGGTTCCTCGGATTCTTTCCTGGTATTCTTTTCAACGGAAACACACAATTTTACAGTGTTTCAGTACCATAACTTAGCATAAATCCAAAAATAAATTTAACTTCACTTTTACTTAGCTATAACGTGCTAAACTCGACGTTCTTGAAATTTTGTGTTTTGGGGTTACTATTCACTATACTATTCAAGTCAAATTGTTGACTTTCTAAGGCTTAATAGGTATGGGAATTCCAACTTCACCCACATAACACATTTTGGTCACTAAACTTGTTGGTTTTGGTCATTTTCTCAAAACTTAGGTCTTTTAGGCAAAATTGCCAAATTTTCAGTTTTGGAGTCCTAAGTTGCACTGTTCCATTGGTCACTTTACTGTTAGAATTTGACAAAACTTCCTTCATAGAAAATGTTTCTTATTATCTTAAGTTTATTCTCCTTTTTGAATCACTCTAATTAGAGTTTTGTAGCTCCTGTTATATCCAAATTACGGTTACTATTCATGCTGCAGAATTTAGTTATGCAGATTTATTGATCCAACTTCGTTCAGCAATTTGATCAAGTTAAGTCCATAATTTGGTCTAATTTTCTTCATATGAAATGTTCTATTATGTCTTAGGTTTCCATCAGTTTAAGAATCACCTAAATCGGAGTTTTCTAGACAGAGTTATAGCCATTGATGTTCATATGGTAAATCTGCAGTTCTGCAGGTTCAGTGTTTCAACTTTGCTCAGTAATTTGATTGGGTTAATGGCATAATTTGGGTTTGTGTTCTTCATGAAAGTTTTATATCTATATCTCATCTAACTCCTGGTAAAATTTCAGGTCATTTTGACCTGCTAGCTTGAGTTATGACTAAATAAACAAACACTATTCATTTAGTCAGTTTGTGCAGGGTAGCCTGCAATTTTTCAACTTTGGTCAATTTGTTTAGTAGGTTTTAGTCACTTTTTGGGCATGCTTCCTAAATGAAAAGTGTGTCATTTAGTGCCTATTTTCATTCCCAATTGGTCCATATCCATTGGACTTGTGAAATTTCATTTTTGGTCCTTCAAAGTTGACTTGGTCATGCTACAAAAGCATGACTACACCCCCTCCGAATTTGACTTTAATTACAACACTTCTAACACACTTAATCATGTCACAAATGACCATTTCTCACTTCGCATTAGGTCAAAGACACCATTTACAAGTTTTTCACATTTTTGGTCTCTAAACCCTAATGTCCAAAACCCTAATTTCCATGTTTAGCTCATTTAATTTAATTAAACTATATAAACCTCAACTACACCTTCAATCAAGCTTGCCTACCCTTTTAATTGTATCAAAATCCATCAATTTCAAGTTACCTCTAAGCTGGCTGAATTTCATTATATTCCTAAATATGTTGTTTTTATTTTATTTTCATCAATACTAGTTCACTTCAAGTGTAAATTCATGAATATAAGGAGAATTGAGAGGATTCTTGACTAACCTTTAAGGAAGTATTCCCAAAGCTTTAATTCTTCCACTTTCTTCTTCCTTTCTATGCACAAGGTACTTGTCAAGATCCAAGAACAAAATTTACTTAAGGGAGTTAGGGTATATATATATATATATATATATATATATATATATATATATAATAAAATCAAGCTTTTAAAAGCTTGAATTGGTTGTTAATGGTGGAAAAGGGATGAAAGAGAGAGGTGGGAGTGATGGGGCGGCAATGGGAGGAAGGAAGAAGACCAATTGATTTTTTTTTTTGTTTCTTTTCTTTTTGTCTTTATCTCTTTAGGAAGACCAAAAATCTAAATAAGTAAATAAATTAATTATATTCTTTATGGCATCATGCATGATGTCATGCATGATGTCATCACCTTTTGACTTTCCATTTTCTTTTTATTTATTTATTTTTTTTCTATTAGTTCTTTAATTTAATTGTCGATTCCAAAATTTTCTTTTCTCTGATTTTATTTGACAGTTAGGTCAGGAGTTAGCTCTCGGGGTCAATTGACCAAATTGCCCCTCGCCGGTTCATCTCGGTTTGCAAATAATTCAATATTTCTTCTGGCTCCCTGACCTAATTATTTGACTAACTTAATAGTTCTTTTTCATGATTTTCTCTTTTCCACTGTGTTCGTAATGGTCCTAAGGACCGCAGCGTCACATTTTACAGTTCGAAATTTGAGTTTTAAATAACTTCACAGTCGTTCCCGAGAAGGTCACCCATCGCTGTGACTCTCGGCTCGTTTAACTTCTAGTGTTCTGTTTTTCTTATTTATACTTAACTAATTGGAAATTACTAATTATTTGTGTTTATAGGTTATCTAGTTGTCTTAAGTGTGGTTCTAATCCCCTTAATTGTCCGGACCGACATCGATCACCAGAACAGTAAAATATACCAGGCTATGCAAATAGGGGTGTTACAATTCTCCCCCCCTTAAAATAAATTTCGTCTCGAAATTTTACCTGGTATTAATCTCTGAGTAGCTGTGGGTGCTGTCTCCTCATCTCCTCCTCTCGTTCCCAAGTAGCCTCCTGGCCCGAATGATGGTTCCACAGCACTTTTACCAATGGCATCTGCTTGTTCCGTAGCTGCTTCACCTCATAAGCCAGAATCTCTATGGGTTCTTCTTCATATGTGAGGTCTGGATTTACTTCAATTTCTTCTACTGGTAGTACATGAGGTGGGTCTGATCGATACCTCCTCAACATAGACACATGGAAGACATTATGTATCTTCTCCAACTCTGGAGGTAGTGCCAAACAATATGCCAAAGAATCCACTCTTTCCAAAACCTCATATGGCCTAATGAAGCGAGGACTCAGTTTCCCCTTTTTGCCGAATCTCATAATTCTCTTCCAAGGAGAAACTTTGAGAAAAACTTTCTCACCCACTGCATACTCAATATCCCTTCTTTTCAAATCAATATAGGACTTCTGACGGTATGATGCAGTCTTAAGTCGATCTCTGATCATCCTGATTTTCTCTTTAGTTTGCTGAACAATTTCGGGTCCAATCATTTTTCTTTCACCCACGTCATCCCAACACAACTGGGTTCTACATTTTCTGCCATACAAAGCTTCATATGGAGGCATCCCAATGCTTGATTGGTAGCTATTGTTGTAAGCAAACTAAATCAAAGGCAAGTGTGTGTCCCAACTGCCCTCAAACTCAATCACACAAGCCCATAGCATATCCTCCAAGATCTGAATTACCCTCTCAGACTGGCCATCTATTTGTGGGTGGAATGCAGTATTGAAGTTCAATCTAGTTCCTAAGGCTCTCTGAAGACTACCCCAGAATCTAGAAGTGAACCTAGGATCCCTGTTTGATACGATGGATACTGGCACTCCATGCAGTCTCACAATCTCATCAATGTACAACTTAGCCAATCTTTCTAAACTGTAGTCTATCCGGACTGGTAGAAAATGAGCAGACTTGGTTAGTCTGTCAACAATGACCCATACTGCATCATGACTCTTCTGTGTCCTCGGAAGTCCCACCACAAAATCCATTGTTATTCTCTCTTATTTCCACTCTGGTACTGGTAATGGATGTAACAAGCCAGCGGTACTTGATGCTCTGCCTTCACTTGTTGACAAGTTAGGCATTTAGAAACAAACTCTGCCACATCTCTTTTCATACCCATCCACCAGTAATGCTCTTTTAGCCCTCTATACATTTTTGTGCCACCAGGGTGCATGGCAAAAGGAGACTCATGTGCTTCCTTCAAAATGATTGGCCTCAAATCAACATCATTAGGAACACACATTCTGCCCTGGTGTAGCAGTAGACCATCATCTCTGATTGAGAATTCTGGTTTCTTGCCCTGTCGGACTTCTTCCATCAGCTTATGATACTTCTGATCATTCTGAGCAGCCATTCTAATTTGATCAATCAACACTGGCTGTACATGCCATGCAACTGCTATCTGTCCATCGTCATTAATCTTTAAGCTGGCATGCAATGATCTTAACTCATGTACCAAGGACAAAGGAGTAACTCGTAGACTTGCCATAGTCTTGCGACTTAAGGCATTAGCCACAACATTAGCTATCCCTGGCTGATAGTCTATCAGACAATCATAGTCTTTTATCAACTCTAACCATCTCCTCTGTCTCAAATTCAACTCCTTCTGAGTGCCCAAATACTTCAAACTCTTATGATCTGTGTAGATGTAACACTTTTTCCCATACAAATAGTGTCTCCAGATCTTAAGAGCAAACACTATAGCTGCAAGCTCCAAGTCATGTGTCGGATAATTCCTCTCATGCGGTTTTAGCTGGCGTGATGCATAGGCAATGACATTTTGATCTTGCATCAACACACAACCTAACCCATTGTGAGAAGCATCGTTGTAAATCAGATATTCTTTACCCGTGTAGGTAAAGTCGGATCGAGCCTCACCAAACATCTCTTCAATTCATCAAAACTCTGTTGGCATTTATCCGTCCACTGAAATTTCACATCTTTCCTAAGTAGCTTGGTCAATGGAGATGCCAACATGGAGAATCCCTTCACAAAACGACGGTAGTATCCAGCTAAACCCAGAAAACTACGAATCTCTGCGACATTTCTGGGTGGCCTCCAATTAAGGATAGCTTCAATCTTACTTGGATCTACCTTGATGCCCTCTTCTGATACTACATGCCCCAAGAAAGATATTTCCTTCAGCCAAAATTCACACTTCGACAATTTGGCATATAGCTGTTTCTCCCTCAAAGTTTGCAGTACAATCCGCAGATGTCTATCATGCTCTTCTGCACTCCTCGAATAAACCAATATATCATCAATGAATACCACAACAAACTGGTCGAGGTATGGTCTGAAGATAGTGTTCATCAGATCCATAAAAGCAGCCAGAGCATTAGTTAACCCGAATGGCATGACCAAGAACTCATAATGGCCATAGCGGGTTCTGAAGGCAGTTTTAGCAATACTCTGCTCTTGTACTTTCAGCTGATAATAACTTGATCTCAGGTCAATTTTGGAGAACACAGCTGCACCCCTCACCTGATCAAACAAGTCATCAATGCGGGGCAATGGATATCTATTCTTTATTGTCACCTTATTCAACTACCGATAATCAATACACAAGTGGAGAGTGCCATCCTTCTTCTTTACAAACAACATTGGCGCTCCCCAAGGTGACACACTAGGGCGAATAAAGCCCTTGTCAAGTAATTCTTGCAACTGCACTTTCAACTCTTTCAATTCTGTAGGTGCCATTCTATATGGTGTTATGGAGATTGGGTCCACACTAGGCATAACATCTATCTCAAACTGCACCTCTCTTTTTGGAGGTAAACCTGGCAATTCATCAGGAAACACATCCGGAAAGTCACATACAGTAGGGATGTCCCTCAGTGCTGGACTCCCCACTTGGGTGTCTATCACATGTACCAAGTATGCTTCACACCCCTTTCTGATCATTCTTCTGGCTAATGCAGCCGAAATGATGTTTGATGGTAGTAAATGCCTCTCCCCATGTATTACCACATCACCGTACAGAGGGAGACCAAAAGTGACTGTCTTCAATCTACAGTCAATCATAGCGTGATGCCTGGCTAACCAATCCATGCCGAAGATGATATTGTACTCTCTGAAGGGCATTTCAATCAAATCTGATAGGAAAACATGTCCTTAGATCACCAAAGGATAGTCTCTATAAATTCTATTAACCCGAACCTCTTGTTCTAACAGACTAGTTACTAGCACTTCAAAACCCATTTGCACACATGGAACAGCAAGTGACCAGACTATGCTAGCACTAACATGTGAATGGGTTGAACCCGGATCAAACAATACAAATACTTCTTGATTAGAGATAAAGAATGTACCAGCTACCACATCAGAAGTCTCAGCCTCTTCTCGCTGTCTCATCGTGTAAACTCTGGCTGAAGCACTTCCTTGTGCTGATTGACTAATTGAACCCTGACTGCCTGAAGCAGTGCCTCTACCTCTGCCTCTTCCTCTACCAACTGATTGTGAACCTCTGGGAGCAGGACTCTGAATAGATCCCTCAGCAGTAGTAGGAGCTGGACCATATCTCGAAGACTAGTGCAGTCTTTTGCTAAATAACCCTTGCCTCCGCAGTTAAAGCAGGCTCCAGTGGTCCAATAACACTCCCCCCCATGAATCTTGCCATAAGTCTGACAGGGGCGGGCAGAATGTGAACCCCTTCTCGACAGCTGACCAGACCTAGGGTGTCTCTATCCGGAAAATCTGCCCCTAGCAAATCTTCCACCTCGACCCCTGCTGGGTCCACTAAATTTCTTCTTCTTCCCAAAAGTCCCACCAGAACTCTGTTCTACTGACTTTTCCCCCTTGTCTTTTTCTGATTTCTCAGCTTTCTCTGATTTTTCTTTCACTGGGGTTGCTTCTGATTCAATTCTCTCCAGCTCAAGTGCTTGAGACATAAGTTCTGAAAAATTGTTGTGTCGAAATCCCACAACTTGCATCCTTATGCTAGGCGTTAAACCAGTCTCAAATCTCTTGTACCTTGCCTTGCTGGTAGTAAGGAGACTCCCTGCATAGTGACTTAAGCGGGAGAACTCCCTCTCATACTCTACCACTGATCGGTTCCCTTGTTTCAAACTTAAAAATTCTTGCAATTTCTGATCAACTTATGCATCTGGGATGTATTTCTATCTGAACTCTCTGATGAAGTCATCCCAGGTCAGCACTGGTAGTTCAGCCAAGCTGTGGGGGATGGTCTTCCACCAATCATACGCATCCCCTTGCAGTAGCGACACAGAATACTCAAACTTTAGTTCATCTTGGCAGTGCAGCTTCTTAAATACTCTGTCCATTCTTTCAAGCCATTGCTCTGCCTCTAAAGGGTCCACTGTACCCTTAAATTCTGCAGCCCCATACTTCAATAATTTATCATACTGTCTGGCTGGAGGCAGTGGTTGTGCCACAGGTGTCTGGGGTGGAGCTTGAGCAGGCATACCCCCAGCCATTTGTTGAAACATCACAGCCATCTGCTGTGCGAACTGTGCAGGAAACTACGGCATTTGCGGGGCTGGTGCTACTGACCCACTGACATTCGGTAAAGCTAGGGCTTCCCCTTGTGCCTCAGCTTCAACAGACTGCTCAACTGAGCGATCCCCTTCTTCCATTTTAGTCTAAAGTTAGGGTGTCTCCTGAACAAGTAACACATGGAGATTTCCCTCCGTTAGTTCATATTTATGATGTAATGCACTATATGTAACAAATATGGATATTGAGCAGTTGTCCTTAACAAAGAAAAGACACAAATTCACAAGTTAAAACATACTTCAAAAATTTTGCTCTGATACCACTAAAACATGTCACACCTTACCCCTCTGTAAGGCATAACATGATCTCGTAGAATACCTAATGAACTATCGAACTTCACCTATCGATAACTCATTAAGTACCCTACAAGGGATTTTAAAACAATTTTCTTACTTTTGTTAAGTGGTGAGCATTTTCTAATAGGTATTTAAAACATTTAATTGAAATTGAAAACTAGTAAAAACTTTTGGCTTATTTTATTTTTCCGCAAATTTTATAAAAATTTTGACAGAGTTCTGTTTATATTTTGAGAAAACAGTTCTTCAAATACCTGTAAAAAGCACTTCTAAAAATTCTTCTCAACCACTACTTCAAATTCTCAATCAATCTCAAATCTCAAGATTCCACAATCAACATTTCTCAATTTCCAAAATTCAATAATCCTTAAAATACTAGCAATTCATCTCATTCAAATTAAATAAAATAGTTTCACTTATTTTTCATTAGAGACAAAACAATTTATATATATACATCATTACAAAATTTACATCAAAGGTGTCGACACCATATTTTGGCCGACCCCCAGAATCAATAAACTTCGAAATCGATCCCCCAGCATTAAGTCTCCCTTTGCCAGCCAATTACATTTCCGACCTCTCCTTGCCATTTAACCACATTTCCGATCCCTCTTCACAGAGAATTGAATCAATGCTAAGTCCTCGTATCAGTTAAAGCCTTACCGGTCTTTCAAGTCACTCACCGATCTCTCAAGCCAATTGTCAAATTTCCTGACCAGTCAAGTACATTCCCGATCTCTCTTGTCAAACAAAATTAAACCGACACTATATCTTTATGTCACCGGTCTTATTGCCGATCTCTCATTTTAAGTTTAGGAATAATCAAGTTAAGATTCCAATCCAGTGTAATGATGATCTCGATCTTAAGTGGGTTCGTCAAATTTCCAATTTTAATCGAGTCCCGTTTAGCGTTGGTTCCCTACCGATCTCACGCTCATTGTGTTTTCCGATCTCTCACACTTAGGTTAATAATCACTTCCAGTTGTTTCGATATACTCAGACAATCAAGTGTTTAAATAATTTAGAAATTTTCCGATCACAACCATTCATCGAACAAAAGAGGCATTTCATTTCATTTCATTTCAGAATTTGTACAAGTCATTCGGCTGGGGGATCACCCCTAGCCTGATCTACATTTTGTCCATCTCCTCTGTCACCCTCAGCCTCCTCCTCGCTATCCTCACCTTCATCCTCGGGAGCCAGGTTGGCCATCCAAGAGAAGTCCTCCTCAGGATAACGCTTTTTGAGCTCGGCCAGGAGATCTCTGTGAGCATTCACATAAGCGCTGGCCACTCCGGTCACCATCTCTTCTTCTTTCGCTTTGAGCTCCTCAGCAAAGTGAGCAAGTTGAGCAGCTTCATCGGCCCGGAGCGCTTGCACTTCTTCAAGAGCATGATCTCGCTCAGCCGGGACATGAGCTTGCTCGGCCAACTTGTCCTCATAGAACTTCATTCGCCCCTCAATTTGAGATATGTAGTCCTGAGCGGATGAAAGTTGAGATCGGAGGGAAGCTGCTTTATGACCCATCCTCTCGACCTCTTTACCCAGGCAATGCGCCTTCTCCCGTATGATGTGCTGGTTCACCAGGCACTCCACGTTCAGGCTCATGGATCGGGTCAAGATATCATCAAGGTTATCCGGAGACAGCCTATCCCGATCTACTCGAAGACAGATAGAGGACGCCAAGACCTTGGCAAAACCAGGGTTCTCTCGAACCGTACGATTCTTCTCCAGTGAGTGGACTAAGACTTGGGCACCGCGGGAGAGGGTTCTCACGTTAGGTTGAGAAGGACCCTCTTCTGCGCTCGGAGCAACTGGAGGAGGTGGAGGCGGCTCTTCCCGGCGAGGAGGGGATCGGACCACTTCTACGACCACCGGTCCCGAAGGTTGAGATGAGCCTTCCTGTATTTCCCCGGGCTCATGACCAGGTGTTTGAAGCAGCTCGGAGCGCTTCATCTCCCGTACCTTCCGAGAGATCTCTCTCTTCCGCTTCCGGCTTTCCTTAGAAGCTTCGCCGCTTGCCATACCTGCACAAAGAAGAGGTCAGTGAGATCGCTAAGGTCCAAAGATCTGAGATATAGAAAATACCGATGCCGAGAGCAGAGAGCTGAAGCCCGCAATCTTGACCGGTGACCAGCTGCATAGTCCAATGGTGTAGCTCGGCCGTCACGGCATCCAAACAAGAGAACCTCTCTCTGGACGCCTGTTCCTTCAACTCCATCACCATTGCACCCTCTTCCCTATTTAGGGCGATGTGCTTCGTAAGCAAAGGACACGATGCGACCAAGCTGGGGAAGCCCTCAAAGCTGTTCGGAATTTTGCTCCTCAGGATAAAGAAGCGGTTCTTCCAATTCTTCAGGGAGGAAGGTAGATCGGTAAAAAGCCCACAATGGGGTTTCGCCTGGAAGAACCAATACTCGTCGTCCTTGCGACGAGTTAGCCGATGCAGTTCAGCGAACACCTTAGCCGTGGGTCGAAGCCCTTTAGCTCGGCATAGGCCTCGGAAAGCTACCAAGATCCGCCACGAGTTCGGGTGAACTTGAGCGATGCACACTTGGTGATATTTCAAAACTTCTTTGAAGAAGTCGTCCAAAGGGAACCGCAGACCTGCCTTTAATTGTTCTTCGTAGACCATAATCATATCGTTCTCCTCGAAGAAGTGATCAGCACGAAGATCGCTGTGACACTTAATCAATTCGTAGGAATCAGTCCAGATGTTGTACTCTGGTGAGCAGTGAAGTCGGTTTCTTGCAAGATTGTTAGCTCGTCCATGGGAAGATTTTCCCTCCCGAAGAAGGCACATGCCTTGATGGTGCTGGTTGTCCCAGTGGAGCGGAGATCCTAGGAAGTTCAGTGCGCACTTGGTCGACCACCTCTACATCATCGGATGACCACGAGGCGAATGGAAGGGGGGCTTACTGCTCTCTGACCTTCGGCACTGCTCATTTTCAAAGGAAACAGAAAATTTAAACTAAAGTAAAGATCAAAACCCTTACCGGAGCTTGATCGGTGTCGGAAGAATTTGAGAAAACGAGAGAATTTTGAAGTTATTTGCAAGAGACTGAAAATGACATAAGAGAGTAACTGGCTAACCCCACCCCTATTTATACTAGTCCGAGCATTTAATGCTCGTGAGGTTCCAGGTAATGCATCGGATAGCGGGACTCGCCAGCTGTTCTGACACGTCTCGCGAATATTCCCAAGATTCCATAAAGAGATCGGCTAACTAGAGATCGGCAGATTAAGATAAATCTTTTGAATTGCGGATCGATTTAGGGTCATTTAAATTAAAGGTCAGATCGGGTAAATACTTCAGAGATCGGAAAATAATTAATGCAATAATAATAAGATGATAATTGACAAAATAAAATCTTTATTTCCAAAAGATCGGATTACATCATTTGGGCGATCTCTAGAGATCGGATTGCATTAAAATTGGACTACATCATTTCGGTGATCTCTAGAGATCAGATTACATTGAAAATAAAATACATCATTTGGGCGATCTCTAGAGACCGGTGGAACATCCCATCTAAAGGCCTATGTCAAAGCCTAGTCTCGTGGCTGAATCAAAAGATGTGGAGACCAGCTGTTGACATCGGATAGATGTACAGCTCAGATGGGGTGATTATGACTCCCATGAAGATAAGAGACGTCGTCATCGATGTTACCGCTCGAAACCGAGCCGCTGTCGGAACACCCAGTGCGGGGAGGAGCCAGATGAACGCCAAGGGGCAGTCGCTGGTGTTAAGGGGAATATTAGCAGTCTTCTCGCTCGAAATCAGTTCGCCATTTGAATCGGTCGAATGATTCGAGATCGGCACGATCGAGGTCCGCGATCCAGATCAGTTAATTAGTCCAGTTCTCTCACCATCATCAGATGAGGTCATTACGATTCTTCGATCACCGGGATCATAAATTTTCAGTCGGGGAATAAAAAGGTCCATCGAAAAAAGATCAAAAACCACAATCATGGTAGGAACAACTGCCGGAACAACTAGAGCAGGAAAGTAAGGAGGAAAAGAGGAAAATCGAATGGAGAAAATTTTTTTTTGGTCAGGGGTATATATAGGGGGAGATCAAGCATTTATTGCTAAGCAGAAAACGAAGCGGAGGTTTTGGGAATCGAGGGAAATTAATGCTTTGACCAGACCGGACCTGATTAAGGGGAGGACCAGAACGATACAGATCAGAATAAGGGAGGTCGGTATAAAAGATCAGAGAAGGATCATGTTAAGAAGATCGGAAAGGAAAAGAGAGAGCAGAAAACAAAGAGAATAAGGCGCCTATCGCTGTCATCATAATCAGAGCTGAGGTAGTTAAAGCGTTGCAGGAGAAATCTCAATCGCACGCCCCAGAATCGCCCGCATTTCTTACATGCGTACGTCAGGACAGCGCTGTACATCCTAATCTCCACCGTTGATCTTACTTGTAAGGACGAGCTCAGAGCCATCGGATCGAAGAAGAAAATGACAAGATCAGCGCCTTTCACTCCCAGCCCTCGGATCGCCCCGGACAAGAGAATTTAGGACCGTCAGATTAGAAGAAGAAAATGACAAATATTCTGAAGGGGATCTCAGTCGTCCGTTCTGATCCTCTTTAATTCCTGAACCTCAGATCATGTCCTTCGAAATCCTGACCCTCCATCTCCCTCAAAATAGATCCTGACCCTTCATGGGGAGCACCCGGTTCCTATAAATACTTGCATGAAAACTGTTCAAAAAAGAAAAGAGGGCAAAAAAGGAGAAATAGTTACTATAGTGGAAGAACTCTGAAATTTAATTCAGTTCGTTACTCTGCTGTTTTTAAGTTTTTAATAAGGAAAAACTTTTGAAACCAGTTTTCCGAAGTGTTTTCTTGCAAAAGGGATTTTTGAAATACTGGAACTCTCCATTTTCAGTTCTTTCATTATCCTGTGACGCCCTTATTTTCAGTTCTTTGTCATCTTTGTTTCCATTCTTATTCCCCAAGCTCAACTTGCTTGTATAAACTTAACTGCCGTTTAGCGAAGCATTTTTCATTTCTAGGAGAGCTTCAGCCTTTAAGCTAAACAGCTTGTGCCCCTATTACGTTCTGCGATTAGTTTAGTAGATTCGGTTCCTCACAGGTGAGTGTTTATATCTCCGTTTCACTAAAAGCTCTTTTTATTTTACACATTTCCTTTACTTTTATGTTCGTAATCTTCGCCAAGTTTCTATGGTGTAATGAAGGTTATTCCCGAAGTTTACTTTCTTTGTCAATTGGTCCATTCTTTTGTTAAGCTTTGCTACTTCTAAATACGAAAGTCCTCCTCTCAAGTAGCGTATAAGTAGTTCGGTAAAATGTAGGTAGTCGTGTCTTAAGTGCTTCTTTGAAATAGAAAACCTGAGTAATACGTCAAGAAAATAATAGAGTTGTATCACTAGGCTAACCGAGAAGGTGATCCAGCAGAATGAAACTAAATTTCAAGTAAATAAACAGGACGGATTATGTACAAAAAGGTATTGGTAAGGTAATTACATAGGAGATCGGTAAAATTTAGTCTGGCATCCTTTGTCTGGTCACAAGGTACCAACCAGTTAGAAGAAGCCTCATTTCGACCCTTAGCATCTTTGAATGCCGAAACTCTTAGTTTCAGGTTCTTATGATACGTAGTTGTAATTAGACCTTGAGAGATCGGAAAAGTCCTTATCCGGTCCCCATTTAAATATTTAATAGAGGTCGGAGGAGAGTTCTTATCCGATCCTCGCTCAGAATTTTAATAAATATTTAATAGAGGTCGGAAGAGGGTTCTTATCCGATCCTCAAACTTAAAATTTTAATATTTAATAGAGATAGAGATCGGAAGAGAGTTCTTATCCGATCCTCAAACTTAAAATTTTAATATTTAATAGAGATCGGAAGAGAGTTCTTATCCGATCCTCAAACTTAAAATTTTAATATTTATAAGGAGGTCGGAGGAGAGTTCTTATCCGATCCTCGAGCCAAAATTTTAAAGAGATCGGAGGAGAGTTCTTATCCGATTCTCACTTAAAAACTTTAACACATATTTAAAAGAGGTCGGAGGAGAGTTCTTATCCGATTCTCAACCCAAAATTTTTAACAAATATTTATAGGAGATCGGAGGAGAGTTCTTATCCGACTTCCAAGTCAAATTTTAACAAATACGTAAGATGATCCCCCTGAAATAAAATTAATACGCAATAGCAATTCACTAAGGTTTTCTCATTTACTTATGTATCTGGGTAATCCGGATTAGTGAAAAATCAAAACATTCCTTCCGGTCAAAAGGATTAACATTCCCCTTCAAGCCCTCCTAACTATGAAGAACGTGAAGTTAAATCTGCTTACCCTCGTTGAGGGACGAGGTGGGCTGCCTAACACCTTCCCCACCCGTTCATGGACCCCGAATCTAGAATCTCTGTTTTTGAAGTGGTTTCATTTTAACTTGCTTTCACAAATGGTTTTCTTTAATTTCCCTCAAAATTAAAGTGGCGACTCCTCACTTTTCCACTTCGGTGAGTGTTCGTCCAGGCGACCGCAAAACACCTTGCGATAGCTTGGCGACTCCGCTGGGGAGTATTAAAACTTAACCCCGGTCCAGGCGACCGCAAAACACCTTGCGACAAAAGGAAATTCAAACTAAATTTTTATTACAAACTTCATACAAACTTTGTACAAGCTGCTCAAGACCCATTTTACATGTCCATACATTTATGTGCAATACATACATCAAAAGAAATATTTACAGGCAAGGTATAAATTATACCCGATGACTTCAAGCTGATAGCTCCTCACACCTCAGCAGCTCAGTCTGCTGCTCCTCTAGTCCCTAAATCTGCGACAGCAATAAAAGCTATCACTGAGTACTAGGACTCAGTGGTGCACAGCATACTAAAATAATCTTTATACAGAAATAAAATCACATTTATTCAAAATTTGAACTGAACATGCGAGTTAAACACAAAACATAATTTATGAGATTTTAATCCCAAACAATTTCATTTTGAAGTATCAAATCACATTTCATAAAACCCACAGTTAGATCATGCCATTAGAAACAAATAGAATCTCAATAGCCAGAGGCTAAAGAGAAATCACATCACAAGGCTAGCTAGATCAAATATATGGATATCCATTCACATCCTCTTCTACTGGCACACCTCAACACTTCTCCAGAGAAGGAATCAAAATTCGAAACTAATTACCCCCACTAGTCGTGCTAGTGAGGTGTTCAAATATATGGTCATGACACTGTGGTTTCAAAATTTATCTTAACAATTTGCTAAACATTGTCATTTCAAATATACACAATAACTTTTACAATTTAAATCAAAACATCATAAATAAGGTCACAATAAACTTTCAACAATTCAAATTAAAGGTAAAATGCATATTTCATTCACTTTATCAATGAATTTTGAAGCATAATGATGTTGTGCACAAACCTCAAGCGAGTTGCCTCTTGGCCTTGACTCGGTTTGTCGGGTTCTTTCCCAATATTATTTTCAACTGAAACACATAATTTTACAATGTTTCAATACCATAACTTAGTATAAATCCAAAAATAAATTTAACTTCACTTTTACTTAGCTGTAACGTGCTAAACTCGACGTTCTTGAAATTTTGTGTTTCGGGGTTACTATTCACTATACTATTCAAGTCAAATTGTTGATTTTCTAAAGCTTAATAGGTATGGGAATTCCAACTTCATCCACATACCACATTTTGGTCACTAAACTTGTTGGTTTTGGTCATTTTCTCAAAACTTAGGTCTTTTAGGCAAAATTGCCAAATTTTCAGTTTTGGAGTCCTAAGTTGCACTGTTCCATTGGTAACTTTACCGTTAGAATTTGACAAAACTTCCTTCATAGAAAATGTTCCTTATTGTCTTAAGTTTATTATCCTTTTTGAATCACTCCAATTAGAGTTTTGTAGCTCAAGTTATATCCAAATTATGGTTACTATTCATGCTATAGAATTTAGTTATGCAGATTTATTAATCCAACTTCATTCAGCAGTTTGATCGAGTTAAGTCCATAATTTGGTCTAATTTTCTTCATATGAAATGTTCTATTATGTCTTAGGTTTCCATCGGTTCAATAATCACCTAAATCGTAGTTTTCTAGAGAGAGTTATAGCCATTAAAACTTTACTATTCATATGATAAATCTGCAGTTCTGCAGGTTCAGTGTTTCAACTTTGCTCAGTAATTTGATTGGGTTAATGGCATAATTTATGTTTGTGTTCTTCATCAAAGTTTTATATCTATATCTCATCTAACTCCTAGTAAAATTTTAGGTCATTTTGACCTGCCTAGCTTGAGTTATGGCTAAATGAACAAATACTATTCATTTAGTGAGTTTGTGCAAGGTAGCCTGCAATTTTTCAAATTTAGTCAATTTGTTTAGTAGGTTTTAGTCACTTTTTGGGCATGCTTCCTAAATGAAAAGTGTGTCATTTAGTGCCTATTTTCATCCCCAATTGGTCCATATCCATTGGACTTGTGAAATTTCATTTTTGGTCCTTCAAAGTTGACTTGGTCATGCTACAGTAGCATGACTACACCCCCTCCGAATTTGACTTTAATTACAACACTTCTAACACACTTAATCAGGTCACAAATGACCATTTCTCACTTCACATTAGGTCAAAGACACCATTTACAAGTTTTTCATATTTTTGGTCTCTAAACCCTAATGTCCAAAACCCTAATTTCCATGTTTAGCTCATTTAATGCAATTAAACTATATAAACCTCAACTACACCTTCAATCAAGCTTGCCTACCCTTTTAATTGTATCAAAATCCATCAATTTCAAGTTACCTCTAAGCTGGCTAAATTTCATTATATTCATAAATATGTTGTTTTTATTTTATTTTCATCAATACTAGTTCACTTCAAGTGCAAATTCATGAATATAAGGAGAATTGAGAGGATTCTTGACTAACCTTTAAGGAAGTATTCCCAAAGCTTCAATTCTTCCACTTTCTTCTTCCTTTCTATGCACAAGATACTTGTCAAGATCCAAGAACAAAATTTACTTAAGGGAGTTAGGGTATATATATATATATATATATATATATATATATATATATATATATATATATATAATAAAATCAAGCTTTTAAAAGCTTGAATTGGTTGTTAATGGTGGAAAAGCGATGAAAGAGAGAGGTGGGAGTGATGGGGCGGCAATGGGAGGAAGGAAGAAGACCAATTGATTTTTTTTTGTTTCTTTTCTTTTTGTCTTTATCTCTTTAGGAAGACCAAAAATCTAAATAAGTAAATAAATTAATTATATTCTTTATGGTATCATGCATGATGTCATGCATGATGTCATCACCTTTTGACTTTTTCATTCTTTTTTTATTTTTTTTTTCTATTAGTTCTTTAATTTAATTCTCTATTTTGAAATTTTCTTTTTTCCGATTTTATTTGACAGTGAGGTCAGGAGTCATCTTTCGGGGTCAATTGACCAAATTGCCCCTTGCTGGTTCATCTCGGTTTGTAAATAATTCAATATTTCTTCTGGCTCTCTGACCTAATTATTTGACTGACTTAACAGTTCTTTTTCATGATTTTCTCTTTTCCACTGTGTTCGTAATGGTCCTAAGGACCGCAGCGTCACATTTTACGGTTCGAAATTTGAGTTTAAAATGACTTCGCAGTCGTTCCCGAGAAGGTCACCCATCGCTGTGACTCTCGGCTCATTTAACTTCTAGTGTTCTGTTTTTCTTATTTATACTTAACTAATTGGCAATTACTAATTATTTGTGTTTATAGGTTATCTAGTTGTATTAAGTGTAGTTCTATTCCCCTTAATTGTCCGGACCGACACCGGTCATCGGAATAGTAAAATATACCAGGCTATGCAAATAGGAGTGTTACACAAACATTTGAGCAGTTATATTTACCAACAAAAAGATTTCAAATTCACAGTTCAAAATTTACTTTAAAACTATTGCTCTTATACCACTAAACATGTCACACCTTACTCCTCCGTAAGATGTAACATGATCCCATAGTACACCTAATGAGTTACCGTATTTCGCCTACCAGTAACCCATTAAATATACTACAAGGGATTTTAAAATAATTTTTGTTCATTTTGAAAGTGGTGGATAAATTTTTCATAAATATTAAAAACCTTTATTTGACACTAAGTCATAAATCAAATTTTCAGGTAATTAAAATTTTTGCAATTTTTACAAAAATTTCTGCAGAGTGCCGGCTGTATTTTGAGAAAACAGTTCTTCAAACCTGAAAAGGAAAACACTCCCAATATGTTTTCTCAAATACAACTCCAATAAACTTCATTTCATCTCATAATTCAATCTCAATAATCAAATCATTTCATTTTCAAACCAACCTCATCATAAAAGAAACATTTCATTGATTATAAGACTTAAAAATTAATATTACAAAACTATACAGGTAAATGAAATCTCAAATTTACATTATAATAATTTTTATTTAATTACATATCAAAATATTTTACAAGAGTTTTTATACAAGTGCTCAAATAATTTACATACATATTATTACATGCATACATCAAAATCTATGTACATGGGTATACCTAGATATACCTGGAGCTGATCTGAATGTGTCTTCAAAGAAGCTTACTCAACTGCTCTATGCTCTTTTCACCTGCGACAGCATACAAAGTTATCGCTGAGTGATGAACTCAGTGATGCACAACAATAATTTAAAATATAATACCATATATATATTGACAAAATTATAACAAATAATTTGGAAATCTTGTATTTCATAAAAATTCCAAAGGTCAAAATAATTGTTGCCAATAATATAATCATTTGTTAAAATAACCTTGATAAAAAATTTCAATTTGTCAAATCACAACTGAACAATTAAAGTAATTCCAGCAATTATGGAAATAAATATTAATTTCAATAAAATCAAGTATGCATAAATTCCAATTAAAATCAAAATTCTTTACTATTCAAAAACCATTCTTTATCTCACTAACTATGCAAGACTAATCCGAAAGAGCCATCTCCGGGGTGATTCTAACTCCCTATGGTCGGGGAGGTCGAATCGGATTCTAACTCCCTATGGTCGGGGAGGTCAAATCATTGTGTACAGTACACATCACAATAATGAAACTTCTGAAAGGGCCATAATAAAAAACTTAGATCTAACCTTTAGTCAGAGGAGAATCTAAGCCTGTGCACGTGCCATGGTAATCAAAATAAAGCTAACTCCATTATCTCGTCAATAAATGAGAGAGACGGGTAATAACCTAGTCAAGCATCTATAGTGAGATACAAAACAATATCATAAATCTCTTTGTCCTTTTAGTGAACATAAATCACTACACAATTCGATTTAAAGTCAATTCCAATATCCAATAATTTTTATGCTCATCACAATTCAAAATATAAATTTGTATTTTTCCATGCAAATTGCCCATCACAATTCAAAACATATTCTATCACAATTTTTCAAAACATAATTTATTCAATCCATAACAATGCTTAATACTTGTTGAAATACCATTTCACAAAGCTAAATTCAAACATACTATAATAATTTCAATAATCATTGAATTAAATCCAATACTTGATAAACATAATACATAAGGAAAATAACTTCATTTAATCATATGAAATATTCAGAACAAAAATCAATTAAAAACTAGTTGTGTAAAAACCTCAGATAAGTCGCCTCTTGGCCTTGACTCAGTGGGTCTTTTCCCTTCCCAGTGTCTTTTCTAACTAAAACACGCAATTTAAAGTGTTTCAGTACTCATTTAAATTGTTTCTAATAATAAGGTTTAATAATTAAATTTTATTAATACTATTCCTTTCACTAGTCAACCTACAATATTGACCTTTAATGTACACTAGGTGAATTAGTTTTAATGTCACTAATATGTTCCATTTTTCATTCCTCACACGTTTATATATGTTGCCAATTTCATTTCAAAGCTTATTGCATTTTATTGTAATTATTCAGATTTCATGGCTAATGTTTACTGTCTGTTGGACCAAGCTACAGTGTAAATTTAATAGATTTCTCTTCATTAAATTGTTTCTCATTGTGTCTTCATTAATTTTCTTTTTGAATCACTCCATTTGGAGTTGTATAGCTCAAGTTATAGTCAATTAACCATAATTAGGTCAAATCTAAATTTTAGTTTCCTTTTTAGGCATTTTTGGTTCTAATTTTACTAATTTATTTGAATTATTTGTAATCACATTGAGGTCTAGCATTCTTCATAAGTATTGTTGCCCTATGTCTTAGGGACAATAAAAAATTTTGCTTACCATTTTTTAAGTCTTATAGAATTCATTATAGACAAATCATTAACTTGGACTCAAAGGTCCTATATTGGCATAGTCCTTAATTAGGTCAATAGTTTTGACCTTAAATTCTGACCTTATACATTTATAATTTGAGGAAGTTGTCTAAAACAATGATTTAGGTCTCTTTCTTAGCTTTCCAGATTGGTATGGCTCATTACATTGGGAGATTTCTTGTGGGAGATATGCCTACTTGAATTTTCTGGACTTAATGGTCAATTGTACCAATTCCAGATTTTATACATCAATTTGATCAAACTAATTGACCTATTTCTCTTGGTTTCTGGGTTTTGGTCCAAATACCAATTTTGTAGGTCTATGTCTTATTGAATTTTTGGCACTAATTTCAGGTGATTTGGAGTTTTTTGGGCCAAGTTATGGTCATTTTACTAATGCTGGTCAAGTTGCACTTATATTGCAAAGCTTAGGTCATTTTTAGGTCAAAGTCAATTCGGCTAATTTTTGTAATCCAATTTTGGAGATCATTTTGACTGGGCTTGGTGGTCTCCATCAAAGTTGTAGCCCTATATCTAAGCTTTCCAACGGTATAAATTTCAGGTCATTTGGATCTGTTTTGAGTGAGTTATGGTCATTTTAATAACTACTGTTTATATGGTCAATTTTTGGGTTCTCAAAGTTTCAATTTCAGATTAGGTCATTCTTTTAGGTCACTTCTAGGCAGAATTTGGGCAATACTTCTACATGAAAGTTGGCCTATTTTATGTCTAGCTTTGCCTCCAATTGGCCTCATACTAATTGGAGTCACACAATTAGGGTTATAAGCTCAGTTACATACTGCCCTTAAACACAATGCTCAAACACCAACCAAATGCACATTCACCTTGCTATAAGTTCATTTCTCATACCCAATTCTGAATTGGTATCAAACCATAACCACTCAACACATCACATTATGTTCAATTTGGGTAGAATATACAAACCCTCAATACCCCAATTACAGTTCAAAATTACAAAGTTCAAATTCAACAATTTACATACATAAACATACCTAATTACCACTTATCATTCCCAATAACATTTACATACACATTCTGCCATCCTTGGTACCAGAATTCACTAAGCTATTTTCATGAAATTAAACACTTTTCCATGCATCACAAAGCTACCTAATTGGTTAATTTACAAGCCCTCATAATTTCTTCCAAAAACTACCAAAAATTTAATTGGTCAATTACACAATTCAAACACCTACATGCAAGTACACTCTTATACATTTAAACACCTTAATCAACCCATTAATCACCATTTACATGACAAATTACATCATACTCCCATGGAAATGAAACTGCCAAAAATTGGACAGCACCATAACTCATCAAATCCCACAATTTCTTCCATAATATAACTTCCCATAACCTTCACTACAACTTTAATGAAGCAAGAATTGAAAATAAGCACTTACCTCTTTTGAAACTTGTACAAATCTTTACCAAAACCTTTTTTTCTTGCTTCCTATCTCTTCCCCAAGGTGTATGGATAACTTTTAATGAAGGAGGCTTAAAGTTTGCATGGTTGAATCATGGGTAGATGAGAGCTCCAAGCTTAGACAACAATGGTGTTTTCTTTGAGAAGGGAATTAGGCAATTTGAAGATAAAGGTTGAAGGTGAATATTAGTGCTGCCCTTCTTGTCCACTAATGTTTAAATAGTCCCCTTAGTGCTCCACTTAATCTTAATTAATCAATATTATATGTTAAAGTTTTAATTATTCAATTTATATCCCATTTCTTTCATCATTTATATTATGTACCACAATTTTAAATTTTCATGGCATTTTCAAAGTGTGCTATCACTCATTTTTAATGAAAATTGAGGTCAAAAGGCAACTCTAGGTGTCAAATAACCAAAATGTCCCTCTTCGGATTGCATTCCCGATTTTTTGGTAACACCGATTTTTATCGGTTTCTTGAATTTTTTGTTTTTCTTTGAACTAATTATTTAATTTTCTTTGACATTTCTAATATTAATTATACTTCAATAAGTCTTTAATTACGTCTAGAAACTTAATTTCGAGGGTGCCCTGAGGTCCCAGGATCAGCTATTGCCTGCGCCGTAACTTTCAGGTGCGGTCACCCATTGCTTCGATGTTGGCTCGTTTAACTTAGTTTTACTTTCTCTCTTTTATTTTTCTTTAATTTTTCTTGTATTTTCTTTTTATTTATTTCATCATTTTATGCCTGTTTATTATCACTGAAGTGTAGCTACAGACATCCTGACTTGTCTGGACTGACATTAGGTCACCGGAGTAGTCAAATGTACGGACTACATAAAGTGAGGGCGTTACAGATAGGCCTGCCTTTGCACCTCAAAGGGGTAGGAAGTCCGGTAAATCTGAGGCAACTGGTCCATCACTGAGGTCTGCATCTGAGTTAGTCGAAAGGCCAGAGGCTAGAGTACCTACCAGACCTTATGCCATGAGAGCCCAGGAGGAGCAAGATGCCCCAGATGTTATCAGGGGTACGTTCTTCCTCTACACTTTACCTGTGCATGCATTGGTGGATCCAGGATCTACCCATTCATATATCTGCATCAAGCTACCCGTAGAGAGGGGAGTTTCAGTAGAGGAGAGTGACCAAGACATTCTGGTCACAAATCCACTAGGTCACAGTGTGGTAGTGAATAAGGTGTATAAAGGTTGCCCGTTGAGGATTCAGGGGTATGAATTCTTGGCAGATCTAATTGAATTGCCCTTCCACGAGTTTGACGTGATTTTGGGAATGGACTGGTTATCACGTCATCAGGCAATAATTGATTATAAACTAAAGAGGATTTCTCTGAAAACTCCTGAGGGTAATGAGATTTCAGTTGTGGGTGAAAGGACAGATTTTCTGTCCAATGTCATTTCAGCCACAGTTGCAAGAAGATTGATGAGAAAAGGCTGTGAAGCCTACCTAGCACACGTTATTGATACTAGGCAGGCTAAGCCAAACCTGTGTGATATACGCACAGTAAGAGACTTCTCATATGTGTTTCCTGAAGAATTGCCTAGTTTACCACCAGAAAGGGAAGTCAAATTTGCTATTGAGGTAATGCCGGGTACAACACTAATTTCTATTGCTCTTTATAGGATGGCACCCACTGAATTGAAGGAGCTGAAAATCCAGTTGTAGGAGTTATTAGATAAGGGGTTCATATGGCCCAGTGTGTCACCATGGGGAGGTCTGGTGCTGTTTGTGAAGAAGAAGGATGGAACCTTAAGATTGTGCATTGATTATCGGCAGTTGAACAAAGTAACTATGAAGAATAAATATCCGTTGACCAGAATTGATGATCTGTTTGATCAGTTGAAGGGAGCTGGTGTATTTTCAAAAATTGATCTCAGATCAAGGTATCATCAGCTGAGGGTAAAGGATGCAAATGTGTCTAAAACTGCATTCAGAACCCGATATGGGCATTATGAATTCTTAGTGATGCCGTTTGGGTTAACAAATACATCAGCAACATTCATGGATCTTATGAACCGTATCTTCCATTCATATTTAGATTGGTTTGTAGTGGTCTTTATTGATGATATTCTGGTGTATTCCAAGACCAGGGAAGAACACGATGAACATTTGAGGATTATTCTACAAACCCTACAAAAAAAGAAGCTGTATGCTAAGCTGTCCAAGTGTGACTTCTAGATGAGTGAGATCTCCTTCCTTGGAGACATAGTATCAGCTAAGGGGATTAGAGTGGATCCTAAGAAGATAGAAACAGTGATGGAATGGAAGCCTCCTAGAAATACAACTGAGGTCAAAAGTTTCTTGGGGCTAGCTGGGTATTACAGAAGACTTGTGAAGGGGTTCTCTTTCATAGCTGCTCCAATGATAAAGTTGTTACACAAGAATGTGAAATTTGGCTGGAACGACAAGTGCTAAGCCAGTTTTGAGAGGCTGAAGGCTATGTTGACAGAGGCACCAGTGTTAACACAGCCAGTGATGGGAAAGGACTTTGTGGTCTACAGTGATGCCTCGTATAATGGGTTAGGGTGTGTATTGATGTAAGAGGGGAAAGTGGTCGCTTATGCTTCTAGGTAGTTAAGGCCACATGAACAGAACTACCCTACTCATGATTTGGAGCTAGCAGCAATTATCTTCGCACTGAAGATATGGAGGCATTATTTGTATGGTAAAAAGTGCTACATCTATACAGACCACAAAAGTCTAAAATATTTGCCAACCCAAAAGGAGCTTAACCTTAGATAGAGGCGATGGATTGAGTTCCTAAAGGATTATGATTGTGTGATAGATTACCACCCTGGGAAGGCAAATGTAGTTGCTGATGCATTGAGCAGAAAGTCCATCACAGCTTTAAGATCACTAAATGCCCATCTATTCCTTGCTCAAGATGGAGCTATTTTGGCTGAGTTACAAGTGACGCCAAACCTACTACAGTAGATACAAGATAGGCAGAAGGCAGATGAAAATTTAATGGCTATTATGGGTAAAATCTCAGAGGGGAAGGAAACTGATTATGAGGTAAAAGCAGATGGGTGTCTATACTATAAAGGGAAAGTGTGTGTACCAGATGATGGGGAATTGAAGACTAGTATTTTGAAAGAGGCACACACAAGTGTTTATGCTATGCACCTAGGAAGCACGAAAATGTATAATGATTTGAAGCCTTATTATTGGTGGCCTGGTATGAAGAAGGATATTGCTGACTATGTTACTAAGTGCTTGACATGTCAGCAAGTTAAAGCAGAACATCAAGTTCCATTAGGATTGCTACAGCCTATAAGCATACCTGAATGGAAATGGGAACGAGTCATTATGGATTTTGTTAATGGTCTACCTTTCACCCAGAAGAAGCATGATGCAGTGTGGGTGATAGTAGATAGATTGACGAAGTCAGCACATTTTCCACCAGTTAAGACTGACTACTCACTGGAGAAGCTAGCAGAATTGTATATCAGTGAAATAGTTAAACTGCATGGAATCCCACTTTCCATCATATCTGATCAAGACCCAAGGTTTACATCGAGATTTTGGAAGAAGTTGCAAGAAGCCTTGGGCACACAACTCCATTTTAGCACGGCTTTTCATCCTCAGATGGATGGACAATTGGAGCGAGTAATCAAGGTAAACCTAAAAACTAATTGAATTCTTACAACTAATAAATTGAAATGATAGTAACAACATGAATTATATGATAGGTCCTTGAGGATATGCTGAGGAGTTGTGTCATTGAGTTTGAGGGGAGTTGGAATAGATATCTCCCATTGACAGAATTCGCATATAACAATAGCTACCAAGCTAGCATTCAAATGACCCCGTATGAAGCACTGTATAGAAGGAAGTGTAGAACCCCACTGTGTTGGACTGAATTGGGCGAAAATAAGCTGGTAGGACCAGACCTGGTGAAACAGACTGAGGAGAAAGTAAAATTAATCAAAGCTAATTTAAAGGTTGCCTCAGATAGACATAAATCTTATGCTGACTTGAAGAGAAAAGAGATAGAGTATGCAGTTGGTGACAAAGTGTTTCTCAAAGTCTCACCGTGGAAGAAGGTTCTAAGCTTTGGAAAAAAGGGTAAGTTAAGCCCTAGGGTCATTGGCCCACATGAAGTCATTGAACGTGTGGGACAAATGGCCTATCGGCTAGCTTTATCGCCAGAACTGGATAAGATCCATAATGTATTTCATGTTTTTATGCTAAGAAGATATCGCTCAGACCCTTCACATGTCATCTCCATGGAAGAGATTGAAATTCAACTGGATTTGACATATGTAGAAGAACCCATACGGATCCTAGCTCGGGAAGTGAAGGAACTGAGAAATAAACAAATTCAACTGGTGAAAGTACTTTGGAGGCACCATAATACCGAGGAGACAACTTGGGAAAGTGAAGAGACGATGAGACAGCAGTTTCCTTAACTGTTTGTATCAAGTAAATTTCGAAGACGAAATTTTTATTAGAGGGGAAGAGCTGTAACATCCTCACTTTAGCTAATCCGTATGTTCTACTGTTCCAGTGACCAATGTCAGTCTAGGCAGCTAAAATATTTGGAATCATAATTAGACTAGAGTGAGGAGTTATAAATAAACCAAATAATGATAAGAAAAATTAGGGAAAATTTTTAGTAATGAAATGCACTAAGGTTAAATGAGTCGTAGCCTCAGTGATGGGTAACCCTAACGGGAAGTGACGACGAAGGCCGTTAGTAACCCTAGACCCGGGGAAAACTCCATGAACTAATTTTTGGGATTTTAGGGAAGGATTTTTGGGGTCTCAATGACAATAAAATGCTAAGAAAACACAAGAAAAATTTAATCAATCGGTACACACAATTTTAGTTCGTTAAGCTAAACGGAGGGCATTTTGGTCATTTCATCTTCAAAGATGATTCTTGACCAACTTGTCTAATTAAGTACATAAATTATATGATATCAAATATGAATAAACATTGCTGAAAATGAAATTTAAAAGTGAGTAGTAAAGAAAAGAAAGGAAAAGAAAAAAGATAAATTGATTTATGAAGTAAGCATGAGGTCATTAAAAACCTTTGGCCAATCAAAATGCAATAAAATCATTATAATACATCAAAAAGGAAAAGAAGAAGTCAAATTTGGAAAGAAAGCCATCAGCCATCCTCATCTCTTTCCTTGGCCGAACCTTATTCCACTCTCTCTCTCCTCCATTTTCATGGTTACCAAAGCTTCATTTCCTTAGTTTTCTTTCAACAAAACCCTAAGTTTCCAACACAAAACCTTAATATTTCATCTTAGTGAAGCTTTTGGGACAAAAAGAAATAACAAAAAAGAGCTTTTATAAGCTTAGAATTGACTCTATTCAAGGTTAGTGGCCAAAATCTTCCTTTCTCTTTAAATTCATGTTGAGGGAGTGGAATTGAATGGAAATTTATAAGAAAATTGAATAAAAATCATGTGTATACCTCCCCCAAAATTTTGGCAGCCTTGCACTTGGTAGGGTTTTGAAGATTTCTTTGAATTAAAATGGTATCATAGTTGCCCTTAACACTAATCTCATGATTAGGATAATGAAATGTAAGTTAATGCATGATTTGAAATGGTAGAGTTAGGGTTTGGGCACAAATTTGAGACTTTGTTCATGTATTGGTGAAAGAAAGTTTTAATGGTCAATTAGTGACCATTTGGCTATGTGTGATTAAGAGATGAAGTGATTTGTTCCATGGGAATTGAAGTTAGGTATGCTGCCCTTGGTGACCTGCAGGACTGGATGTGAGTTCAGCAGATTTGGGCAGCTATAACTAGAGTTGTGTAGATTCAATTTGTGCAGAGCCAATTGAAAATGAAACTAGACACATAATGGCACAATTTTAGTGAAGAAACCCTGTCCAGAAAACCAAATCAAGTTGATCTAAAAACTACCCTAATCTGGGTGACCAACATGCTGTCCTTAGAAAATGACCAAATGAATAGTATTTGTTCAAATGGTCATAACACCGTGTATAAAAGTCCAATTGATCTGAAATTTATATCAATGAAAAGCTTAGACAATTTAGTACAACTTTCATGAAGAACACCAAACCAAATTCTGATCATAACCCATATGAATTGCTAACCAAATTCAGGGTATCAAAACTGCTAGAACCATTTCTGCCCAGAAATTTTGGGTAGATGCCAATCCGGCCAGTCCTAAAGAAAGTAGTATAACTTGAGCTAGAAAACTCCAAATGGAGTGATTCGAAAAGGGAATTAAAGAAGACATATCAAGAAACAACTTTGATCAAGAACATTTGGTAAAATTCTCATTGTAGAATTGCCTAATGGAATAGTGAACTCTAATACCCAAAACTGAAATTTTTGATTTATTTCTTATTGGTTTTAAGTATTGATTGGTAACTAATACGAATACTTTTGTAAACCAAAATGTGGTATCTTGGTGAATTTAGGTTCAACAAATCTATTATAAATTAAAAAGTCAACCTTTGAGTGGAAATAGTCAAGTGAATAGTGACCTCTACATTACAAAAAGAAATAATTGAATCATTAACTGCGTAAAATGCCCTAGTATACCTAGAATGATTGGTTTGGATAGGTTGGCATGGCAATAGGATTCTATTAGCAGTACTGCATATGGTTTTATGCTATTCTTTGTTTTATGGCCTTATGTGCCATTCTAAGTGTCACACCTTACCCCTCTGTAAGGCATAACATGATCCCGTAGAATACTTAATGAACTACCGAACTTCATCTACCGATAACTCATTAAGTACCCTACAAGGGATTTTAAAACAATTTTCTTACATTTTGGAAGTGGTGAGCATTTTGGTAGGAATTAAAAACCATTTATTCAAAGTTTAAATACTAGTAAAAATTTTTGTCCATTTTAATTTTGCCGCAAATTTTATAAAAATTTTGACAGAGTTCCGTTTGTTTTTGGAGAAAACAGTTCTTCAAATACTTGAAAAAAAAAACACTTCCAATAATTTTCTCAACTCCCAACCTCTAATAAATCTCAAATCAACTCAATTCAATTCACTTCAAAATAATTCCACAATCCAATCAAAATTTATCATCTCAAAATATTTAATAACTTCATTCACAAGGCATAAAGTATGAAATTCACAAGTACAAATATTAATTTACAGAACGAAATCTAAAGTAATATTATTAAAATTTATTTTACAGCTGCTCAACTCTACATTGATACATAAAGCGTTATAATATTTACATCAAAATTAACTACAAGGGTATAAAATAATACCCGTACAAAAGATCAGTGTGGTCCTCAATTCAATAGTAGCTCACTCTGCTGCTTTTTCCTTGCTCTTATCGGTGATAGCAAAATAAGCTATCGCTGAGTATAAAAATACTCAGTGGTGCACAATAAAAATTTAAAATACAATACATAAATCATTCATTGATGAAACACAATTTAAATATTTCTCAATCACATTTTACAAATTATCAAAGCTCATAATAACACAATTTAATCAAATAATTTCATAAACACAGTATTGCCAAAATCATACACAACTTAAGCCATGACACAAAATTTCCAATCAATGCCATGTTGTACACCACGACAAAGCAATCTACAACCCCATTAATAGAAATCAATGAGGGAGGTGGCTAGCTAGCTAATGAGTACTCATCCGATCTCAACCTCAACTGGCAAGCCAGAGAGGGAGGAAAATAAACGATCTCAACCCCATAGATGGAGGAGGAATAATGTGATACTGTCATGCTAAGTGTGAACACAAAATCAATTTAAAACAATTTATTTAAATAATTTATGAGAAATCTGATCAATTTTCAAAGTCATATTTGCGATTATAAAATGGCAACATAGTACATAATTAATCACAGAAGTCAAATTTTTGAGAATAAAATATTTAAACAAGAATTATTGTGCACAGACCTGACGTGAGTCGCCTCTAGGCCTTGAGTCAGTCTCTCAGAGCTTTCAAGCCTTTTTTCAAATTTGAAACACAGTTTCCACGGTGTTTCAAAGACCATAACTTAGCATAAATCCAAAAATAAATTTAACTTCACTTTTACCTAGCTTTAATGTGCTAAATTCGACGTTCTCGAAGTTTTTGTGTTTCGAGTTACTATTCACTATACTATTGAAGTCAAATTGTTGATTTTTTAAGGCTTAATAGGTATAGGAACTCCAACTTCAACCACATACCACATTTTGGTCATTAAATTTGTTGGTTTTGGTCATTTTCTCAAAGCTTAAGTCCTTTAGGCAAAATTGTCAAATTTTCAGTTTTGGTGTCTCTAGTTGCACTATCCATTGGTCATTCTACTGTTAGAATTTTGTCGCAAGGGGTTTTGCGGTCGCCTGAACGAACCCTCACCGAAGTGGGAAAGAGTGAGGAGTCGCCACTTTAATTTTGAGGGAAATTAAAGAAAACCGTTTATGAAGATAAATTGAGATGAAACCACTTCTAGGCAGAGATTCTAGGTTCGGGGTCCGTAAACGGGTGGGGAAGGTGTTAGGCACCCCACCTCGTCCCTTAATAAGGGTAAGTAGATTTAACTTTGCATTAGTTAGGAGGGCTTGAATGGACATGTTAATCCTTTTGACTAAAGGAACATTTGATTTTTCACTAAATTTGGATCACCCAGATACATAAGTAAATGAGACAACCTTAGTGAGTTACTGTTGTATGTTAATTTTATTTGAAAGAAATATTTTATTAAAATTTAATTTAAGAATCGGATAAGAACTCTTCTCCGAACTCTTTAATATTTATTAAAATTCTGAGTTGAGACCGGATAAGAACTCTCCTCCGATCTCTATTTAATATTTATTAAAATTTTGAGTTGAGACCGGACAAGAACTCTCCTCCGATCTCTATTCAATATTTATTAAAATTTTGAGTTGAGACCGGATAAGAACCCTCCTCCGATCTCTATTAAGTATTCATTAAAATTTTGAATCGAGACCGGATAAGAACTCTCCTCCGATCTCTATTTAATATTTATTAAAATTTTGAGTCGAGACCGGATAAGAACTCTCCTCCGATCTCTATTAAGTATTCATTTAAATTTTGAATTGAGACCGGATAAGAACTCTCCTCTGATCTCTTTTAAATTATTTGTTAAAAATTTTATTTGAGGAACGGATAAAGACTCTCTTCCGATCTCTTCAAAATTTGGACACAGCCATATATCATAGGAGTCTAGGTTTAAGAGTTCTAATATTTAAAGGTGCCAGAGGTCGAAATAAGACTTCTTTTAACTCGTTAGTACTTTAAGACTAAATAAGGGACGCCGGACTGAATTTTGTTAACCTCCCCTAAGGTCACTTTACCAGTATCCTATCTGTACCCTTTTACTTATCTGAGTTTTGATTCTTATTCCGCCTTATGGCATTATGCCAGATCGCCTTCCATGTCAGCCTAGTGATTCAATTTTGCTATTTCCCTGACGTGTTATTTAGACCCTCTTTTTTTTTAAAGAGACACTTTAAATACAGTTACCTACATTTTGCCTAGCTACTTCTATGTAACTCGGGACTAGATGACTTGCGTTCAGAAAATAATAAAGATTAACAAAAGTGTGGGTTAGCCAGCACGGGAGTAAACTAGAGCATATCTTTCCTTTGTATTTTTTTAGCGTGACATGAACTTAAAGAAAACAACAGGCATAAGAAAGAAGACAAAAGGAAATACGTGAAACGAGAACTAGACTTAATAAAATGGTGACATTAACACTGACCTGTAGGGAGTCGAGTCTATTGAACTAACTATAGAATCGCAAAAGTAGCAAGATTGCAAGTTGGCAGCCGGAGGACTATGGTTTGCCTCGAAATGAAGTATTCTTTGTTAAAATGTAAACAGGTCAAAATAACCAAGCTTGAGTGGAGTTGAGCTTAGACAATATAAATGGAAATAGAGGATAACAAAGACAGAAAGTGGGAGTGCCACAGGATATTGAACAAACTGAAAATGAAAAATTTCAGTATTCAAGAATCCCTTTTGAAAGAAAACACTTCAGAAAACTAGTTTCAAAAGTTTTTTCTACGAAAACTCCAAAAAAAAAATAGCAGAGTAACAAACTGAATTAAGTTTCAGAGTTCTTCCACTATAATAACCATCTTTTTTTCCGTTCGCCTGAATAGTTTTCAGGCAGGAATTTATAGGAATTGGGTGCTCCCCATGAAGGGTCAGGATTTATTTTGAGGGAGATGGAGTGTCTGGATTTTGAAGGACATGATCGGATGCTTGAGAATTAAAGAGAACCAAGATGAACGGCTGAGATTATTCTTCAGAATATTCGTCCTTTTCTTCTTTCAATCTGACGGTCTCAAATCCTCTTGTCCGGAGCGATCTGAGGGCTAAGAGCGAAAGACGCTGGTCTTGTCATCTTCTCTCTTGATTCAAGGGTTTCGGGTTCGTCCTTACAAGTGAGATCAACGGTGGAGATTGGGATGTACAGGACTGTCATGACATACCCTGGCACCTGTCAGCATTGCGGGCGATTCTTAGGCGTGCGGTGGAGATCTCGTCTGCCACGCTTTAACTACCTCGGCTCTGATTCTGACGACGGTTATTTGGGATTTGTCTTATTCTTTTTGCCTTCCGATCCCTCCCACGCTCCTATTCCGATCTCTCATGCTGATCTCCCATCTTCCGATCTCTATTATTCCGATCCCTAGAGATCGCCCAAATGATGTAATCCGATCTTTTGGAAATAAAAGTCAATTATCATCTTATTATTATTGCATTTATTATTTTCCGATCTCTGATGTTTATCCGATCTGGTTCCTAACTGAACAACCCTTAACTGATCCGCAATTCGAAACATTTATCTTAATATGCCGATCTCTAATTAGCCGTTCTCTTTATGGAATTCGGAGTGTTCGAGAGACGTGTCAGAACAGCTAGTGAATCCCATTAACCGATGTATTGCCTGGGACATCGTGAGCATTAAATGCTCGAACGAGTATAAATAGGGGTAAAGGGTTAGCTATTTGCTCCTGTA
The DNA here is from genome assembly GCF_030052815.1 of Hevea brasiliensis. Classification (NCBI taxonomy): domain Eukaryota; kingdom Viridiplantae; phylum Streptophyta; class Magnoliopsida; order Malpighiales; family Euphorbiaceae; genus Hevea; species Hevea brasiliensis. The sequence goes on from NC_079493.1 coordinate 93,672,992, forward strand.
TGTCATTTTCAGTCTCTTGCTCACAACTTCAAAGTTCTCTCATTTTCTAAAGTTCTTCCGACGCCGATCAGACTTCGGTAAGGGCTTTGATCTTCTTTTTAGTTTAAATTCTTTATTTCCTTTGAAAATGAGCGGCGCCGAAGGTCAGAGAGCGACGAGCCCTCCTTCCATTCAGTTCTCGTGGTCGTCTGATGAAGAAGAGGTGGTCGGGCCTAGCGCACAACCAGAACCTCCTAGGGTCTCTGTTCCAGCTCAGGGGCGGATCGCACCATCAAGGCATGCACCTTCTTCAGGGAGGGAGAATCTTCCTATGGACGAGCTGCCATCGATCTTGCAAGAATCCGATCTGCAATCGTTCAGCCAGGAGTACAATATTTGTCCTGATTCGTACGAACTTATCCGGTGTCACGGCGATCATCGAGCCGATCACTTCTTTGAAGAGAATGACATGGTTATGGTATACGAGGAACAGTTAAAGACCGGTCTTCGGTTCCCTCTGGACGACTTCTTTAAGGAGGTCCTAAAATATCACCGAGTGTGCATTGCCCAAGTTCACCCTAACTCGTAGCGGATCCTAGTAGCCTTCCGAGGCCTGTGCCGAGCTAAGGGAATCAGTCCTACGGCTAAGGTGTTCGCCGAACTGCACAGGCTAACTCGCCGAAAAGACGATGAGCACTGGTTTTTTCAGGCGAAGCCTCATTGTGGGCTCTTTACCGATCTGCCTTCCTCCCTTAAGAATTGGAAGAACCGCTTCTTCATTCTGAGGAGCAAAAATCCGACCTGCTTTGAGGACTTCCCCCGTAGCTGGTGGCACCAGGGGCCCTTGATTCCGAAGCGTATTACCCTGAACAAGGAGGAAAGCCTAATAGTGATGGAACTGAAGAATCAGGCGGCCACTCAGAAGTTCTCCTGTTTAGATGCGGTGACTGCCGAGCTGCACCATTGGACCATACAGCTGATCACTGGCCAAGATCGCGAACTTCCGCTCTCTGACCTCGGTATTGGTATTTTCTACATCTCAGATCTCAGGACCTTAGCGATCTCACTGACCTCTTCTTTGTGCAGGTATGGCGGGTGGTGAGGGTTCCAGGAAGCGGAAGAAAGAAAGAGAGATTTCCCGGAAGGTGAAAGAGATGAAGCGTTCGGCATTGCTTCAAACACCCGGCAATGAACCTGGGGAGACGCAAGGAGGCCAGCCTCGACCTTCAGGACCACCGATCGCAGAAGCTGTCTAATCTCCTCCTCCACGAGAAGAGCCGCGTCCACCTCCTCCAGTTGCTCCAAGCACAGAAGGGGGTCGTTCTCGACCTCCTGCGAGGCCCCCTTCTCGTGGCGCTCAAGTGCTGATTGCTTCCCTGGAGAACAACCGGACTGTTCGGGAGAACCCCGATTTTGCCAAAGTCCTAGGGTCCTCCATCTGCCTTCGGGAGGATCGGGATAGACTGTCTCCGGACAATCTCGACGACATCCTAACCCGATCCATGAGTTTGAATGTAGAGTGCCTGGTGAACCAGCACGTAGTTCGAGAAAAGGCTCACCGCCTGGGTAAGGAGGTTGAGAAGAAGAGTCAAGAAGTGGCATCCCTCCGATCCCAACTCTCATCTGCTCAGGATTACATATCTCAAATTGAGGGGCGCATGAAGTACTATGAGGATAAGCTAGCCAAACAGACTCATGTTCTGGCTGAAAGGGATCATGCCCTTAGAGAAGTCCAGGCACTCTGGGCCAATGAAGCTGCTCAGGTCGCTCACCTTGTTGAGGAGCTTAAGGCAAAAGATGAAGAGATGGTGATAGGAATAGCCGGTGCTTATGTGAACGCTCACAAGGATCTCTTGGCCGAGCTCCAGAAGCATTACCCAGAGGAGGACTTTTCTTGGATGGCCTACCTGGCTCTCGGAGGCGAGGAGGAAAGCGAAGAGGAGGCCGAGGATGAGAGAGAAAATGAGCAAAATGTAGATCAGGCTGGGGGTGATCCCCCAGCCGAATGACTTGTACAAATTTTTGAAATGAAATGAAGTGGAATGCCCTTTTTGTTCGATGAATGGTTATGATCGGAAAATTTCTAAATTATTAAACACTTGATTGTCTGAGTATGTTGAAATAACTGAAAATGATTATTAACCTAAGTGTGAGAGATCGGAAAACACAATAAGCATAAGATCGGTAAACGGGACTTGGTCAAAATCGGCTTAAACACTTAGGATCGGGGTCATCATTAAACCGGTATGGAACCTTTAATCATTCTTAAACTTTTGAAAGAGAGATCGGCAATAAAACTGGTAAGAAGAGATCTATTGTTAGTGTATTTCGTTTGCCAACAGAGATCAGGAATATACTTGACTGGTCCGGAGATTCGACAATGGGTTTGAGAGATCGGTGAGCGATCTAATAGACTGGTAAGGCTTTGACTGATGTGAGGACTTAGCATTGATTCAATTCTTTGAGGAGAGATCGGAAATGTGACTGTCTATCAAAGAGGGATCGGAAATGTGATTAGCTGTCACAGGGAGACTTAGTACTGGGGGTCGGTTTCAAAGTTTTATTGATTTTGGGGTCGGCCAAAATATGGTGTCAACAGCTGCCCCTCTTTACATAATTTCTATTAAAGGGAAAATTTCCCGTGTAGGAATTATGTAAAGATTCAGACTCATATTTTGGACGATTAGGTGTTCGAAGTTAGGGAGCTAAGGCACACTTAAGTTGGTGACCTAAAAATTGGCAACAGAAGTTGAACTAAAATCAACTTGGATCAAAGAACCAGAGGTTGATGTAAATTGCAGGTAATTAAAATCAACTTAGATCAAGGAACCAGAGGTTGATAACAAAAAATTAAAATTGCAGGAAATTAAAATTGGCAGGAAATTTAAATTGCTGGAAATTAAAATCAACTTAGATCAAAGAACCAGAGGTTGATAACAGGAAATTTAAATTGCAGGAAATTAAAATCAACTTAGATCAAGGAACCAGAGGTTGATAACAGGAAATTTAAATTGCAAGAAATTAAAATCAACTTAGATCAAGGAACCAGAGGTTGATAACAGGAAATTTAAATTGTAGGAAATTAAAATTGGCAGGAAATTTAAATTGCTGGAAATTAAAATCAACTTAGATCAAGGAACCAGAGGTTGATAACAGGAAATTTAAATTGCAGGAAATTAAAATCAACTTAGATCAAGGAACCAGAGGTTGATAACAGGAAATTTAAATTGCAGGAAATTAAAATCAACTTAGATCAAGGAACCAGAGGTTGATAACAGGAAATTTAAATTGCACTTACAAAGCAAGCCTAATCCGGACACAAGAAGTTCTTCCCTAATGAAGTGTACTTAACAGAATCTCGAAGACCAATGATGAATGGAGGACGAGTTGCAAGACTTAACCTATGACCCCATTTCTTCAAATGCCCCTTTTTTCTTTATCCCGAAAAGCGCCCTTGCGGGTTTTTACTTCCCCTTCGTCTATATGACTAGAAGTGCCCTTCCGAGTTTTTACTTCCCCTTCGTCTATATGACTAGAAGTGCCCTTCTGGGTTTTCACCTCTAGTTTTTTTTTTTTATGTCGTTCCCTGCAAATCTCATAGTAAAGTACGTGAGGATATCAATTGTCAAATCTTAATCTTATGGCAAAAATTTTAACTGATTTAAATAGCACATTAAATAACGAAATTGCAGAAAGATAAATATAAGGGAAAGATAGAAACATGGGGAATGAAGTATGATTTTATTACGGTTTTAATAAAAACAAAGAAGAAGTTTCAAAGAAGAAGGGTACAAGGATAGCTCTCACATATTCCCTGTGGCTGATTTTGAAATCCCTTAACTGCCATTATTTCAAGTTTTCTGAAGCCTCATGCCGTGACGGTTGCCTCTCCATTCTCGGTTTCATACCCCGTTCCTTATTTCTTCCTTTTGGTTCGTGGGATGCCCTTTCGGGTTTTCACCCCTAGGTTTTTTTTTTTTTTTTTTTAATTTTTTTTTAGGCATAGTATCTCTTGATGGTGTCAGCATTCACAGGTCTCGGAAACTCTTCACCGTCCATGTGGGTCAAGATCAAGGCTCCTCCAGAAAATGCCTTTTTAACCACATAGGGTCCCTCGTAGGTTGGTGACCATTTACCCAGGAGATCGTTTTGATTCGGCAGCACTTTCTTGAGAACTAGGTCCCCGGGTTGGAATTCGCGTGGGCGAATGCTTTTATCAAATGCTCTAGCCACCCTCATCTGGTATAACTGCCCTTGACATGCTGCTGCTAACCTTTTCTCATCTAGCAAGTTTAACTGATCCAACCTTGACTGGATCCATTCTGACTCATCAATCCCTGATTCCTTCAGAATCCTTAGGGAAGGAATTTCAACTTCAATAGGTGATACCGCTTCCATCCCAAAAACCAGTGAGTATGGAGTTGCCCCAGTTGAGGTTCTTACAGAAGTCCGGTATGCGTGGAGAGCGTAAGGAAGCATATCATGCCAATCCCTATACGTGACCGTCATTTTCCGGATTATCCTCTTGAGGTTTTTATTTGCAGCTTCCACCGCTCCATTCATCTGGGGACGGTATGGGGAGGAATTGAGGTGTTGGATTTTGTATTGATCACACAATTTCTGAATCCTTGGGCCATTGAGATTCTTAGCGTTGTCAGTGACGATTTCATTAGGGAGGCCATGCCGGCAGATGATATTGTTTCTGAGGAATTTGAGAAACGTGTTCTGCGTGATATGGGCGTATGACGTGGCTTCGACCCACTTAGAAAAATAGTCAATTGCTACTAGGATAAATCTGTGCCCATTGGAAGCCTTAGGGTTGATGGGACCAATCACATCGATGCCCCACATTGTGAAAGGCCATGGCGAGGCGAGGTTGAACAATTTGTGAGGCGGCACATTTATCGGATCTGCATAGATTTGACACTTATGGCATTTTCAAAAATACTCGATGCAATCCTTTTCCATTGTAGTCCAAAAATATCCCCGTCGCATGATTTGCTTAGCCATCATGTGCCCATTGGCATGGGTTGCACAGTTTCCCTCATGAGTCTCAAAAAGGATCTTCTTCGCCTCTTTTGCATCCACACATCTCAACAGTTCACCGTTGGACCCTCTCTTGTATAGGGTTTCACCACTGGGGAAGTATCCCAATGCTAATCTCCGAAGCATCCTCTTTTCGTTTCAGTTTGCCCCTGAGGGGAATTCTGCAGTTCTCGCAGACTGTGATGTCATGATACCAAGGTTTACCGTCGGGTTCTTCCTCAATCATGAAGCAATAAGCTGGCTCATTCCTCGCCTTAATCTTCAATATCTGAGCCATCTGCCCTTCTTCGATTTGAGCCATAACGGCTAGAGTAGCTAAAGAATCAGCAAATTGATTCTTGTCTCTACTAAGGTGAGTGAAAGAGATCTCTTTGAATTTCTTAATCAGCTCCAGTAAGTACTTCTGATATGGGATTAGCTTGGGATCCTTGGTTTGCCATTCTCCCTTGACTTGGTATATAATCAGGGCTGAGTCTCCATATACCTCCAACTTCCTGATTTTCATTTTGATTGCAGCCTGTAGACCCCTCACACAAGCTTCATATTCTGCGACGTTGTTGGTGCAATCAAACCTCAACTTGACAGCTATCGGGAAGTGTTTTCCATCTGGGGATACCAATACAGCTCCAATTCCATTACCGGACAAATTGACAGCTCCGTCGAAATACATTTCCCATACATCGGTTGGTCCCTCTTCTTCGCAATCTACTTCATTAATATGCTCATCAGCGAACTCAAAATCCAGAGCTTCATAATCCTAAATAGGATTTTCTGCTAGGAGGTCAGCGATCACGCTACCTTTCACCGCTTTCCGGGTCATATAGACTATGTCATATTGGGAGAGTATGACCTGCCATTTAGCTATCCTTCCTGGCACGAATGGGCTTTCAAATACATATTTGATAGGATCCATCCTGGAGATGAGCCATGTCTTGTGATTCAGCATGTAGTGCTTGAGGCGATTTGCTGTCCAAGCTAACGCGCAGCAAGTCTTTTCTAAGAAAGAGTACCTTGACTCACAATCATTGAACTTCTTGCTTAAGTAATAAATAGCCCTCTCCTTTCGGCCGGTATCATCATGTTGTCCCAAAACGCACCCCATCGAGTTCTGTTGGACCGCCATATACAGGATAAGAGGCCTCCCTGCCACGGGTGGAACCAATACTGGTGGGCTGGTCAAGTATTGCTTAATTTTCTCAAAAGCCTCCTGGCAAACTGAATCCCATTGGGTGGAATTATTCTTCCGGAGTAGTCTGAAAATAGGCTCAGCTTTGGCAGTGAGATTAGAAATAAATCTTGAGATGTAGTTCAACTTTCCCAGTGAAATCGCACCTCCCTTTCTGTTTTTGGGGATGGCATTTCTTGAATAGCTCGAACCTTGTCTGGATCAACCTCTATTCCCCTCTCGCTTACTATGAATCCCAACAACTTTCCCGATCTAGCTCCAAATATGCATTTGGCAGGGTTCAGTTTCAACTGGTATTTCCTGAGCCTTTCGAATACCCTCCTCATCACCTGTACGTGGCTTTCCTTTCCCCTGGATTTAATGATCATATCATCCACATACACTTCCACCTCTTTATGCATCATATCGTGGAATAATGTGACCATAGCGCGCTGATAGGTGGCACCAGCATTCTTCAGCCCGAAGGGCATGACCCGATAGCAAAATACTCCCCATTGAGTGATAAAAGCGGTTTTTTCTTTGTCTTCCTCATCCATTGGGATTTGATTGTACCCAGATGCCCCATCAATGCATGAGCATCTGCCCAATCCCGCAGCATTGTCTACTAACACGTCAATGTGGGGGAGAGGGAAATCATCTTTTAGACTTGCTTTATTAAGATCCCTGTAGTCAACGCACACCCGACTCTCCCGTCCTTCTTCACACGGACGACGTTAGCCACCTATTGGGGATATTTGACCACTTCAGAACCCAAGTCATCATCGCTTTCTTGATTTCATCCCTAACTTTGAGCAGTGTGTCAGGATTCATTCTCCTTAACTTCTGCTTTACCAGGACTGTCCCCGGAATTAGGGGAATTTTGTGTGTCACTATCTGAGGGTCCAAACCCACCATATCATCATAGCTCCAGGAAAATACGTCGAGGAATTCTTTAAGCAAACTGATCATATCTCCCAATTCTTCACTCTCCACTACCTTAAGTTCCCTTTTTACTTCTTCTGTGCCTAAATTTATGGTGTGCGTTTCGTCTACATAAGGCATTAGGGAGGGTTCATCCTTTTCATTGCTTTCTTCTGCAAGGTCTTCCACAGAATCACTTGAAGTAATGGCAGTTATGGGGATTTCAAAATTAACCAGAGGAATTTCTGAGTCTATTGGATTATTAGGTGTTAATTGATGAATGGTCCTGAATGAATAGAAATGGAACATATTATAAGGATGAAATTCAAAAGGAAAGAATTGGATTTAAAATGCGCTATTAATTCATTAATATTTATGCCATAAGAAAAAGGTCCATTTACAGTATTACACTTGTCACCATGGACAAAATGATCAAGTGTAGATAACCAAAGGTACTTTACTCGAAATTGAGTACAGGGACGTCCTCTGCCGACCAGTTGTCTAGTTCTTGCCCCTCAGCTATCGGTGAGACTAGAGCTTCATACAAGGGATCCAGGTAGATGACATTGATGGATGGTTCATCAGGTGATTCTTCCACCTCTGCCGGATTTTCAATGACCGGTTTAGTGAAGACTTCTGTGATTCTCGGGACTACTTTCATATTTCCCATTTTCTGATCGAATCTCTGATCCCGAAGTGTTTTCCTCATCCAGAATCGTCCATCCATAAGGGCATCTTCCTCATAACCCAAACCACAGCGACCTATCTTCTGAATAGCTGGTATAGGTTCAACGATCCCTTGCAATGCGGTGCCCAAGCCTTTGCCCTCCTGATATCCATTCTTTGACATCACTTTGGCCACCATAGCTATAGCCTTATCATTTCCGGTGTCTTGTAACTCAAGGGCCTGGAAAGAACTTTCCAACGACTCCTCGGCCGCTTCCACATAAGGGAGTGATTGCGGCTTGGTGACTAATATGGCTTCTTCTCCTCTCAATGTGATGATTTTGCCGTCCATAATATATTTGATCTTTTGGTGCAAAGTTGAAGGAACGACGTCGCAGAATGGATCCAAGGCCTCCCAACAACATAGTGTAGGCGGCTCAATGTTCATCACCTAAACGTGACATTGAAAGTACATGCACCGACTTGGATTGGCAAGTCAATGTCTCCCAAAGACTTCTCTCCTTGTACCGTCAAGGCTCTCACCACCATAGCACTGACGTATATCGATTGGTCAACCGCACTGCCAAGGTGGTATTAGGCAAGACATTAAGAGTCGACCCGTTATCAATAAGTACCTTGGCTACTATACAACCCTTACACTTCATCGTTACATGCAGAGCTTTAGTGTGCCTTAAACCCGCAGGGCTATCTCGTCCTCCAAGAAAGTACCCAAACTGGATGCCTGGATTTGTCCCACTCTCTTGTCCAATTGCCCCGGAGTACTGTCGGGGTTTACAAAGGCTCGATCCAGATTCTCTGCAAGGCTTGTTTGCACTTCCAAACTCAAGATCGATAATAATGAAATTCGGGAAGGTGTCTTTCTCAACCGCTCCACCACATCATACTCTCTGTTTCATTATTTGGAGCAGCAGCCTCCTCTCGCTTTATGCTCAGCAGCTCGCTTCCTCTGTCTTCTCAACATCCTCTTCTGCATTCTTCAATGACTCTCCCATCTTTACTTTCCCTTTTCTCTTTTCTTTTTCTTCGTTCACGTAACACCTCCCACTTCGAGTTATGAACTCAACTTCTTGCTCATGCGAGGAGGATTTTGTGATAGTGACAGGTCGAAAATTATCCTGGGGAGTAGCACTGGTGGTAGGTCCGGCATAAGTCATCTGAAAGTGTTCATGAGGAGTGAAACATGGCTTAGGAGGTGCCGGGGGTGAAGCGAGGCTAGGAGCTAGTGTACTGCTTGACGCTCCTTGGGTGAAGACTTGGAAATTGTAGTTCCAAGGTATGGCATGGGTGTTGGTAATAGGGAGCTGAGATGGGGCTCGAATAACCGCATCAAGTGGCGAGGCTACTGGGGGTGAGAAGGTGATTCTGGGTTTAGAGGTAGAAGCATTCTGGCTGTATCTAGTTGTGTTCACTCCCTCTTCCATCTTCGACCTTGTCTGGCATCTCAGAACCTTGAGAGACAACAAGTTCTGAACCTCTTGCCTGAATCCCTCACACTCGCACTCATGATCACCGCCTCCATGATAAGGACACCTGCACCTTCTTCTAATCCCGTTACCTGAGGGCAAAGGTAGCCTTCTCTCATTGCCACAGTAAAAATTTCTTTAAAGTAAGGAACTAGCTTGTCTACTTCCGGTTTTGATCCTTCTCCATCAGACTCTATCATATTTACACCACTGCCCGCATTATGGTTAGGCAAAGGGGTTTGAGGTAACATTGGGGAGGGAACCATTTCCCTCAATTTTTAGCCATCCATTCTGGATTAAAGCGTGCACTCTTCCTCTGAGTGCTCCGTAGTTGTCAGTTGAGTGCCCTTGTGCCCCTCCATGGTACTCACAACGGGCAGTGGCCTCATACCACCTGGGGTATGGTGGCTGGATCGAGTCTAGGGGAACTGGTACAATTTGGTTTATACCGACAAGGTATCGATATATTTCACCGAGAGGGAGGGGAAGAGGTGGATCAGGGTTTCTTGGGGGTCTTGGGTTGTTTTGTGGTGGTCTTGGTTGAGCAGGAGGAGGAGGTGGTCTCGGTTGGTAATTTGTAGGTGGGGGATATTGTGGGCGCGGGTGTGGATAATTTGGGAAAGGAGGCGGAATGTTTGCGACTGTTTGGCCATGAGGGGGAGGATATGGCCGATAATTGTTTTGAGAGAATGGGGAATAATTGTTTTGACGGGTGACAGAATGCACATCACCCTCCTTCTTCTTGCCAAAGCTGGCAGTCTTTTTCGCAGGGTTCTCAGCCAACTCCTGCAACCGTCCCATTCTTAGATTGGCCTCTATTCTTTCACCGGCCTGTATGATGTCAGAGAAGCTGTTGGAAGTGTTCCCAATCATCAAATTGAAATAGGGGGCTTTTAACGTCTCAATGAACAGAGAGCACAGCTCATTGTCAGTCACCGGAGGGTGGACTTCTGCCGCCTTTTCTCTCCATCTCTGGGCATACTCCTTGAAGCTTTCCCTGTCCCTCTGCACCAGGTTTTAAAGATCCCTTCTTATGGGGGCCACATCGCAGTTAAATTTGTACTGCTTTAAGAAGGCATCAGCTAAATCCTTCCAGGAGCGCAGTCTGCTACTATCCAACTGAATACACCACCTCAAAGCTGCCCCGGAGAGGCTCTCATGAAAGAAGTGGACCAAAGAATTGGCCGCCCTTTGTCGAGCGCACATCTTGGCGATATAGGTGGCCAAGTGAATATGAGGGTCTGAATTCCCAGTGTACTTATCGAAATCAGGGACCTTGAACTTGGGTGGCACCACCACATCCGGCACTAATCTTAGTGATGCCACGTCGACCGAACCATACATGTTCAGCCCCTCTATTGCTCTTAGTCTCTCTTCTAGAGCAGATAATTTCTCGTTTTCTTTCATCTTATTTTCCTCCCATCGCATGATATGCTCACACGGAGCCGAGGGGTGGAGGAATCGAGGGATTAGAATGGAAGGGTATGGGTCGGTGTTTGAAACGGTTGGGTAATGAGAGTAAGGTAGGTCATTATTCATGGTAGCCGGATTGACAATGATTGTTGGGTCCAGAATAGGTGACTGAAAGGTAAAAGAAGTTGAAGCTTGGTGTGGATCATTTGTTGGAGGTGGTGGAGGAGGTAGCGGTAGGCTAGGCTCTGCTGTGGGTTTATTATGGGACATTTCCCTCATTAGTCTCATAAGTTCTGAGACCTGATCTTTCAATTCGGAAACCTGCCCTTGTAGGTTCTGTACTTGTTCCTGATCTTCCATTATTTTCCTTGTCCGAGATCTTGTTAAGTACACTCGCTTGGGTTGAACTGTGTGTTTGGTCAGACTTGCCTTGTTTGAAGCAATGTTGATTTCCTGTAGGGAGTCGAAAAAAAGGATTTTTAATGAATTTTGAATTTTGTAAAGAAACTAAAAGTCCTGGTCTGGACGAAGGATACAGTGGCATTTGGGAGCCAGAATGAAATCTACGAAAGGATAATTGCATCAACTTTATCATGGCATCGTTTGATAGTCTGACTGTGAATGACTGGATTGAATGCGCGTTTATGATACCTATCCATATAGCGCGTTCAATTTTTCATATAACCCTAGCGAGGGAGTTCCTACGGGAGTCATATTATTCATTCACAAATTTGCTAAACAATGGTCCAAAAATCATTTCCTTAACTGAGTAATTTGTACACCGTATTCTTTACATCGGTCTAGGCTCTGGGAGGTTCTTTATAATGAGATGACATTTTCTGAGATAATCATATAACCTTTCTTCTTGTTTGGCAGGGTTGAATGCTTTTAGAGCATACTCGGATTCAGATAGGAGTTCTTGCTTTCCCTGCGCTATCGTTCTCTCCAGCTGGTCAACATTCTCTTTCAGCTCTTGATAGAGAGCAGCTTGTCTTTCTTTTTCCTTCCTTTCCTTAGCACATTCTTTCAAGATATCGTTGATGAGTAGTGCCTGTTCTTTAAATTCGAGCTTCTTCTTTTTGTTTTCCTGTTTATACTCTTCAACGAGTATCTCTTGGTATTTCATTTTTTTCTGAAGCTTATTATTCTGTGCTTCTACTTCTTTCATCACAGCATGGAGAGAGTTTTTTTTTCCTTTTCCCACCGTATCTCTTGCTCTTCAAAACCCATCTTTTCGGCCCTTGCCTCTTCCCTGAGCCTTCTTACTTTCCTCTTGAGAATCTCTTGTTTGTCCTCCAACTGTTTTATTTGTTCTTGCAGTTGCGAGTTTTCGGTGTTTGCCTTTTGTAGTGAGTTTATCAAATGGCTATCAGCTTCTTCTAATAGGACGTTCCGGCGAGGGTCGATGTCTTCGAATTCTACAGTTGAGTGTTCTCGGTCCCTGCCAGCCCTCCATTCAAGATAATCGCGTGTGACACTTGGACCTTTAGGCGACCTTTCCATTAGAGAGATGTTTTCCCAGGATCTGCGAGCCATTTTCAACCCTTCCTCTTCCTTGAGCTCATGGTAGAAATGACCTTGGTGATATTCTTCAATGTCAATTCTGGACTGTGTTGAGCCAAACTGCCTCATTACCAATGCCGGAGTGTAACTTGTGTATCCGGTTACTCCGATTAGGGACACCGACTGATTACCTCCCGTGTTGATCAAAACGGATTGGCCTGACACCCACAGCTTCCTCCAACAATAATCATGGCTATTGAAGCTCAAAATCTGTTCCCGCCACTGCTGTTCATTCTTTGGACTGATTACTAACCGGGTCATCTTCTCGATGGGAGGCTGGTCAAGGTACCAAGTCAATCCTTTTGTCTCCACAGGGCATATGTGACTGATAATCCAGAGATATAACAATTGAGAACAACACTTGATGGACCTTTACCTCGTTGTCCGCAGAGGTAAGGGTTAATAAGGTCTCCGCAAGAATTGTCGGATCGGATTGACCTCGCCTTTCTACCGCCTGAATACTTCCACCGTCGCAGTTATGATTCCTAATGGTCCCGGAACAAAATCAGGCCATAGATTCCCAATGCGAGTGCTCAAGCTTGATCCCATCGCTTTCTCTTGGAGGCATTGATCTAACCGCTTCTCGAGGTAGGTCCAATACCATCCATGTGTGTTCCCTTTGACCATTTCTTTTGACTTTGCCTCCTCCGAAGGAATACCCAACAAATGTGTTAATCGTTCTGTGTCCGCCATGCTCAAGGTGTAGGAAGATCCGATTCTGTGTTGAGAAAGGAATCTCTAGTAATGCCTGATATTCTTCCATAGTGGGAACTGTATCAATGTCATTGAAAGAGAATACCCCGTACTTTGGATTCCAAACTGACAGCATGGCCTTTAATGCCGGGATTTGGACCTTGACTCGCATTAGGGTGGCAATTTTTCCGTATTTCTTTTCAAATCGTGCTTTGACCTGATCGGGAAGCGACCTCCAACCATTAGACAGACCCTCGAGGCTGTTCATTCTGACCTCAATTTTATTCAGATCCCATGAGGGTAGTAAGCTAGCATGTGCCTTGGAAACATTATTTTGCAAGGGTACTGGAGTATGAGATGATTTGGACCAAAGTTTAGCATTCTGAACTTCTTCTGCCGACTGACTCGAGGATGCCATGATAAAAATGATGCCTTATCCTTTTCACAGACTCTTGGTTTGATGATGCCTGCGGAAAAACTCGTTAGCAAGATAAATTTGGGTAATTTTGAATCGATCATATGTAGTGACACATACACATTTATCAAAGTAGGAAAATGTGTAGGTGTTTCAGAGAATTCAAGATTACCCTCACAAAACGAACAAAAGGAAATTAAAGCGAGCAGGTAAGAGTAAGTATGCCCCTTTGTCCTAGCATAGGAGACTCGATATCTGATGAGTGCTACCTAATTGGATAGTTCTATCTTATAAGCAAGCTTACCACGGCTTTCAGCTATTGTGATAGTTTAGCTCAAGGTCTAATTTTCTAAAAGCCACAGGTTCCCAAATTGCCCTCATCAGAATAAAGAGAGCCCCGTTCTATAACCATGATATTATTGGGAAAATTCCATGAGTATCACAATGGATAGAATGAGTTTCAATATGAGCAGAAGCCTTCACGGATACTAACGGGGTAAAACCCATGGGTACCGCTACATGACCCCCTCCTACTTTCCTAAAAGGGTAAGAAAGCCCGGGTATAGGATCGAAGTGTGTGAGGACATCGTGTGAGTGTTCAGTGTGTGAAGGGACACCTTTACCTCTTCCCAATTTAGGGGGATTTTATTCTTTCCATTTTTTCCTTTTTTTTCGAAACGAAGAGCACTGTAAGAGGATAAAACAAGTAAAACAAGCAAAACAAGCGGAACAGTTAATAGGAATAAACATAAATTAACACATAAAATATTACCGGGTGAGCCCACCTAACTATAATTTGATTGAAAAATTAAATCTACTTTTGGACCTCTAGACCGGGGTTGAGTTGGAATACGTTCCCAGCGGAGTCGCCAAGCTGTCGCAAGGGGTTTTGCGGTCGCCTGAACGAACCCTCACCGAAGTGGGAAAGAGTGAGGAGTCGCCACTTTAATTTTGAGGGAAATTAAAGAAAACCGTTTATGAAGATAAATTGAGATGAAACCACTTCTAGGCAGAGATTCTAGGTTCGGGGTCCGTAAACGGGTGGGGAAGGTGTTAGGCACCCCACCTCGTCCCTTAATAAGGGTAAGTAGATTTAACTTTGCATTAGTTAGGAGGGCTTGAATGGACATGTTAATCCTTTTGACTAAAGGAACATTTGATTTTTCACTAAATTTGGATCACCCAGATACATAAGTAAATGAGACAACCTTAGTGAGTTACTGTTGTATGTTAATTTTATTTGAAAGAAATATTTTATTAAAATTTAATTTAAGAATCGGATAAGAACTCTTCTCCAAACTCTTTAATATTTATTAAAATTCTGAGTTGAGACCGGATAAGAATTCTCCTCCGATCTCTATTTAATATCTATTAAAATTTTGAGTTGAGACCGAACAAGAACTCTCCTCCGATCTCTATTCAATATTTATTAAAATTTTGAGTTGAGACCGGATAAGAACCCTCCTCCGATCTCTATTAAGTATGCATTAAAATTTTGAATTGAGACCGGATAAGAACTCTCCTCCGATCTCTATTTAATATTTATTAAAATTTTGAGTTGAGACCGGATAAGAAATCTCCTCCGATCTCTATTAAGTATTCATTTAAATTTTGAATTGAGACCGGATAAGAACTCTCCTCCGATCTCTTTTAAATTATTTGTTAAAAATTTTATTTGAGGAACAGATAAAGACTCTCTTCCGACCTCTTCGAAATTTGGACACAGCCATATATCATAGGAGTCTAGGTTTAAGAGTTCTAATATTTAAAGGTGCCAGAGGTCGAAATAAGACTTCTTTTAACTCGTTAGTACTTTAAGACTAAATAAGGGACGTCGGACTGAATTTTGTTAACCTCCCCTAAGGTCACTTTACCATTATCCTATCTGTACCCTTTTACTTATCTGAGTTTTGATTCTTATTCCGCCTTATGGCATTATGCCGGATCGCCTTCCATGTCAGCCTAGTGATTCAATTTTGCTATTTCCCTGATGTCTTATTTAGACCCTCTTTTTTTTAAAGAGACACTTTAAATACAGTTACCTACATTTTGCCTAGCTACTTCTACGTAACTCGGGACTAGATGACTTGCGTTCAGAAAATAATAAAGATTAACAAAAGTGTGGGTTAGCCAGCACGGGAGTAAACTAGAGCATATCTTTCCTTTGTATTTTTTTAGCGTGACATGAACTTAAAGAAAACAACAGGCATAAGAAAGAAGACAAAAGGAAATACGTGAAACGAGAACTAGACTTAATAAAATGGCGACATTAACACTGACCTGTAGGGAGTCGAGTCTATTGAACTAACTACAGAATCGCAAAAGTAGCAAGATTGCAGGTTGGCAGCCAGAGGACTATGGTTTGCCTCGAAATGAAGTATTCTTTGTTAAAATGTAAACAGGTCAAAATAACCAAGCTTGAGTGGAGTTGAGCTTAGACAATATAAATGGAAATAGAGGATAACAAAGACAGAAAGTGGGAGTGCCACAGGATATTGAACAAACTGAAAATGAAAAATTTCAGTATTCAAGAATCCCTTTTGCAAGAAAACACTTCAGAAAACTAGTTTCAAAAGTTTTTTCTACGAAAACTCCAAAAAAAAAATAGCAGAGTAACAAACAGAATTAAGTTTCAGAGTTCTTCCACTATAATAACCTTCTTTTTTTCCGTTGCCCTGAACAGTTTTCAGGCAGGTATTTATAGGAATCGGGTGCTCCCCATGAAGGGTCAGGATTTATTTTGAGGGAGATGGAGGGTCTGAATTTTGAAGGACATGATCGGATGCTTGAGAATTAAAGAGAACCAAGATGAACGGCTGAGATTATTCTTCAGAATATTCGTCCTTTTCTTCTTTCAATCTGACGGTCTCAAATCCTCTTGTCCGGAGCGATCTGAGGGCTAAGAGCTAAAGACGCTGGTCTTGTCGTCTTTTCTCTTGATCCAAGGGTTCCGGGTTCATCCTTACAAGTGAGATCAACGGTGGAGATTGGGATGTACAGGATCACCATGACATACCACGGCACTGTCGGCTATGGCGATTCTTAGGCGTGGCATAGATCTCGTCGCCACGCTTTAACTACCTCACCGATTCGATTTACGATTATTTGGGATTTGTCTTATTCTTTTTGCCTTCCGATCCCTCCCACGCTCCTATTCCGATCTCTCATGATGATCTCCCATCTTCCGATCTCTATTATTCCGATCCCTAGAGATCGCCCAAATGATGTAATCCGATCTTTTGGAAATAAAAGTCAATTATCATCTTATTGTTATTGCATTGATTTTTTTCCGATCTCTGATGTTTATCCGATCTGGTTCCTAACTGAACAAACCTTAACTGATCCGCAATTCGAAACATTTATCTTAATATGCCGATCTCTAATTAGCCGTTCTCTTTATGGAATTCGGAGTGTTCGAGAGACGTGTCAGAACAGCTGGTGAATCCCATTAACCGATGCATTGCCTGGGACATCGTGAGCATTAAATGCTCGAACGAGCATAAATAGGGGTAAAGGGTTAGCCATTTGCTCCTGTATGTCATTTTCAGTCTCTTGCTCACAACTTCAAAGTTCTCTCGTTTTCTCAAGTTCTTCCGACGCCGATCAGACTCCGGTAAGGGCTTTGATCTTCTTTTTAGTTTAAATTCTTTATTTCCTTTGAAAATGAGTGGCGCCGAAGGTCAGAGAGCGACGAGCTCTCCTTCCATTCAGTTCTCGTGGTCGTCTGATGAAGAAGAGGTGGTCGGGCCGAGCGCACAACCAGAACCTCCTAGGGTCTCTGTTCTAGCTCGGGGGCGGATCGCACCATCAAGGCATGCACCTTCTTCAGGGAGGGAGAATCTTCCTATGGACGAGCTGCCATCGATCTTGCAAGAATCCGATCTGCAATCGTTCAGCCAGGAGTATAATATTCGTCCTGATTTGTACGAACTTATCCGGTGTCACTGCGATCATCGAGCCGATCACTTCTTTGAAGAGAATGACATGGTTATGGTATACGAGGAACAGTTAAAAGCCGGCCTTTGGTTCCCTCTGGACGACTTCTTCAAGGAGGTCCTAAAATATCACCGAGTGTGCATTGCCCAAGTTCACCCTAACTCGTGGCGGATCCTAGTAGCCTTCCGAGGCCTGTGCCGAGCTAAGGGAATTAGTCCTACGGCTAAGGTGTTCGCGAATCGCACAAAGCTAACTCATGAAAAGACAATGAGCACTGGTTTTTTCAGGTGAAGCCTCATTGTGGGCTCTTTACCGATCTGCCTTCCTCCCTTAAGAATTGGAAGAACCGCTTCTTCATTCTGAGGAGCAAAAATCCAACCTGCTTTGAGGACTTCCCCCGTAGCTGGTGGCACCAGGGGACCTTGATTCCGAAGCGTATTACCCTGAACAAGAAGGAAAGCCTAATAGTGATGGAACTGAAGAATCAGGCGGCCACTCAGAAGTTCTCCTGTTTAGATGCGGTGACTGCCGAGCTACACCATTGGACCATATAGCTGATCACCGGCCAAGATCACGAACTTCCGCTCTCTGACCTTGGCATTGGTATTTTCTACATCTCAGATCTCAGGACCTTAGCGATCTCACTGACCTTTTCTTTGTGCAGGTATGGCGGGTGGTGAGGGTTCCAGGAAGCGGAAGAAAGAAAGAGAGATTTCCCGGAAGGTGAAAGAGATGAAGCATTCGGCATTGCTTCAAACACCCAGCCATGAACCTGGGGAGACGCAAGGAGGCCCGCCCCGACCTTCGGGACCGCCGATCGCAGAAGCTGTCCGATCTCCTCCTCCAAGAGAAGAGCCGCGTCCACCTCCTCCAGTTGCTCCAAGCACAGAAGGGTCGTTTCGACCTCTGCGAGGCCCCTTCTCGTGGCGCTCAAGTGCCGATTGCTTCTCGAGAACAACCGGACTGTTCGGAGAACCCCGATTTTGCCAAAGTCACGGGTCTTCCATCCGCCTTCGAGAGGATCGACAGATCGTGCAGACAATCTCGACGACATCGACCCGATCCATGAGTTTGAATGTAGAGTGCCCGTGAACCAAAGACGTAGTCCGAAAAGGCTCACCGCTGGGTAAGGAGGTCGAGAAGAAGAGTCAAGAAGTGGCATCCTCCGATCCCAACTCTCATCCGCTCAGGATTACATATCTCAAATTGAGGGGCATGAAGTACTATGAGGATAAGCCGCCGAATGCACTCATGTTCGGCCGAAAGGGATCATGCCCTTAGAGAAGTCCAGCACTCCGCCAACGGTCGCTCAGTCGCTCACCTTGGCCGAGGAGCTTAAGGCAAAAGATGAAGAGATGGTGACAGGAATAGCCGGTGCTTATGTGAACGCTCACAAGGATCTCTTGGCCGAGCTCCAGAAGCGTTACCCAGAGGAGGACTTTTCTTGGATGGCCGACCTGGCTCCCGGAGGCAAGGAGGAAAGCGAAGAGGAGGCCGAGGATGAGAGAGAAAATGAGTAAAATATAGATCACCCCCAGCCGAATGACTTGTACAAATTTTTGAAATGAAATGAAGTGGAATGCCCTTTTTGTTCGATGAATGGTTATGATCGGAAAATTTCTAAATTATTAAACACTTGATTGTCTGAGTATGTTGAAATAACTGAAAATGATTATTAACCTAAGTGTGAGAGATCGGAAAACACAATGAGCATGAGATCGGTAAACGGGACTTGGTCAAAATCGGCTTAAACACTTAGGATCGGGGTCATCATTAAACCGGTATGGAACCTTTAATCATTCTTAAACTTTTGAAAGAGAGATCGGCAATAAAACTGGTAAGAAGAGATCTATTGTCAGTTTATTTCGTTTGCCAACAGAGATCAGGAATATACTTGACTGGTCCGGAGATTCGACAATGGGTTTGAGAGATCGGTGAGCGATCTAATAGACTGGTAAGGCTTTGACTGATGTGAGGACTTAGCATTGATTCAATTCTTTGAGGAGAGATCGGAAATGTGACTGTCTATCAAAGAGGGATCGGAAATGTGATTAGCTGTCACAGGGAGACTTAGTACTGGGGGTCGGTTTCAAAGTTTTATTGATTTTGGGGGTCGGCCAAAATATGGTGTCAACAAATTTGGCAAAACTTTCTTCATAGAAAATGTTTCCTATTGTCTTAAGTTTATTCTCCTTTTTGAATCACTCCAATTGGAGTTTTGTAGCTCAAGTTATGGCCATTTGAACCATGGCTGCCGGATTGGACACAACCCAGATTTTCTGGGCAATTTTAGTGCTGGCAGTTTTGGATCACCAACTTGGGGTGGCCAAATGGCTTGGTTGCTGGCAGAATTTCTGCTTGTGTTCTTCATGAAAGTTTTAGGTCTATATCTCATCTAACCTCTGGTAAAAGTTCAGGCCATTTTGACCTGCCTAGCTCGAGTTATGACCAAATGAATAAACACTGTTCATTTAGTCAGTTTGTACATGGCAGCCTGCAATTTTTCAAATTTGGTCAATTTGGTCACTAGGTTTTTATCACTTTTTGGGCATGCTTCCTAAATGAAAATTGTGTCATTTAGTGTCTATTTTCATCCCCAATTGGTGCCATACCAATTGGACTTGTAAATTTTCATTTTTTGTCCTTCAAAGTTGACTTGGTCATGCAGCCAGCAGCATGACCACACTCCCTCCGAATTTAGCTTTAATTCCAACCATTCCAACACAACTCATTTGGTTTAAATGACCATTTTTCACTTCACAATAGGTCAAACATATCGTTTACCCATTTCTCCAAGTTTTTGCCTTAAAACCCTAGGTCTCAAACCCTAACCACACTAATTCATTGCATTTAATCACATTTAAGCATTTCAATCTTACTACCACTTTCATACAAGCTTACTAACAAATTTAATTCATTCAAAACACATCATATTCTCATACATCCATGGCTGGCTGAAATTCCCTTTGGTCCTCTACAAATGTTTTCTTTTAATTTTAATTAAATTTCTAGGTTACTCAAACCATAAACATAACCAATAAACTAAAATTTTCAATTTAGATTGCTTACCTCAACTTTGATATCCAATCTTCAATTTTTCTCCTCTTTTCTTCTTTCTTTCTTGTTAAATTTCTTTCTCAAGGGAAAGGAATAAGGTTTTATGGAGTGATTATGGAAAAAGTTAGGATTCGGTAAGGGTTTCAAAGCTTGAAGACAAGCTTTAGTGGAGGTTTAACTATGGTGAGGGAGAGAGAGATGGGAGGCGGCAACAAGGAAAAAAAAGATGACCAAAATGATTTTTTTTTCTTTTTATTTCTTTTATGTAATTTGTCTTATGGAAGACCCCAAAAAAAAATCTAATTAATTAAATATATTAATTATTACTTTTATGGCATCATGCATGATGTCATGCATGATGTCATCTCCCTACACTTTTTCGTTTTCTTTTCTTTTTTTTTTTCTATTAGTTCTTTAATTTAATTCTCGATTTCGCAATTTTCTTTTCTCCATTTTTATTTAACAGTTAGGTCAAGAGTCAGCTCTCGGGGGTTAATTGACCAAATTGCCCCTCGTCGATTCATCCCAGTTTGCAAATAATTCAATATTTCCTCTGGCTCCCTGATCTAATTATTTAACTGACTTAACAGTTCTTTTTTTGTGATTTTCTCTTTTCAACTGTGTTCATAAGGATCCTAAGGACCGCAGCATCACATTTTACAGTTCGAAATTTAAGTTTAAAATGACTTCGCAGTCTTTCCCGAAAAGGTCACCCATCGCTGTGACTCTCGGCTCGTTTAATTCTTATATTTTGTTTTTCTTATTTATACTTAACTAATTGGCAATTACTAATTATTTGCGTTTATGGCTTCTCTAGTTGTCTTAAGTGTGGTTATAATCTCCCTAATTGTCTAGACCGACACCGGTCATCGGAACAGTGAAATATACCAGGATATACAAATAGGGGTGTTACAATTCTCCCCCCCTTAAAATAAATTTTGTCTCGAAATTTTACCTGGTATCAATCTCTGAACAGCTGTGGGTGTTGTCTCCTCATGTCCTCCTCTCGTTCCTAAGTAGCTTCCTCGCCTGAATGATGGTGTCACAACACTTTTACCAACGATATCTGCTTGTTCCGTAGCTGCTTCACCTCATAAGCTAAAATCTTTATGGGTTTTTCTTCATATGTGAGGTTTGGATTCACTTTAATTTCTTCTACTGGTAGTACATGAGATGGGTCTGATCGATACCTCCTAAACATAGACACATGGAAGACATTATGTATCTTCTCCAACTCTGGAGGTAGTGCCAAACGATATGCCAAAGGACCCACTCTTTCCAGAACCTCATATGGCCCAATAAAACGAGGACTTAGTTTCCCCTTTCTGCCGAATCTCATAATCCTCTTCCAAGGAGAAACCTTGAGGAAAACTTTCTCACCCACTGCATACTCAATATCCCTTCTTTTCAAATCAATATAGGACTTCTGACGGTCTGATGCAGTTTTAAGTTGATCTCTGATCACCCTGATTTTCTCTTCAGACTGTTGAACTATTTCGGGTCCAATCATTTTTCTTTCACCCACATCATCCCAACACAATGGGGTTCTACATTTTCTGCCATACAAAGCTTCATATGGAGGCATCCCAATACTTGATTGGTAGCTGTTGTTATAAGCAAACTCAATCAAAGGCAAGTGTGTATCCCAACTACCCTCAAACTCAATCACACAAGCCCGTAGCATGTCCTCTAAGATCTGAATTACCCTCTCGGTGGCCATGCATGCGTGGGTGGAATGCGATCTTGAAGTTCAATCTAGTTCCTAGGGCTCTCTAAAGACTACCCTAATCTAGAAGTGAACCTAGGATCTCATGCGATACAATGGATACCGCACTCCTTGAAGCCTCACAATCTCATCGATGTACAACCCGCCAACTGTCTAAATGTAATCCATTGATCGGGCAGAAAATGAGCAGACTTAGTCAGTCTGTCGAAAATGACCTATACTGCATCATGACTCTTCTGTGTCTTTGGAAGTCCCATTACAAAATCCATATTTATTCTTTCCCATTTCCATTCTGGCACTGGTAGTGGATGTAACAACCCAGTGGGTACTTGATGCTCTGCCTTTATTTGCTGACAAGTTAGGCATTTGGATACAAACTCTGCCACATCTCTTTTTAAACCCATCCACCAGTAATGCTCCTTTAGCCCTCTATACATTTTTGTACCACTAGGGTGCATGGTAAAAGGAGACTCTTGTGCTTCCTTCAAAATGATCTGCCTCAAATCAACATCATTAGGAACACATATTCTACCCTGGTGTAGCAGTAGACCATCATCTCTGATTGAAAACTCTATTTTCTTGCCCTGTCTGACTTCTTCCAACAGCTTCTGATACTTTTCATCATTCTGAGCAGCCATTCTGATCTGATCAATCAACACTGGCTGTACATGCCATGCAACTGCTGTCTGCCCCAAATCATTAATCTCTAAACTAGCATGTGATGATCTCAACTCATGTACCAAAGACAAAGGAGTAACCCGTATACTTGCCATAGTCTTGCGACTTAGGGCGTCAGCTACAACATTAGCTTTCCCTAGCTGATAGTGTATCAGACAATCATAGTCTTTTATCAACTCTAACCATCTCCTCTGTCTCAAATTCAACTCTTTTTGGGTGCCCAAATACTTCAAACTCTTATGATCTGTGTAGATGTAACACTTCTCCCCATACAAATAGTGTCTCCAGATCTTAAGAGCAAACACAATGGCTGCAAGCTCCAAGTCATGTGTCAGATAATTCCTCTCATGCAGTTTCAGCTGGCATGATGCATAGGCAATGAAATTTCAATCTTGCATCAACACACAACCTAACCCATTGTGAGAAGCATCGCTGTAAACTGTATATTCTTTACCCGATGTAGGTAAAGTCAGGACTAGAGCCTCAGTCAAACATCTCTTCAATTCATCAAAACTCTGTTGGCATTTGTCCGTCCACTAAAATTTCACATCCTTTCTAAGCAGCTTGGTCAATGGAGATGCCAACATGGAGAATCCCTTCACAAATCGACGGTAGTATCCAGCTAAACCCAGAAAACTGTGAATCTCTGTGACATTTCTGGGTGGCTTCCAATTAAGGACAGCTTCAATCTTACTAGGATCTACTTTAATATCCTCTGCTGATACTATGGGCCCCAAAAAGGATATCTCCTTCAGCTAAAATTCACATTTCGACAATTTGGCGTATAGCTATTTCTCTCTCAAAGTCTGCAGTACCATCCGCAGATGTCTATCATGCTCTTCTGCATTCCTCGAATAGACTAATATATCATCAATAAATACCACAACAAACTGGTAGAGGTATGGTCTGAAAATAGTATTCATCAGATCCATAAAAGCAGCTGGAGCATTAGTTAACCCGAATGGCATGACCAAGAATCCATAAAGGCAGTTTTAGGAATACTCTGCTCTTGTACTTTCAGCTGATAATAACCTGATCTTAGGTCAATTTTGGAGAACACAGTTGCACCTCTCAACTGATCAAATAAGTCATCAATGCGGGGCAATGGGTATCTGTTCTTTATTGTCACCTTATTCAACTGCCGATAGTCAATGCATAACCGGAGAGTGCCATCCTTCTTCTTTACAAACAATACTGGAGCTCCCCAAGGTGACACACTAGGGCGGATAAAGCCCTTGTCAAGCAGCTCTTGCAATTGTACTTTCAATTCTTTTAGTTCTGCTGGTGCCATTCTGTATGGCATTATGGGGATTGGGCCCACACCAGGCATAACATTAATTTCAAACTGCACTTCTCTTTCTAGGGGTAATCCTGGCAATTCATCAGGAAACTCATCCGAAAAGTCACATACAGTAGGAATGTCCTTCAGTGCTGGACTCCCCACTTGGGTGTCTATCACATGTGCCAATTACGCCTCACACCCTTTCCTAATCATTTTTCTGGCCAGTGCAGCTGAAATGATGTTTGAAGGCAATAACTGCTTCTCTCCATGTATTACTACATCACCATACTGAGGGAGACCAAAAGTGACTGTCTTCAGTCTACAGTCAATCATGGCGTGATGCATAACCAATCCATGCCCAAGATAATGTCATAATCTCTGAAGGGCATTTCAATCAGATCAGATAGAAAAGTGTGTCCTTGGATCACCAAAGGAAAGTCCCTATATAGCCTATTTACCCTGACCTCCTGGCCTAATAGACTAGTTACTAGCACATCATAGTCCATTGGTACACACTGAATAGCAGTAGAACACATCACACTAGCACTAACATATGAATGTGTGGAGCCAGGATCAAATAACACATGTACATCTTAGTCAGGGATGGAAAACTTACCAGCTACAACCTCTGATGTTTCAGCCTCCTCCCTCTGACGCATGGTATACACTCTGACTGGTGCGCCACTGGTAATCGGGCCGGTTAATGTGCTTTGACTTCCAGGAGTGTTACCAGGACCCCTACCTCTGCCTCTACCTCTAGCAGCTGACTGTGACCCTCTAGGTGTAGAGACTTAGGCTGATCCTTCAGATGTAGCAGAAAGTCCAGACCGGCACAGACTAGTACAATCTTTAGCGAAATATCCACTCCCTCCATAGTTTAAACATGCACTGATGGCCTTGAAACAAACCGCACTGTGAGTTCTACCACAAGTTTCACACTGTCGTACTAATAGAGCTCATCGGGGTGCTTGCTGGGTCTGCTGACCAGACCGGGGTGGTCTTTGGCCAGAAAATCTGCCTCTGCCAGATCTACGGGAGCTGGATCCCCCAAACTGTTTCCTCTTTCTAGAACCACTCTTAGATGCTTGTCCCGTAGTCTTTTCAGTCTTCTCTTTCTTTTGTGTACCCTTCTTCACTGCCCCTTCTGATTCTATCCTTTCCAGTTCCAGGGCCTGTAAGATCAACTCAGTGAAATTCTGATGTCAGAAACCCACGACTTGCATCCTCAGATTCGGCCTTAACCCGGACTCAAACCTCTTACATCTATCTCTGGGGGTGGAGACTAAGCTTCCAGCATAGTGGCTTAGCCTTGAAAAGTCTCTCTCATACTCTGCTATGGTTTTGTCTCCTTGTTTCAAACTCAAGAATTCTTGTAATTTCATATCTACATACGCATTAGGAACCCATTTCTGCCTGAATTTCCTCAGGAAGTCTATCCATGTCAGTACAGGTGGCTCAACCAGGCTGTGGGGGATGGTCTTCCACCATTCATATGCATCCCCTTGGAGAAGAGATACTGAATACTCAAATTTTAATTCTTCAAGATAATCGCAGACTTTTCTGAAAACCCATTCCATTCTTTCCAACCACTGTTCTGCCTCCAGTGGATCCACAGTGGCTTTAAACTCGGTGGCCCCAAATTTCATCAATTTTTCATATTGCCGAGCTGAGGGCTATGGTTGTGCTACAGGTGCTTACATTTGAGCTTGGGGTGGCACATTACCCGCCATTTGCTGGAAAAATGCAGCCATCTGCTGTACAAACTGAGCAGGGAAATGCGGTGCTAGAGTAGGAGCTGGAGTGGCTGACCTACTCACGTTCTGGAGTGCTGGGCTTCCCCTTGAACCTCAACCTCAACAGATTGTTCTTCGGAATGATCTCCTCCTTCCATTTTGTTTTCCCAAAATTTCTACTTCCTGAGATCAAACATAAGGAGGTTGACCTCCGTTAGTGCATATTCATGATGTAAATACGTCATATGTATCAATTAAAGACACTTGAGCAGTTGTACTTATCAATAAAATATTCATACACATAGTCACAATTTATTGAAAAACCATGCTCTGATACCACTAAAACACGTCACACCTTACCCCTCTGTAAGGCATAACATGATCCTGTAGAATACTTAATGAACTACCGAACTTCATCTACCGATAACTCATTAAGTACCCTATAAGGGATTTTAAAACAATTTTCTTACATTTTGGAAGTGGTGAGCATTTTGGTAGGAATTAAAAACCATTTATTCAAAGTTTAAATACTAGTAAAAATTTTGGTCCATTTTAATTTTGCCGCAAATTTTATAAAAATTTTGACAGAGTTCCGTTTGTATTTGGAGAAAACAATTCTTTAAATACCTGAAAAAAAACACTTCCAATAATTTTCTCAACTCCCAATAAATCTCAAATCGACTCAATTCAATTCACTTCAAAATAATTCCACGATCCAATCAAAATTTATCATATCAAAATATTTAATAACTTCATTCACAAGGTATAAAGTATGAAATTCACAAGTACAAATATTAATTTACAGAAGAAAATCCAAAATAATATTATTACAATTTATTTTACAACTGCTCAACTTTACATTGATACATAAAGCATTATAATATTTACATCAAAATTAACTACAAGGGTATAAAATAATACCCGTACAAAAGATCAGTGTGGTCCTCAATTCAATAGCAGCTCACTCTGCTGCTTTTTCCTTGCTCCTATCTATGACAGCAAAATAAGCTATCGCTGAGTATAAAAATACTCAGTGGTGCACAATAAAAATTTAAAATACAATATATAAATCATTCATTGATGAAACACAATTTAAATATTTCTCAATCACATTTCACAAATTATCAAAGCTCATAATAACACAATTTAATCAAATAATTTCATAAACACAGTGTTGCCAAAATCATACACAACTTAAGCCATGACACAAAATTTCCAATCAATGCCGTGTTGTACACCACGACAAAGCAATCTACAACCCCATTAATCGAAATCAATGAGGGAGGTGGCTATCTAGCTAATGAGTACTCATCCGATCTCAACCTCAACTGGCAAGCTAGAGAGGGAGGAAAATAAACGATCTCAACCCCATAGATGGAGGAGGAATAATGTGATACTGTCATGCTAAGTGTGAACACAAAATCAATTCAAAACAATTTATGTAAATAATTTATGAGAAATTTGATCAATTTCCAAAGTCATATTTGCAATTATAAAATGGCAACACAGTACATAATTAATCATAGAAGTCAAATTTTTTAGAATAAAATATTTAAACAAGAATTATTGTGCACAGACCTGACGTGAGTCGCCTCTAGGCCTTGACTCAGTCTCTCAGAGCTTCCAAGCCTTTTTCAACTGAAACATACAGTTTCACAGTGTTTCAGCACCATAACTTAGCATAAATCCAAAAATAAATTTAACTTCACTTTTACCTAGCTTTGATGTGCTAAATTCGACGTTCTCGAAGTTTTTGCGTTTTGAGTTACTATTCACTACATTATTCAAGTCAAATTATTGACTTTTTAAGGCTTAATAGGTATGGGAACTCCAACTTCACCCACATACCACATTTTGGTCATTAAATTTTTTGGTTTTGGTCATTTTCTCAAAGCTTAAGTCCTTTAGGCAAAATTATCAAATTTTCAGTTTTGGTGTCCCTAGTTGCACCATTCCATTGGTCATTCTACTGTTAGAATTTGGCAAACCATTCTTCATAGAAAATGTTCCTTATTGTCTTAAGTTTATTCTCCTTTTTGAATCACTCCAATTGGAGTTTTGTAGCTCAAGTTATGGCCATTTGAACCATGGCTGCCGGATTGGACACAACCCAGATTTTTTGGGCAATTTTGGTGCTGGCAGTTTTGGATCACCAACTTGGGGTGGCCAAATGGCTTGGTTGCTGGCAGAATTTGGGCTTGTGTTCTTCATAAAAGTTTTAGGTCTATATCTCATCTAACCTCTGGTAAACGTTCAGGTCATTTTGACCTGCCTAGCTCAAGTTATGACCAAATGAACAAACACTGTTCATTTAGTCGCTTGTACTGGCAGCCTGCAATTTTTCAAATTTGGTCAATTTGTTCACTAGGTTTTGGTCACTTTTTGGGCATACTTCCTAAATTAAAATTGTGTCATTTAGTGTCTATTTTCATCCCCAATTGGTCTCATACCAATTGGACTTGTAAAATTTCATTTTTGGTCCTTCAAAGTTGACTTGGTCATGCTGCCAGCAGTATGACCACACTCCCTCCGAATTTAGCTTTAATTCCAACCATTCCAACACGACTCATTTGGTCACAAATGACCATTTTTCACTTCACAATAGGTCAAACATATCATTTACCCATTTCTCCGTGTTTTTGCCTCAAAACCCTAGGTCTCAAACCCTAACCACACTAATTCATTGCATTTAATCACATTTAAGCATTTCAATCTTACTACCACTTTCATACAAGCTTACTAACAAATTTAATTCATTCAAAACACATCATATTATCATAGATCCATGGCTGGCTGAAATTCCTTTTGGTCCTATACAAATGTTTTCTTTTAATTTTAATTAAATTTCTAGGTTACTCAAACCACAAACATAACCAATAAACTAAAATTTTCAATTTAGATTGCTTAACTCAACTTTGATATCCAATCTTCAATTTTTCTCCTCTTTTCTTCTTTCTTTCTTGTTAAATTTCTTTCTCAAGGGAAGGGAATAAGGTTTTATGGAGTGATTATGGAAAAAGTTAGGATTTGGTAAGGGTTTCAAAGCTTGAAGACAAGCTTTAATGGAGGTTTAACTATGGTGAGGGAGAGAGAGATGGGAGGCGGCAACAAGGAAAAAAAAGATGACCAAAATGATTTTTTTTTCTTTTTATTTCTTTTATGTAATTTGTCTTATAGAAGACCCCAAAAAAAATCTAATTAATTAAATATATTAATTATTACTTTTATGGCATCATGCATGATGTCATGCATGATGTCATCTCCCTACACTTTTTCATTTTCTTTTCTTTTTTTTTCTATTAGTTCTTTAATTTAATTCTCGATTTCAAAATTTTATTTTCTCCGTTTTCATTTAACAGTTAGGTCAGGAGTCAGCTCTCAGGGTCAATTGACCAAATTGCCCATCGCCGGTTCATCCTGGTTTGCAAATAATTCAATATTTCCTCCGGCTCCCTGACCTAATTATTTGACTGACTTAACAATTCTTTTTTCGTGATTTTCTCTTTTCCACTGTGTTCATAAGGGTCCTAAGGACCGCAACGTCACATTTTACAATTCGAAATTTGAGTTTAAAATGACTTCGCAGTCCTTCCCGAGAAGGTCACCCATCGCTGTGACTCTCGGCTCGTTTAACTTCTTATATTCTGTTTTTCTTATTTATACTTAACTAATTGGCAATTACTAATTATTTGTGTTTATGGCTTCGCTAGTTGTCTTAAGTGTGGTTATAATCCCCTTAATTGTCCAGACCGACACCAAGACGATGAAATATACTGTGCTATACAAATAGGGGTGTTACATTGTGATATAATAGTGTTTGGCTATTTTGATTGAGTTTACTATACTTGGATTTTATGCCTAATAATTATTACAACTTATTAGCTGTTCTATTGCAAACCGGGAGACACAATGTGACCGATGGTGTGATGGCCCAAGGCACTTGGTACCCAGTGCCAGTTTACCCGTTTATCCAGTCAAGTGGACTAGTATAGGTTACTTAGGCAATCAAAATAAATCTTACCAAATTTCAATCAAATAATACTACAATAATTGCCAGGAACTTAGTCTACATAAAATGTAAGCATACATTCTGCACATCCATTTTATTTTAGCTATTTTATTTTATATTAGCACCACTAAGCAAAATTGCTTAGCGCGTCACTTTTGCCACGCACAGGTACTGGAGACATAGCTGGGGAGTCCAGCAGACCTCAGACCAGGTGATTAGTCAGATCTGCACAGAGTCAAATGTCACCTCATATCTGTAGTGCACTTGGTAGGATATTAAGATTTTGGGTTGTATTTTGTACTTTGCATTTTGTACTAGTTCTTGATTGTAATTACAAACTAATGAAATCATATGATAATGTAAATATATGAAATTTCATGTTACTGTAATTATCAATATATTTTGTTAAAAAATAAAATGTTGAGAAGTTATTTATAAAATTGATTCGAATTGTGATGTGAATAAAAAAAATTTTGAAAATTATGTTGAGATTTGGAGATTGAGTTGATATTTATGTATATTGGAGTTCTGGATCTGAAAACCATATTGGAAGTGTTTTTTTTAATAGGTTCAAAATAACTGTTTTTCTAATTTACAGCCGGCACTCTACCAGATTTTCTATTAAAAGTTACAGAAAATTCAGATTAATCAAATTTGTAAATAAATTATATAATTAGAAAAATTTTGCTCTTGGTGAATAATAAATGTCACACCTTACCCCTCCGTAAGGCATAACATGATCCCGCAGAATACTTAATGAACTACCGAACTTCACCTACCGATAACTCATTAAGTACCCTACAAGGGATTTTAAAACAATTTTCTTACATTTTGGAAGTGGTGAGCATTTTAGTGAGAATTAAAAACCATTTATTCAAAGCTTAAGGATTACTAAAAATTTTTGTCCATTTAATTTTTGCTGCAAATTTTATAAAAATTTTGACAGAGTTCTCTCTATATTTTGAGAAACCAGTTCTTCAAAGACCTGAAAAAAAATACTTCCAAAATATTTCACAACTCCCAACCACCAATAATTCTCAAATCAACTCAATACAAGGCACTTCAAATAATTTCACAATACAAATCAAGATTTCTCATCTCAAAATATTTAATATCTTCATTAAAAAAACATAAAGTAGTAAATTCATATGTACAAATATTAGATTTACAGAAGAAAATCAAAGAAAAATATTATTACAATTTATTTACAACTGCTCAATTTACATTGATACTTATGACATTACAGTATTTACATCAAAATAACCATAAGGGTATGAAACAATACCCGTACAAAAGGGATCAAGAAGTTCTTGTCAATCCCGCAGCTAACTCTGCTGCTTTCTCCTTGTTCTTATCTGCGACAGTAAATTAAACTATCGCTGAGTATAAAATTACTCAGTGGTGCACAATAAAAATTTAAAATGTAATAATTAAATCATTTATTGCCAAACACAATTCAGATGTTTCTCAAACACATTTCAACAATTATCAAAGTTCCTAATAACACCGTTTTATCAAATAATCTATTAAATACAGTTTAGTCAAACAATTTCATAAACACGGTGTTGCCAAAGTCATACACAACTTAAGCCATGACACAAATTTTCTGATCAATGCCGCGTTGTATACCACGACAAAGCAATCTACAACCCCATTAATCGAAATCAATGAGAGAGGTGGCTAGCTAGCTAATGAGTACTCATCCGATCTACAACCTCAACTGGCAAGCCAGAGAGGGAGGAAAATAAACGATCTCAACCCCATAAATGGAGGAGGAAGTGTGATACTGTCATGCTAAGTGTGAATCCAAAATCAATTTAAAACAATTATTTTCAATAATTTATGAGAGATCCCAAACAAATTTCAAGTCATTTTTGTTGTCACAAAGTGGCAACACAATTCATAAATAACGCAGCGACTTCATAAAGTATAGCAATTCAAATTTTCAATTGGAAAACAATTATATAAATTTATTGTGCACAAACCTGACTAGAGTCGCCTCTAGGCCTTGACTCAGTCTCTTCGAGCTTCCAAGCCTTTTTCAGCTAAAACACACAATTTCATAGTGTTTCAGTACTAGAACTTAACACAAATCCAAAATAAATTTAGCTTCACATTTACCTAGTTCTAACGTGTTAAATTCGACGTTCACGAAATTTTTGTGTTTCGGGTTACTATTCACTATACTATTCAAGTCAAATAGTTAACTTTCTAAGGCTTAATAGGTATGGAAACTCCAACTTCACCCACATACCACATTTTGGTCATTAAATTTGTTGGTTTTGGTCATTTTCTCAAAGCTTAAATCCTTTTCGCCAAATTGTCAAATTTTCAGTTTTGGTGCTCCAAGTTGCACTGTTCCATTGGCCCTTTTACTGTTGGAATTTGGCAAAACTTCCTTCATAGAAAATGTTCCTTATTGTCTTAAGTGTATTCTTATTTTTGGATCACCCCAATTGGAGTTTTTTAGTTCAAGTTATAGCCAAAATACAATTACTGTTCACGTGTACTGTTCATGCTGCAATTTAGGTTCTGGCAGATTTTTTATCCAACTTCATTCAATAATTTGACCAAGTTAAGTCCATAATTTGGTCTAATTTCCTTCATACGAAATGTTCTACTATGTCTTAGGTTTCCATTGGTTCAAGAATCGCCTAAATCGGAGTTTTCTAGAGAGAGTTATAGCCATTGGAACTTTACTGTTCAAATGAAAATCTACAGTTTTGTAGGTTCAGTAACTCAACTTTGCTCAATAATTTGACTAGGTTAATGGCATAATTTGGGTTGGTGTTCTTCATGAAAGTTTTAGATCTATATCTTATCTAATTATTTGTGTTTATGGCTTTTTAAATTGTCTTAAGTGTGGCCCTAATCCCATTAATTGTCCGGACCGACACCGGTCACCGGAATAGTGAAATATACCAGGCTATACCAATAGGGGTGTTACAATTCTCCCCCCCTTAAATAAATTTCGTCTCGAAATTTTACCAGGTATCAATCTCTGAACAGCTGTGGGTGTTGTCTCCTCATGTCCTCCTCTCGTTCCCAAGTATCTTCTTGGCCCGAATGATGGTTCCACAGCACTTTTACAAACGGTATCTGCTTATTTCGTAGCTGCTTCACCTCATAAGCCAGAATCTTTATGGGTTCTTCTTCACATGTGAGGTCTGGATTCACTTCTATTTCTTCTACTGGTAGTACATGAGATGGGTCTGATCGATACCTCCTCAACATAGACACATGGAAGACATTATGTATCTTCTCCAACTCTGGAGGTAGTGCCAACCGATATGCCAAAGGACCCACTCTTTCCAGAATCTCATATGGCCAGATAAAACGAGGACTTAGTTTCCCCTTTTTACCGAATCTCATAATCCTCTTCTAAGGAGAAACCTTGAGGAAAACTTTCTCACCCACTGCATACTCAATATCCCTTCTTTTCAAATCAATATATGACTTCTGACGGTCTGATGCAGTTTTAAGTCGACCTTTGATCACCCTGATTTTCTCTTCAGTCTGTTGAACTATTTCGGGTCCAATCATTTTTCTTTCACCCACGTCATCCCAACACAACGGGGTTCTACATTTCCTGCCATACAAAGCTTCATATGGAGGCATCCCAATGCTTGATTGGTAGCTTTTGTTGTAAGCAAACTCAATCAAAGGCAAGTGTGTATCCCAACTACCCTCAAACTCAATCACACAAGCCCGTAGCATGTCCTCCAAGATCTGAATTACCCTCTCAGACTGGCTATCTATTTGTGGGTGGAATGCAGTACTGAAGTTCAATCTAGTTCCTAGGGCTCTCTGAAGACTACCCCAGAATCTAGAAGTGAACCTAGGATCTCTGTCTGATACAATGGATACTGGCACTCCATGAAGTCTCACAATCTCATCAATGTACAACCTAGCCAATCTGTCTAAACTGTAGTCCATTCGAACTGGCAGAAAATGAGCAGACTTAGTTAGTCTGTCGACAATGACCCATACTGCATCATGACTCTTCTGTGTTCTCGGAAGTCCCATCACAAAATCCATTGTTATTCTTTCCCATTTCCATTCTGGCACTGACAGTGGATGTAATAACCCAGTTGGCACTTGATGCTCTGCCTTTACTTGCTGATAAGTTAGGCATTTTGATACAAACTCTGCCACATCTCTCTTCATACCCATCCACCAGTAATGCTCCTTTAGCCCTCTATACATTTTTGTACCACCAGGGTGTATAGCAAAAGGAGACTCATGTGCTTCCTTCAAAATGATCTGCCTCTAAACAACATCATTAGGAACACATATTCTACCCTAGTGTAGCAGTAAACCATCATCTCTGATTGAGAACTCTGGTTTCTTGCCCTGCCGAACTTCTTCCAACAACTTCTGATACTTTTCATCATTCTGAGCAGCCATTCTGATCTGATCAATCAACACTGGCTGTACATGCCATGCAACTGCTGCCTGCCCATCATCATTAATCTCTAAACTGGCATGTAATGATCTCAACTCATGTATCAAAGACAAAGGAGTAACTTGTAGACTTGCTATAGTCTTGCCACTTAGGGCGTCAGCCACAACATTAGCTTTCCCTGGCTGATAGTCTATCAGACAATCATAGTCTTTTATCAACTATAACAATCTCCTCTGTCTCAAATTCAACTCTTTCTGGGTGCCCAAATACTTCAAACTCTTATGATCTGTGTAGATGTAACATTTCTCCCCATACAAATAATGTCTCCAGATCTTAAGAGCAAACACAATGGCTGCAAGCTCCAAATCATGTGTCGGATAATTCCTCTCATGCGGTTTTAGCTGGCGTGATGCATAGGCAATGACATTTCGATCTTGCATCAACACACAACCTAACCTGCTAGAGAAGCATCGCCAGAATCAGTATATTCTTTACCCGTGGGTAAAGTCGGACTGAGCCTCACAAACATCTTTTCAATTCATCAAAACTTTGCTGGCATTTGTCCGTCCACTGAAATTTCACATCCTTTCTAAGTAGCTTGGTCAATGGAGATGCCAACGTGGAGAATCCCTTCACAAATCTACGGTAATATCCAACTAAACCCAGAAAACTGTGAATTTCTGTGACATTTCTGGGTGGCCTCCAATTAAGGACAGCTTTAATCTTACTTGGATCTACCTTAATACCCTCTTCTGATACTACATGCCCCAAGAAAGATATTTCCTTCAGCCAAAATTCACACTTCGACAATTTGGCATATAGCTGTTTCTCTCTCAAAGTCTGCAGTACAATCCGTAGATGTCTATCATGCTCTTCTGCATCCCTCGAATAGACCAATATATCATCTATGAATACCACAATAAACTGGTCGAGGTATGGTCTGAAGATAGTGTTCATCAGATCCATAAAAGCAGCCGAAGCATTAGTTAACCCGAATGGCATAACCAAAAACTCATAATGGCCATAGCGGGTTCTGAAGGCAGTTTTAGAAATACTCTGCTCTTGTACTTTCAGCTGATAATAACCTGATCTCAGGTCAATTTTGGAGAACACAGCTGCACCCCTCAACTGATCAAACAAGTCATCAATGCGGGGCAATGGATATCTATTCTTTATTGTCACCTTATTCAACTGCCGATAATCAATACACAAACGAAGAGTGCCATCTTTCTTCTTTACAAACAACACTGGCGCTCCCCAAGGTGACACACTAGGGTGGATAAAACCCTTGTCAAGCAACTGTACTTTTAACTCTTTTAATTCTGCAGGTGCCATTCTATATGGTGTTATAGAGATTGGGTCCACACTGTATAACATCAAACTCAAATCGCACCTCTCTTCTCGGAGGTAATCACGGCAATTCATCAGAAATACATCAGAAAAATCACATCTGTAGGATGTACCTCGCCGGACTCCCACTTGGGTGTCTATCACATGTGCTAAGTATGCTTCACCCCTTTCTAATCATTCTTACGGCTAGTGCAAAAATGATGTTTGATGGCAGTAAATGCCTCTCCCCGTGTATTACCACATCACCGTATAAAGGGAGACCAAAAGTGACTGTCTTCAGTCTACAGTCAATCATGGCATGATGCCTGGCTAACCAATCCATGCCCAAGATAATGTTATAATCTCTGAAGGGCATTTCAATTAAATCAGATAGAAAAGTATGTCCTTGGATCACCAAAGGACAGTCCCTATATAGCCTATTTACCTTGACCTCCTGGCCTAATAGACTAGTTACTAGCACATCATAGTCCATTGGTACACACTGAATAGCAGTAGAGCACATCACACTAGCACTAACATATGAATGTGTTGAGCCAGGATCAAATAACACATACACATCTTGGTCAAGGATGGAGAAAATACCAGCAACAACATCTGATGTTTCAGCCTCGTCCCTCTGACGCATAGTATACACTCGACCGTGCGCCACTAGGTAATCGGTAGTTAACAGTGCTCGACTTCCGTGGTGTTACGGACCCCTACCGCCTCTCTTCCTCTAGGTGATGTGACCCTGCAGGTGCGAGATTTGAGTTGATTCTTGGTGTGGCAAAAGATCCGCGGCGCAGACTAGTGCAATCCTTAGCGAAATGTCCGCTTCCTCCACAATTAAAGCATGCACCAGTAGCCTTGAAACAAACCCCACCATGAGTTCTACCACACGTTTCACATTGCCGGACCGATAGAGCCCCTCGGGGTGCCTGTTGGGTTTGCTGACCGGACCGGGGTGGTCTTTGGCCAGAAAATCTGCCTCTGCCTCTACGGGAGCTAGATCCCCCAAACTGTTTTCTCTTCCCAGAACCACTTCCAGATGCTTGTTCAGTCTTTCAGTTTCTCTTTCTCTTGTGAACCCTTCTTCTTCACGCCCCTTCGGATTCTATCCTTTCTAATTCCAAGGCTTGTGAGATCAATTCAGCAAAATTTTGATGTCTGAAACCCACAACTTGCATCCT
Source organism: Hevea brasiliensis (assembly GCF_030052815.1). Classification (NCBI taxonomy): domain Eukaryota; kingdom Viridiplantae; phylum Streptophyta; class Magnoliopsida; order Malpighiales; family Euphorbiaceae; genus Hevea; species Hevea brasiliensis. The sequence goes on from NC_079493.1 coordinate 93,709,682, forward strand.
CAGACTCTGCCTTAGCCCGAACTCAAACCTCTTGCATCTGTCTCTGGGGGTGGAGACTAAGCTTCCAGCATAGTGGCTTAGCCTTGAGAAATCTCTCTCATATTACCTTTCTGATTCGGTTCCCTTGTTTCAAACTCAAAAATTCTTGCAACTTCATATCCACATATGCATCGGGAACCCATTTGCTGAATTCCCTCGGAAATCTGTCCATGTCGGCAATTGGCTCAACGGGCTGTGGGGATGGTCTTTCACCATTCAAATGCATCCCCTTGCAACAAGGAAGAATACTCAAACTTCAATTCTTACACCTGCGTAGCTTCACGAAAACTTCGTTCCATTCTTTCCAACCTTTATTACGCCTCGGTGGATCCACGGTGCCTTTAA